>NW_026585609.1:4870223-4902079 GCF_907164565.1 Psammomys obesus
AGGAAGGAAGGAAGGAAGGAAGGAAGGAAGGAAGGAAGGAAGGAAGGAAGGACACATAGGAGGATAATGAGCCTGCTCAGTTGGTAAAGGACCCCGTTGCCAAGCCCTAGGACCTGAGTTTGATTCCCCGGACCCTCATGATAGGAGAGAATTAACTTCTTCAAATTGCCCTATGACCTCCACATATGCAATGTGTGCCACGTGCTCCCACATACAATAAACCAGATGCAATTTTAAATAAGAACACATAAGTCAACACAGATAACAGACACCTGGTAGAAACTCCAAAGCCAGCAAAAGACATTGAGTGGCAAGGTCTTGCTGTGTGGCCACACTGGACCTCATACCCCTGCCCCCTTCTCCAGATCTGCCTCCCTCATGCCAGCACACCCAAAACAACAGGCATTTTCATCCTCCACGTGGAAAATGAAGCAAATCTTGTTTTAATTCTAATGTGTTGGGGTGCTTTGCCTGCCTATAGGTCTGCATACACATACGTGTTCGCTGCCCATGGATACCTTAAAACTGGAGTTACAGGAGGTTGTGAGCCGTCATATGAGTGTCAGGAATCGAACTGGGGTCCTCTACAAAAGTGACCAGTGCTCTTAGCCACTGAGCCATCTCCCCAGCCCCCTGACCATTTTAAAGTAGAAACACAAGAAGGTTCCCAGGTTAGCCCTGCGCTGGGGAGAAGGCAGTGAGGCGATGCCGCGAACAGACATAGAACGCAGACGAGGGGACAGGCAGAGAAGGCTGGAAGGGAGCGAGGCAGGCGCAGGGCCGTGCAGATGGCCCGTGGATGTGACACTCACGGGGCTTCACCTCAGAATGCCTGGCTCATCAGGCATGGAGCAGCCACCACCAAATACAGACCTGCTGCCGCGCTCCCGGTGGCTGCAACCACGCCCACGCTTTCCCCAGGGTCGGTCTGAGAGGGTGGGACGCTGTGGTCCGTCTCCCAGAGGACACAGCGTGTCAAAAGTGGCTGGTATGGTGTGGGGTATGGTACAATATCTGTGTGGTGGGTGTGTGTGTGTGTGTGTGTGTGTGTGTGTGTGTGTGTGTGCGTGCGCGCGCGCACGCTTGCAGGAATCAGTTTTCTTTTTACTATGTGAGTTCTGAGGATTGAACTCTTGTTGTGCTTGACTGCAGACCCCCTCACCCACTGAGCCATCCCACAGTCCTCGGGAGGAACCCGAGCAAACATGTGCCCCAGCCCAGGGGAGTAGAGGGGCCGGGCAGCCCCTCACCCTGTGCCCATCGGCATAGCTGGGGGATTCCCCCTAAGCCAACCGTGCTCTGTGCTCAGCGGAGCCTGCTGACGGTGCAGACAGCGCCGTGCGTGCCTTTGGCTGGGGGGAGGCGCAGAGCTGCTCTCGCCCACAGCCTCACACCGCGGCCTTTCACAATCCTTCCGGCCAGGGTCAGAAGGCCCCGAGAGCAGCGGTTCTCCACCGTCCCCAGGCTGCCACCCTTTTCACGGCTGCCCGCATTGTGGTGACCCCAGCCGTACAATATTTCCGCTGCTACTTCACAGCTGCAGCGCTGCGGCTGTTGTGAGTGGTAATGTAAATGTCTGTGCAGGATGGTCTTGGGCGACCCCTGTGAAAGGGTCGTCCGGCCCCCGGCCCGCAGGTTAAGAACCTCTGCTCTAGGATAAAGTTGCCCCAGGGCCGCCGCCTCTAGAGGTCCCACAGCTTGAACAAGTACTTTCTTGCAGCACCTCTGGCTTCAGAGGCAGCTCTCTGTGGCTCAGTGGGAGGCTGTAAATCTCTTGCAGAGCCAGGTTCGGCTTGGGGAGCAGGCCCCCCCCCCGGGGGGGTGGGCAGGAGCAACCGGGTTGAAGAACTGCCAACCACGGAAGAAGGGGGCTGGGGGGGGGGGGGCTGGCACATGGGGCCAGAGGTGGAGCTGAGGTTTCCCATCAAGTGGTCCCGGCCTCCCTTCTGCCCCACCCCAGAAGAAGGGAGATGGGACTGAGAACAAGGTGGGCAGCGACCTCTGCCGCTCTGAGCACCTGCGCCGGAGTGACAGTCGCTCCACATCGTGTTACACCCGTGCCTCTTACACAGACAGACAAATAAATGGAAAAAGGAAACTCCTGCTAGTCAAGTTATAGAGAAATAAGTGGTTGACTCAGCATGCAACGTTGGAAGGTCAACCACACAGTGTTGTCAAAAGCTTAGTTCTGAGCTGCATTACCTGATGGCACTGTCAGAGCATCGCCAAGGCCACTGCTTTTCAACCCAGGAACAGGCAGACGAGCGGGACAGCCCTGAGTCCTTCTCAGGAACGGTCAAGGAAACCATGAGAAGCGTTGGTCAGCTTGGCCTCAGGGACAAGGCTCTCCTGTGAGGTCCCACCTCCCAAAGGTGCTGCTGTCCACCAGCAGCAACAGCGAGACTTTGGCCTTAAGAGACCCTTGAGGGAGGGACCCGAGACCATATTAAAACTTGGGCATATAATTTTAATCAAATTTATTCTTAAATAAGTTTTGATGCTGCTGTTTCAAAATGAACTTTTGAATCCTCTCTTCCGGTTTTCCATTGCACGTTTGCACGCGTGTGTATTAGTTAGTCATTGCTGCATAACAAAGAGCCCTAAAAAATTAGTAGTTTAACACGTTCCTAGGCATTTAGCCTCTCATGGATTTTGTGGGCGCTCAGATAGGTTCAGTTAGGACAGCGTGTCCAGGCCTTGGCCGGAAGACACAGAGACTGGGGCCCTGACATACTGGAGGTCAGGTGGCTTAACTGAAGCTTGGGGCTTCCCAAGGGAACTCACAGGGCTGGCAGGGTAGCTGGCACTCTTTCCTCTCCACGCCAGGCTCTCCTCGGGAGTGACTAAGTGTCTCCACGATGGGGTGTTTGGTGTCTGCTAAACCAAGGGCCGCAGGAGACAGAGCCAGTCTGCCTATTGTGACCTGACTCAGAGGTCACATGTGGCCACTTCTGCCACATTCTATTTATTAGAAGTGAGGGATTGTGACAAGCTCACACGAAAGCCAAAGAACAGAGACCTGAAAGTGTCAAAATATCCGTGGAAAACTCTAGGCCACCGCTGTATCCTGCATTCGGGTGGCCAAGGTGAGGGCTGTGAGTTCGAGACCAGCCTGGGCTACATAGTGAGAAGGCCTCAAAAACCAAAAGCAGAGAAAGCACCATGTAGATAGTGATTCATTGTATTCTACTTTACTTTACTATTTTTGAGGCAGGGTTCACGATGTAGCCCTGGCTAGCCTGACACTTACTATGTAGACCAGGCTGGCCTCAGACTCACAGATGTGCAGAGCGCTGGAATTGAAAGTTCTGCACCACCACGGTGTGTGCCGCCTGGCCTCCAATGATATTTGCCAGTGTTCTTTGCTTCCCTGAGACCTCTCTCTGTTTATGTGTTGCACACATAGGAGTTCTCATGCTTCACGTATGTGTGGAGAACACCTGGAAGGAACCAGGCTCTCTGTGTCACATGGGTCCGGGGATAGGGTCTTCAGGCTTGGTGGCAAGGACCTTTACCTACAAAAACAGCTCTGAGACCCTCGAGTCTGCGTCTCGCCAGTGCGACACTTCTCTAACTTACTCCTTTAGTCGGTTTATACACGGGAGACTGTCATCTCGGAATGAAACCGTACTCCTTCCTTCCCCTGTACACCTTGATGGCTTCCTCTCTCACGTGGCTACCAGAAAAGATCTAGGCTGTGCTGGAGACTTAGCTGGATGAACACCGCTACCTGCTGTGCGGGGACGAAGACTGGGGTCTCAGCCGCAGGTTTCCTATCGGCTCCCGGCTTTCTATCGATGTGTGTATGGTGGTAACTAATGTCCCTCCTCTTCCTGCTCTGCTGATTTTGTCAGTCAATGTTTGGTTTTATTTTGTCATCTTCCTTCTCGGCCCCTACTGAGAGGAGCATATGGTTTTCCTTTTTTATTGACCTGGTGACTGATTGATGCCCATTGATTTCCAGACATTAATCCAGTTTCACATTCCTAGGTTAACCCTCATCATGATCCATCACTCCATTCACTTTTTGATTCAAATTATCAATACTTTGCTAAGAACCTCTGTTTTCTGTGTCTACGTAATAAGAGACACTGGGTATGTTTCCATTTTGAGATAACGGTGTTAGCACCAGGGCAAATGCATCTGTCTGTCCTCAGCACAGGATTTGTTCTTCCCCTTACATCTCGTGAACAGCGTCTAAGGACTGGTATTATTTATTCTCTCCCTTAAGTGTTCAACAGGGTTCACCAGTGAATTCACAAAGGCATGGGATTTTTCAGGAACATTCTGAGGAATTTACTTTCTTTCTTTCATTGATATAAGCTCTAGTTGTCTACTTCTTAAATTTGTATCTTTTAAGGACTCTTTTCTTTTAAGGTTTGTTGATGGGAAGTTATTTATAATGTGTCCCCTGATATTTTGTTGTCTGTAAGACCTGTGGTCGAGTGCCCGGTCTTTCCCTTTGTATCAATCTTGTGCATTCATTTTGGTGTTGTTTTTGTTTGCTTGTTTGTTTGTGGAATTTTTCAAGATCCAAATCTGAGTTCCACTAATTTGCTTCCTAATCCTTGTCATTTTTTTTCTTTAGTTTCCATCTTATCATTATTCTTTCTTCTTTCTTTCTACTTTATAAACTTAGATAACTGTTGACAGTGTCCTTTCACAACAGTGTTTGGTCCATTTACAGTTAAGGTAATATATATTTGGACTTATGCTTGCCATTTTGATACTTAGTTTATTTCATCTGTCTTCTCTGTTCCTCGTTCCCTGTTATAAGCATCTTAACACAATGATCTAAAAGTTATAAGCATTTTAACACAATGATCTAAAAAAAAAAATCGGTATTTGGGGTTGGAGAGATGGCTCCGAGGACCCCCACTGCTCTTGAAGAAGGCCGGGGTTCGGTTGCCAGCGCCTGTGGCAGCTCCCGTCTCCAGCCTCAGTTCTAACAGACACCAGGCATCGACTCACTGTGTACACACAGGCCGGCAAACACTGAGGCCTAAAATAAGTGAAGCTGGAAGACTCTGTAGTTAATACCCCAGTTGGTTTTCTTGCCGGATTCCTTCACATGCACTGCCACTGTCACTGCTTGCTTAGGGACTGTAGTGCGCATCTTTAACTCCCCGTTCACTGCAGGGTAACATTTAATTAATCTATAAAAACAGGAGGGCTGGGGATACACTGCAATTGGCAAAGTGCTTGAAAATCTTAGGTTCAATCCCCTGCACCGCTTAAACTAGGTGCAGTGATTTTACTGATAGTCCTAGCCCTTGGGGGGCGAGAAGAATCAGAGGTTCAAGACCAACCTCAGCTGCATAGTGAGTTGGAGGTTAGCCTGGGACGCTAGAGGCCCTGTCTCAAATAAATGATAGGGATCTGTGAGAGTAACAGTCCTTGTGCTATATATGTTTGTGTGTGTGAATATATATATATGCATATAATTTTTATTCAAATATTTTAATGAAATTATTTATATATATATAAAGAGTGAAGTAAATTGCTAGTATTTTATATTTGTCTCCATGACTGGTGGCTTTTTGTTTTCTTTGTGCTTATTCTCATGGAGCTTGCTGAGCTTATAAGATTTGTAAAATAGTATTTTTCATCACCTTTCAAGATTTTCAGAATTTACAGCTTCAGATCTTTTTTTCCGCCCACCTCTGCTCCCGTTTGGAGAGTCCACTCACGACTGCCCTCGTTCCCAAGTGCTGGGATTACAGGGGCGCTCCCACATCTGACTCCTCACTGTCTTCATGAAGACAGCGCTGTAACCGGGCTAACTCTCACCGTGGGATCTTGGTTCACCTTGATCTCTTCTTTCAAGACCCTGTGTCCATATACAGGCAAGATGTAAGAAAGGGAGGGTCAGGTCTCTAAACTTAACTTTAGGGGTCACAGTGCAATGCATAACAGGTAATGAAGAGCCTGAGGGAGAGAGCCTCATCCTCATCCTTAACAGTGCTGTGCCGCCGTTCAGTTTCTCCCCACATTTGGCCATTTTCCAGAACCTTCAAAGCGATTCTGATAAGAAATAGCAAGGAAGCTCACAACTCTAATCCCAGCCTCTGGGGGGCAGAGGCAGGCAGATCTCTGTGAGTTCAAGGCCAGCCTGCTCTACAGTGTGAGTTCCAGGAGAACAAGAGCCACATAGTAAGACTTTGTCTTAAAGAAAAAGAAAGAAAGAGAAAGAAGAAAGGAAGAAAGAAGAAAGAAAAAGAAAGAGAAAGAAGCAAAGAAAAAGACAGAAGAGAAATAGGAGAAAGAAAAAAGCACCATGAGAATTTAGACCACATTCAAAGCTTAAATTAATTGCTACAAATCTTGTTTGTTTGTATTCATCTGTTATAGAGTAAAAGGGGAAACAAAATCTTTTTAATTCCCTGGCTCTGTGGCATGTTATAAAGTAAAACAAACAAACAAACAAACAAACAAAAAAACACCTGTCCAAGGGTATTTATCTTATTCCTTAAAGACAGAAATAGGTTGAGAGACCGTGACTAGTCCACACGGATAGATCTAAGTCACACAACAATATGGCTGAGTCCTGGGTTCCCACACAATATATCTGACTATAAATATCCATGTCTCTTTCCTGAAATGGATCAATTTGCATTAAACAGAGATGGCTAAAAGGAAGGGAACCATGAACTTAGCCTCTGGGGTTCCAGGAGCATTTTCTTGGGGATAAAGCTGGAACCCAAAGTGCTTTTAATTGAATCCAGTAACGGTGATCCCATGAGACCAAGGCTTCGAGCTTAATTACCTGTCATGGAGGCCTTCTGGAACATTCTGAGTGTGAGTCACCAAGCACACGAGTGTTCTTTCTTTGCTTGTGTCTCCTATACAAACCTCTTAAATGTAATTGCCCCTCAAATATTTCAGGGGAACTTGCGTAGCATCCACACACCATGTCACCCATAGGAATACATCTTCTTGAAGTGCCACAGTGAGGGTGTGATTCTGATGAGAAATAGCAAGGTCAGAGGACAGTGGGGTGGGATCAGTTCTCTCTGTCCACCTACATGGATTCCAGTGATCAAACTTAGGTCACTAGGCTTGTGGAATAAGCACGTTCCCCCACTGAGCCTTCTGGCTGGCCCAAAAGGTTGCTTTCTTCTTCCCAGGCAGCGGTGTTTTAGTTCCTGGCAATGCTAGCGTAGGATGCAGCTCATCCTGTGAGATGCCAGCTACCTGCGTGGTCCACAGAGCGCAGGCTTTGCAATAGACACACGAGAAAACTTGAAAGGTGTGGATGCTGCAAGCCCCGGGATGCTTTAGTCAGCCTTCAAGGTCCATGATGTGGTCACTTTCCTAGGTTAGAAGGGGGTCTGTTTAGATAAATGTAAGCCGTGAGCATTTTAACGTGCCACAATTGCTTTTACTAATTTCATGTTACCTCTTTGATCTTGGAGACTCTGCCGTAAAAGTGAAATCTATAGAAATGGTCCACAAGTGAGCACAGGCCCAGGCTGGCCTCGAACTAGCAGAGATCCACCTGCCTCTGCCTCCCCAGCCCTGGGATCAAAGGTATGTGCCACCACCACCCGGGCTGGCATTCATTTTAAAACGCTTGCATCCAGGGCAGGGATGAGGGACACTCTTTGCAAAGGATCACGGGCAGGTTTTGCAGCTAACACCGGCTTTCTCGGATTCCCTTTGGCGAGTGTTTTCCCTCCTTTGGCACCTTTCCAGCACAGGGTGCCTCCTGCGGGGCACACCTGTCTCAGTCATCTTCCACCCCCTGGCTCAGACAGCATCCTCCCTTATAACTCCAAAAGGCCCACTGTGCGTGCCATTCTCTTCCTGGTGAACTGGCCACTCAGTGATTTCCCCCAGCTCCGCCCCGTCTAAAGAGGCCCGTGACTCACTCACGCTTCTTGTTTCTGATGCAGTTGTGCGTGTGAATAATCACTGTTTTCTTTTGCATGACTGCGCATCTGTTCCCATCACCCCTGTCAGGTGTGTGGCTAGAAAAGAGCTGTGTTCCAAGTCTGTCAGAGATGATTCCAGACTTTCTGCTTCCTAGCTTCAAGTAGTTTATCTACGGTGTGTGTGTGTGTGTGTGTGTGTGTGTGTGTGTGTGCGCGCGCGCGCATCAAAGGATGGCTTCCATCCTTCCAGAGCGAGGAGCCCCAAGCGCTGTAGACACATAAATATTATTCACTAACAACTTATTTTTTTCAATTAATTTATAGTTAATTTTTGAGCACGTGTTGTGTTAAACCGTTGGCACCTGTCGTGATGCCGAAATGAACAGGCGTGAGTCGATGAGACAAAAATTTCCTTTCTTAGTAGAGTTTACACACTGTGGGACAGAAAGAAAAAAAAAAAAAAAACAAAGTAAATAAACAATGGAGTTGGAGAGATTTCCCAGTGGGGAGAGTGCTTTGCCACACAAGCACAGAGACTTAGGTTTGATTCCCAGACCCCATATCAAAACCTCTGGGCTTGGTGGTGGGCGGGTGTAATCCCAGAGCTGGGGAGCAGGGACTGGTGGGTGTGGGGTTCACACCAGCTGGCCTAGCTTATGTGGCAAGCTCAGGGCTACTGAGAACTCTTTCTCAAAAAAGTAAGGCGGGGCCTGCAAGAGATCTTAGCTGGTAAAGGTGCCAGCTGCCAGGCCGGATGAGCCGAATTCAATCCCTGGGATTGTTGGAGAAGGAGGGAACAAGCTCCCACAGGTCATACTCCAACCTCCACATGCATGCCACAGCACGCTGATGTGTGTACACACACACACTTTAAAATATTTTTCTTGATTCTTTGTGAATTTTGCCTCATGTACCCCAATCCTGCTGGTCTCTTCGTCTCTCCATCCACTCTCCACTCTTACAACCTCCCTCCTGAAAGAAAACAAAAAAAAGGAAAAAGAAGAACGAGCATCTCACTGTGGAAGTTCAGACACAAACACACACTCTTAAGCAAACAAACGTAATTTAAGATCTGGGTGTGGGATTGCACATCTTCAGCCCTATACTGGGGAGCAGGGGAAGCAAGTGGATCTCTGTGAGTTTGAGGACAGCCTGGTATAGGTGGCAAATTCCAAACTATGCAGTAAGACCCGTCTCAAAAACACAAAAACAACATGCATGAGACCCACAAGAATGAACACACACACACATGCACACACATTTATACACATATCACAGGCATACACACACAGACATGTACATACACACACACACACACACACCCTAAGCAAAAAACAACCTAACAACAATAACCAAATCAAAGCAAGCCAGTTCAAGTTAATGTATTGTGTAACTGAATTATTGTCACCACATCAGTTAGCTATGGCTGGCTACAAAACAAGGAACTGAAACTTCAGGACTAGAGGCAGTCTATGATCAATATTGTACTTCTAGGTTGGTGAGGTGATGAGGAGGGTCTCTCTGTGTATCTCAGAGTAGCCGATAATCCCCTAGGCTTGCCTGTGGGCTGCAGAGCCAGCTCTTCAGACCTCTGATGTTGAATGTTCTGAATCAGCTGAAATGACCTGGACCATTTACAGGGTGGGTGTTCCTTCTTAGAGAACAAGCTGGCTCCGGCTGCTTTTCCAGCAGGTCAAGGCCACAAGAATAGGCGGGAGTGAGTGGGCGTCTCCTGAGTTCTCTGCTTAGAACACATTCTTCCTTTTTTTTTTTTCTTTTTTGGTTTTTCAAGACAGGGTTTCTCTGTAGCCTTGACTGTCCTGGACTCTCTTTGTAGACCAGGCTGGCCTTGAACTCACAGATATCTGCCTGCCTCTCCCTTCCAAGTGCTAGGATTTAAGGTGTGTGCCACCCAGCTAGAGAAATTCTAAATCCAGCCCAGTGTGAAGATGGGAGATGGTGGGAAGTCACACGGCCAAGAGTACAGAAAGAACTGTGTGTGCTGCGTGAAACACAGCACGCCTGGTTTGTGTGTACAGAGTGAACCGTGGGTGAGGTCTGAACTGCACAGCCGTCAGTTCCTTTGTCTACAGGGATTCATTTCCCAAATCCTCCATCCTCCGTGGCCGCCAGAAACTGACGGGCCTGAGCTCTGAGATTCCGCCTTTTCCCATCAAACATTCCAAATATAACTGTGATATTTTCAACTTATAAATTGCCAATGTATGAGATTAGTATTTATCAGAATGGAAAATGACTGTCAGAAAGTTGATTTTTTTCCTTTTTTGAGACAGGATCTCAACCTGCTGAGGAATTCTCTTTAGCCTTGCTGGCCTCAGACTTGTGCTGATCCCCCTGCCTCAGCCTCCCAAGTACTGGGATCACAGGCATCTCCTTGTCCAGCTCAGGCTTTCCAGTTAGTGTTTTTAGAGCACAGTGTTAGACTAGAAGGCAGCCAGGGAACCAGCTCTCCAGCCCATACTCTTTATCTTTTATCTGGGTCTTGACCTCTCCATTCCCCTGCCTGGGCCTCCTGAGTAATGGGATTAAGACATTCGTCTTTATAAATCCTACAGTAAGCATTAACAGTTTTACATTTATTTATTAGGTATGTATGCATACACACAGGCCATCGTGTGTGTGTGTGTGTGTGTGTGTGTGTGTGTGTGTGTGTGTGTGTGTATGCCATAACAAGCATTTGGAGGTCAGAAGACAACTTTCAGGAGTGTCTTCTCTGTTTCCACCAAGTGGGTTCCATGGATAGAATTCAGATCATCAATCGGGCTCGGTAGCAAGTACCTTAACCTGCTAAATCACCTCACTGGCCCTTAAAGTACACTCTATTTCTGAAAAAAAAAAAAAAAAAAAATTCCTTTTACTTCTTAAGCTCAGCAAGAAAGTTACCATGAGATGTCATCTTACAGCAGACAAGGATAGACGTTTGTAAGACTGGAGTTTCTCACTTTCCTTAACTGCTGAAAATCTGCCTTCTACAGCTTCTGGTGAGCGAAGGCAGAAAGAATGGGATTGATACAGCCAATGTTTCCCTTTAGAGCACTGTGTACCCTCCTTGAGGCTTTTCCTTGCTGTGTTTAAGGTCTATGCTACAGAGTCCCCATCCCCAAGTAGTTCTTGTGAACCAATTCATCATTTTGTTTTTGCTGTTCAAGAGCCCTGGAAAGCCTGTATCTTTCTATCTTGTAGTCTCCTCAGCCTTCCTTACTCTACAAGGATTGTACAGTACAGCCCTCATGCACTCTTTCAGTATGAATGCCTGCCCTCTTGTGTCCAGAGAGGCTACTACAGCAAGGAGGGAGCTGGCAAGCCTGCTGTGTCAGAGCACAGAGAAGGAGCTTCCTTGTTTGCTCATAGCAGCCTTGCACGGTTGTACAGTTTGAGCACAGCAAAAGGAACCAAGGAATGAACGAGTTGTCCCCTTTGTCCCATATCCAGCTTGTGTCCTCCAGAGAGGGTACTCTCTGGAATTGCATTCCAGGGTGCTGTCAAGCCTATACAATGTGAGTAGGTACCTCACTCTTGCTTCTGAATGCTCTTATGTAAGCTAACCTAGCCCGTGGAGAAGCTCATGGAGCCAGCTGGACACTTCTCCTTTCACTAACATTGTGTCTCTGAAACTCTGGAAATTCAGCGTAGATCGTGCAAGCTGGAGGAAGTCACGCAGTCTCGGGCTGTCGGCAACCGTTGGCAACCGCAGGGTTTAGTATGAGCGATGCGCATAACTGAGGCACAGGCTGCTCTCAGTCCTCTTCCCTCTGTTTTCACTTACTGAGGCAGATAAGAGTTTCAGTGCAGCTCAGGTTGGCCTTGAAGTTGCTAAGTAGCTGAGGATGACCTTGAACACCTGATCCCATTTCTCTTACCTCTGAAGCACTGGGAATGTAGGCCACCACACCTGGCCACACTTCTGAGACTTTGGCTTGATGTAACCTCTATACTCCTGGCCTCCATCCTACCTGGCCCATTCCAGACTCTTAGAAGTTGCACAATGACACTCAGCATTCTGGTGGTGTGGTTTCAGGTGTGGACATGTATGAGCCCTCTTTGTACATAAGAAGAAAGCATTTCTTTTCATGTTTTGGGAGCGGAATCAGGGGATGAGAGTCATTAAACTCCTGTTTCTTTATATATTGACGTATACAAAAAGGTAAGTGGTTTAGGTGCAAAAAAGAAGTTAGTGTGAAGAAAAAATATTAATTAGCACATATGTTAAAGAATTTGAGTTAGCCATTCACAATGTGTACACTTATTTAAATGTCAGGTATACCCCATAGATATATTATATAGTTTTACTTTTTAGTTAAAAAAAAAAACAAAACAAAACGAGGCATGCTGAAGAGCACATGCTGCTCTTGCAGAGGGCCTGGGTTTGGTTCCCAGAGCCCACATGGCAGCTCACAACCGTCTGTAACTCCCGTTCCATGGGTTCTGATGTCCCCTCTAGACTCCCCAGACACTGTACATAAATGATGAACCTATGTAGGTATATACATGCAGGGAAAACATTCATACTCATGAAATAAAAATAAACTTAAAATATCCCCAAACACTGAGAGCCAGCAAGATGATCCAGTGGGTAAAAATGCTTGCTTTGAAATCCTAATAGTATAAGTTCAATCCCTGGAGCCCATGACAAGGCCGAAAGAGAGGACCACTAAGGTTTCTACTGTTGTGGTAAACTCGAGGACTAAAAGTAAACTATGGAGGAAAAGGTTTATTTCAGCCCACAGCCTATGACTCATAGGGAAAGTCAGCAGGGACTTGAGGCAGGAACCTGGAGGCAGGAACTGAAGCAGAGCATGGCCTACTGGCTTGCTCAGCTTGCTTTCTTAGACACACCAGGACCACCAGGACCACTAGGCCAGGGACGGGACCAGCCATGGTTTTCCGGGCTCTCTAATATCAATCGTTAATCAAGAAAATGCCCCACAGGCCTGTCTGCAGAACATCTGATGGAGGCGTTTTCCCAAATAAGGTTCTTTCTTCCCAGATATGTCTAAGTTTATGTCTAGTTGACAAAAACACAATGAAACAAAAAAAAAAAGAACCAGAACAAGAACCAGCTACACAAAGGTGTTCTTTGATCTCCACTTGTGTCACAGTATAAGTGTCCGCACACGGTATATATACACACAACAATGATGAACTGAATATAAATAAAAAAAAACCCAAAATATTAAGAGAATAACAGTTTAGATAATAAAAAATATAGAGATAACAATAGTCAGATATGCCAAAAAGAAGGGGGGGCATTATGAAATAGTGGACTTTTGAGCCTATGTCGGTCTGTTCTGTCATAACAGAAAAGTTTGGACTCCATAATTTCCAAATAGAAATCTGTTGCCCTCAGTTTTAGACACTGGGAAGTCCGAGGTGAGGGCAGCAGCAGACTCTCTGTCGGTGAGAGCTCTTTCTTACAGCCAGGACTGAGCTATGTGTGCACACACTAGAAGGAGCAAGCCTGTTCCAGCCCCTGGCCTCCTTCCGGAGGAGCCTCGGCTAATTCTGGGCTCTCAGACATTGATTTAACGTTCTCAGTTGTAGATCGCTGCCAGAGGCCAACAGTGCTCTGCCCCTGCATGGCACCAATGGTGTCCAGTCTACCTGTTCACGCTCATCCCAGCACAGACCTCAGTACAACCCCACACCGTCGCCAACAGTTAGAAACCGCCGCCAACCAGGGCAGTAAAGTCTCCTTTCAGAGCCATGTTCAGATGCATACATGTAGATTCATCCACGTTTCGAAGTCACGCAGACTCAAATAAAATCTGTAAAGAACAGATTGGAAAAAGAAGAAAGATGATATCTCTAGCCTTAACCACCGATTGATGGGCCCTGCTGATGCCTTCCTGAATTATAAATTCCGAAAAGTCCTGCTGAGTTAGGGATCTAGTTCTGGCTGTTGTTTGTGTGTGCTCCCGTAGCCCCCGTCCCCACAGGCGCGGTACAGAGAAGAGAAAGCCATAGCTGCTAGTACACATACACCCACAGCGTATGTAACAAACCCTGCGCTGACGGCGACTGCGTGGGCCAGGTGTGCATGTGATAACCTGTGCATTTGCTGTTCCTCTAGGGTTCTTGGAATCTCTGGATGACTTCTACATTCTTAGCAGTGGCCTGATACTGCTCCAGACCACCAACAGTGTCTACAATAAGACCCTGCTGAAGCTGGTGGTACCCGAGACCCTCCTGGCCTGGCAAAGAGTCCGCGTGGCCAACATGATGGCACAGGGTGGTAAGGACTGGGCAGAGATATTTTCCAAGTACAACTCTGGTAAGTGGTTCTGTGCAAGAATCCTGAGGCGTGCGCCTCTGTTTAGCCTTACAGTTGTTAATCAGCTGAGGTTCTCAGGCAGTTAGCCAGCTGAGGCCTATCTGTCTCCCCACATTTCAGGTACCTACAACAACCAGTACATGGTCCTGGACTTAAAGAAGGTGACTATCAAGAAGAGCCTTGGTGACGGTACTCTGTATATTGTGGAGCAGATTCCTACATACGTAGAGTACTCTGAACAAACCAATGTCCTAAGAAAAGGTACCTCCTTCTTACTCTGTCAGGAACGTGTGCCTGTGTGTATGTCCTGCTTTCATTTCCATTGTTTCGATACCCTGAGAAAGAGCCACTTAGGGATGGGAAACTGACATTTCCCATAGACTATGTTATATCATAGTCTATCTCAGTGGAAGAGGCAGGGTAGGAACTTGAGGCAGCTGACTGAGATACCAAAGGATTAAAAATCAGCGGCTATTATTTTAAAGGTTATAGCACAAGCCTGCACCACGGCCAACCAAATGGAGATATGTCCAGCCTTAATGCCCTGAGGGGAAGAACTAGCCTCACTGTGTTCTTTCCTGCCCACTAATTATACAGTCTGACCCATATGACCAGGCCAGAACTGTTTGTAGTCTTGGTGCCTAAAGTGGACCAATCATTTCAAAAGTCAATTTCCCTTACCCAATCATGTAATGCCAAAGCATGTAAGTTCCTGCTTGCGTTTTTCCCTTTAAAAACTCTGTACCCCTAGACCTCGGGGCCACATTTCTCTCCTGTTTCAAAGGAGGTTTGCATCCCGTGTTCCAACGCATATGCAATTTAAAAACCTCATGTATTTACAGCGGAGTCTATTTATTCCTGGTCTTTTGGGGTTCAAGAACTGGGCATAACACTGACCATATCATGTCTGTTGTCAAGAGCAAAGAGAAAACGCACCCCCACACATTGACCGCTTCAGCAAGCTTTCTCTGCTCTTCTATAGTCCAGGGCCCAAACCCAGGGTGAGGTACCATCCACTTTCAGGTGTCTTTCCGTATCAGTTAAGACAGGTGTCCTCCTGATCTTAACGATCCCTCATGGAGATTATCTGCCCACATCTTTCCCGTTCGTATCAAATTGAAAGTTAAAACAAACCCTGACCGCCTATGATGTGCTGCGTGAGTGCTGGGGGCAGGGCTGTTGGTGTAGTTATTCTGGTAAAGAATTATCAATGATAAGCACAACATAGGAGAGACTACTTGATTCGTTCACGGAAGAGCGGAACGCCATCAAGCCTTCGGACTTCTGACCTCTAACGGCTCTAATATTGCTTTCTTTCTTGATTCTGAGGGTTAAGTTTTAAGTTCAGCTAACATCATATTTGTAGGATGCCACTCTGACTCTGGCTGGAAAAGCAAAGATACCAAATTGCTTCTCTCTAGGACCTTTGGAGCATCATGTAGCAAAGAACAGAAGCTCAGAATAGGAAGAGCTAGAAAATGGTCTGAAGTGCCAGGCACGGTAGAACCAAAAGAGGCTAGCGTTAATGTGAGAAGGATCAGAGAAGGTAGCTTTGGCTATTTAAGGTACAGCCCAGAGAGGTGAAGCCCAGAGATTGAATCTCTATTTCTTAAAATCTTACATAAACAATTCAACCTCTCCAATCCTTACTCTCTTCATGCATAAATCTAGGCAATAAAAAAAAAAAAATCTAGGCAATAGTGATGTAGACCCATTAGTTATTTACCTACTATTTTAAAATCTCAGAACTCTAAAGCCAATTTGTTTTGGTACTAAGTTATCTGGTAGAAAAAGATGATCCAAACTGAACTAATTTGGTAAGAAAAAAAGCTGCCCCCAAATCTGCACACAACATAAGGATCAATATTTTCATTATGAGGCATTTCCCATTAGAAGGCATTATCATACACCATACACACTTCATTACCGTACCAACACCTGGAAAACTCTGAAACTTGCTTATTTGGTTAGCAAGCCCTGGTGAAAATGCAAACGTGGAGCGCTGTGGCTTCCTAGGGTGGGTCATAAGATCCACTGAGAAAGGGCCAAGGGGCTGACGGGGAAGAAATGTCTGCCTTATAAATCCTGCTAGGCAGTTCAGTCTTTGTTCTTTAGAAAACGAATTTTTAAAACAGGGAACAAACTGAACACAGGAAGAAAGGAAACAATTCTATGGAACAGACCCCACTGAGTGGAGAGAAAATCAAGATAAAGGGCAGACGTGGGATATAATCCGGGCCAGGGCCTGAAGAACAGGTCCCCAAGTCAAAATTTTAAAAATACTTGCCACTTTCCTGCACTGACTCCTTTTAAAGGATTTTCCATTGGTATACATTGTGTATAACAATAGATAGCTTTCATTATGTCATTCTTACCCATGTAGGTGTTTTTATCATCTTGCCCTGTCTATACCCCGTGCTCCCCACCCTTCTAATCCCTTTCCTCTTCCCAACCAGTCTCTTTCGAGGCTTTTTTTTTTTTTTTTTTTTCTGGCCATGGGGGAGACCCACCAAGTTTAATTAGGATGAATGATAATAGTTTGGTAACTTACTAGTTGTGACCTATTAGACCAGTGGTTCTTAACCTTCCTAATGCTGCAACCCATTAATATAGTTCCTCATGTTGTGGTGACCCTCCCCAAGAATAAAACTCTTTCATTGCTGTTTCATGACTGTAATTTTGCTACTGTTGACTGTTAACTGTCCCCAGATCGTCTCAGGTTGATGGGGCCTTGTGGGCCATTCTCCCACACAAAACAAAAATTTAAAGGCGAGTTTCAGTTGCCAGCCATGTCACATCCAATCAAAGAGACCCACCTTTTCTCCTTGTGGGAATATCCACCTGCAAAGCTAAGTTATTAAGGAAGTCGTTGTTTGGCATAGCAAACAATGCCGTCCAACCTTCACAGTGGTCCTGAGAGCCTCGGGTGGCAGGGGCTTGCTCCAGTTGCCAACTTGCATGCTCTAGAGCAGGGGTTCTCCACCTTGCTGACTGTCACGTTTTAATACAGTTCCTAATGTTGTGGTGACCGCCAGCCATGAAATGATCTCCTTCATAAGTTATGAAAAATTTGTAACTGTAATTTTGCTACTAATATGAGTCGTAATGTGATTATTTGGTATACAGGATATCTGATATGTGACCCTCCAAGAGGTCCCAGCCCGAAGGCTGAGAACCACTGTGACACTCTTGGGGAGCTTTTCCTTATGTTCTATTGTTTGCTCCTCACAGGCCAGTCCCAGGTAAGTATCATATGAACCATTTCACTGTGAGGATAAAGGACTCAAGAAGAAGCAGGAAATGCTCTCAAATAAAGATACTATGCAGCCTAAGAAGGCAGAGGCAGACAGATCTCTGTCAGTTGGAGGCCAGCCTGGTCTACGGAGTGAGTTCCAGCACAGCCAAGGCTACACAGAGAAACCCTGTCTCGAAAAAAAACAAAAAGAAATATATAAAAGTAAATGTGGCTCAGCCATTCTTTAAATAAAAGAAAAATAGAAAAATAAAAAGAGCTCCTTTCCAAGGGTGGAGCCTTTGAAAGCAGCTCTGGGACGGAGGCAGGCAACTGACCTTGCTAAGTGGTATCTTCCTCACAAGAGGGGATGGTAATGCTTAAACAACACCAGGTTGATCTGGGACTTAAAAAGCTTCTGTTGTAAATGCTTTTGTAAACTGTGAGGCTTTATGAAACCGAGAAGTGTAAACCCGATGCTGTTTGAGTGAGCTGTTCTTATATCATCAGCAATTAATTTAGCACTAAGACTGGCACTACCCTAAGTATTGTAGCTGTTTGAACATATTTAGTGTCTACAGTGATGCTTAGAAAGAATGGAGTGTTTGTATGCTACTGGATCAGTTACTTTTTGTGGCTGTGACAAACAGCATGATGAAAGAAAACTTTGTAGAAGAGTTTATTTTGGCTCATGGCTCCAGAAGGAGAGTTCACAATGGTGGGGAGGCCAGCAGCAGGCCTGAGAGCTCATCTTTGCTCACAGGGTCACAGGTGGGAAGCAGACAGAGCAGACAGACAG
This sequence comes from Psammomys obesus, assembly GCF_907164565.1. Taxonomy (NCBI): domain Eukaryota; kingdom Metazoa; phylum Chordata; class Mammalia; order Rodentia; family Muridae; genus Psammomys; species Psammomys obesus. The sequence continues at coordinate 4,888,421 of NW_026585609.1, forward strand.
CGGGGCCCCGCCCCCACTGAGGTACTTCCCAAATAACGGTCCCACCACCTCCCAGACAGCACCACCGACAGGAAAGCAGGTGTTCAACTATCTAAGCCGACTGGGGACATTCTCATTCGGGCCATCACAGATGCCAAAAACTATAAAGATGAAGACGTTAAGGCACAGAGAGGTGAAATAATCCGTCTGAGGTCACATACCTACCAGTGTTGGAGCTAGGCTCTGAGGGCAGTCATTGCTGCCTCTGAATCTGTGTGACTTAGTGTGTCCTAGCAACAAGTCTGCTTTCACCTGCTAACTCCAGTGTAGTCCTCATCTCCATTCTTCCTGGTGCTGGTTCTGTGCCCCAGCAAGGTTGAAACATCTGCTTCGTCTCTGTAGCTTTCTCCTGGACTAGGAGATTCCCACACATTAGCAAAAAAGAACAAAGGCATACAAGGACCAAGAAAACACAGGGGTAGGAGATGCATTTCTGAAGTAGAGAAGCTCCCAATTTTTTGAACTGGAATAGACTTACTGTGCGTAGTGATAGGCGTCACAGGACATTTTTATTCAGGCCCAATGTTGCACTTTGACCTCATCTGTTCCTTGGTTGCTCCCTCCTTCCACCTTTCCTGCTCGGCCTCTTCCCTTGCCAACAGTCTCAATTCTCCTGTTGCATCACTGATGAGGAATACGGGGAGGAAACATATTGTCTGAACCTGGCTTACTTCCCTTCATTATGACCATCTCTAGGTGCACCCTCTTTACTGCAGCTAACATTTACTCTTTGTGGTTGAATAAACTCTACCAAGGATAAATGTTCCTTTTTTTTTTTTTTTTTTTTTTTTTGCTGCTGGACAATGGGCTGGTTGTATTGGCTAGCTACTATAAACAGTACTATAGTAAACACTGGTAAACAGGTGTCACTGTGGTGTGTTAAGATTTCCTTGTGTGACTTCTCACAAGCTGTAGAGATGGAACAATTCACAGTTGTCTTTTGGGAAACTTCCCTACTGGTCTCCATTGTGTTTAACGAAACCCTTATTTTAGCTGAGGGTCCTGCAGCTGATGGTCCTAGGTTGGTGTAACCTAAGATGTTCCTAGAATTGTGTCACATGTCTAGTGCTTAGTGACTTGGGGTGCAGGGTTTTGGATGACAGTGGGTCCTGTGAAATGCTTTCAGTCCTAAGAGTTAAAAAGCCTGCTGGAACATGAGAGATCACCCCCACCCCAGCCCACTCATCACAGGCATCCCTTGCCTTCTACTCACAAAGGGGGGAAAAAGGTTGAGTGCCTAAGACCCAATTATTCATCCATGAACCCAGCTAGAACTTGGGTTTTCTGATGTCAGTGCTGTGTCTTCCATCAGCGTGATTAGCATCTGTGATCTTCTGAGGGGCATCATACTCACCAGATGGACTTCAGGGGGCTCCCCAGAACACTGCATCACCCCCCCCCACTTTTTATTTTATTTTATTTTATTTTATTTTATTTTATTTTATTTTATTGTCAATGGAGAATAATGCTATTCTCTGGGTTCTAGTTTACACTAAACCAAAGACAACTTATGTTGTTCTTCCCTTTCAGTGATCTAGAGGCATACCAACTCTGGAAGTTTAGAAGGACCATTGTGGCTGGCAGGTTCATATTCACAGCTTCACTCCCTGTGCGATTTCATGTTATAATTACATGTGTGGTCATTTTCAAATACATTATCACTAAATGACTTTCTTCTTTGGTTCCCTTCTCTTCCTGTCTCCCTCTGTTCAACTGTACCCTTCTCCTCCATTCCATATCAGGATACTGGCCTTCCTACAATATTCCTTTCCATCAGAAGATCTACGAATGGAGTGGCTACCCAAGGCTGGTTAAGAAGCTGGGCTTGGACTACTCTTATGACTTAGCTCCACGAGCCAAAATCTTCAGGCGTGACCACGGGAAAGTGACTGGCATGGCTTCCATGAAACACATCATGCGATACAACAGTACGTAATACATTTCCCAAGAGTCATCCTGCAAAACCCCTTTTCTTACCCATGGAATAACCAGCTATATAAGTTTACCATCTCTATCCTAGATGGAATTATAAGAAGTTATCTCAATTTAATATTCAGGGCATTATTAGTGCTGTGCACAGATTGCTCAACAAGTAGAACATTTGCCCCCTTTACAAAATCTCAGAGAAATTTCTGAAAGGCTGGCAGGTTGGCTCAGCAGAAAAAAGGTACTTGTTGCCAAAGCTATACAGAATTTGATCCCCTAGATCCACACACTCAGAGAACTGACTCCACGATTTGTCCTCTGACCATGGCATGCTTATGTGCACACACACATTACACACTCAAAACTCAATTCTTGATCCTCCTGTCTATACAGCCCATGTTTTGGAATTTTGGATGTATACAACCACACCTGGCTCTACAGGTTTTTTTTATCTGACCAAACCAACCAAACAAATAAAAAAACAAACAAAAAACAAAACCAGGTCAAGAACATGTGAAATACAGGAGATGATCTGGGTATCGTCTTTCCTTAGTATCACCCAGTCTGCCAGCACACCTCCCAAGGAAAAAGGTAGCTAAAGACTCATAACAGCTTTCTTTTGGTGGAGACTCTGCAGCCTAATTTGTTTTGCATTGGTTGCAAAGTGCTGATGCACATCCTCCCCCTCTCCTTTCTCCCCTTTGGTATGGTCTCGAGGCAGGCTGGGCCTGGGACAAGAGATGTGCAGCTGCTCACTCCCTACTACACCCCCAGATGTCTGCATCTGGAAGCAGGCTGGGCTGGGGAGGCCTATGAAACATATTTAGTGATCCAGGAGCAGACAGATCCAAAACCTTACTGTAAAGTACATCTCAGATTTAGCCAAACCCTGTTCTTCCCCCTAGATTACAAGACGGACCCCTACAGTAAGGGTGACCCCTGCAACACCATCTGCTGTCGGGAGGACCTGAATGAAGCCAACCCAAGTCCTGGAGGTTGCTATGACACCAAGGTAACAGACACACTGCTGCTTTCCAATCTACTTCTAACAGGGAGGTAGGTAGGTAGAGGTTTTGAAGCATAAAGCTCAGTGTCTCCAACCACGTATTTAATACAGGAGGCAGATTGTTCCATAAAGTGTAGTGAATAATAAACCTTCAATATCTATACTCACACATATGAGTGTAGTGAATAATAAACCTTCAATATCCACACATCACTCCAAGAGCCCTTAGTTATTTATAAATGTACTCATGGGCTGGACAGATGTCTCAGTGGTTCAGAGAATTGGCTGCTCTTTCAGAGGACCCAGGTTTAATTCTCAGCACCCACATGCTGACTAACAGCCACTTGTAACTCCAGCTGGGGGTATCCGATGCCCTCTTCAGGCATCCACTGGCACTGCGTGCGTGCATACAGTACACAGACACACATGAAGACAAAATACTCCTTTGCATAAAAAAGGAAATCACACTTGTGCTCTGGAGAAGAGGGATAGGTGATGTAGTCGGTCAGATTTCAGATGGTCTTTTTAAACGTCCTCTCTTTTTCCAGGTGGCAGACATCTTCCTTGCATCTCAGTATACAGCCTATGCCATTAGCGGTCCCACGGTAGAAGACGGTCTTCCTGTTTTTAGCTGGAGTCGGTTCAACAAAACTCTCCATAAGGGGATGCCTGAAGTCTATAACTTTGATTTTGTTACCATGAGACCAATTTTGACATAGGACAAAAAATGAAGGATGGAGGAGGAAAAAGAAAGCTGTGAATAAGATACCAAACGCACTCTTTTAGCTATATTTTCCCATCTTAATAAAAAAATATTAAATTCCCTTCCATTTTCTAGTTTTACTCCCAATGGCAAACATTTCCTTCAGGGTGGAGAACTGCAGAATAAACATTATGTATGAAACAAATACATAAAAGGATAGCAGAAACCCCTCTTTGCCAGAATCCATTATCCTCCTTTTATGCCTGCAAGTCAATCATAGTTCATGGTATAACCAAGTTCTAACCAATGGAGCTTGAGGAAAGAAAAGGGGCCATTTGCAAGCCTTTTAGACAACGGCATTTCCCATGGTCTTTCTCCTTCTTCTGCTGCTCAATGCTAATGGCAAAGCCATTAGGGGTCAGGGGATCTCAAAGAGAAGACAGTTTGGGATCCTTTCCAGTCATTAACGAACTTCGTTGCACACACCCTTTATGTAACCAGGCAACCATTCTGCAGAGCGACTTCTGTTTCAAAGCTGGGGGGCTAACATGCAGGCTGAATACCAGGGAATTGTGAATTGTTTTAATAAGGCACAATGAACGGTGAGCAAGAGGCGATTCTGAGCAAAGAGGGAGTTTTTAAAAAAACACACACATAGACTGAGAATTCTCAGAATGACTCAGAGTACTCCGGATGTTAAAAACCCAGTCATTTATTTCAAAGTATAAATTTCAGGCTTGCTGGACAAGTGCCCACTACAGCTAACACTTACACAGACACCACTGTACTGTACATTTGGGAAAGAAAGAAAATGAAAGCCTTCAAAACCTAAGAAAAAGAGGGCAACTTGCTACAGCCCAGTTAGCATAGACCTTTGAGCGCCTTACATCATCTTATTATTTACACTTCCAACTGCAACAAAAATCAGGATGCAAGTTTCCTACCAGGGGGTTATTTTTACATTTACATTTGAAATGGTTGATAAAATCCTCAAGCTAGGATCCATGATGGCGGTTGATTGCTTAGTTCCTTTATTTACAAAAACAAAAGGGGGGCACATTTAAATATTTAAATGATAGGTAGTCAGCTAGCTCTACATATAAAACACAAAAACAAAAGCTCAAACATGATGAAGTCATTTGAAGATGAGAGCACAGTGTGTCTTCAGGTCCTCCCTTTCAGCTGGCTCAAGGGGATAGGAGTTTCTAGGTAAGTCTCCCACAACATCAAGCCCCTCATGATACTTGCTCTATCTTTACGTGTGTACCCCTTACACATTTTTAAAGCCATTTGCCCAAAAAATAATCAAGGAAGGCAGAATCCCACATGATTATACAGTTTTTGTCTATAGTACAAGTACAGGTGTATTTCCGTGAGAATCCAACAGGCCCCCCAGTCAGAGGCAAGTAGAAAATGAAGCATACTGAGGATACTGACGTGGCTGGCCTGAGGAGGAGTCAAGGAAAACACTTGGCTTTCTTTGTAGTGCCTCCTGTGTGAGATCACAGCATCTAAAGTGAGAGGGCACTGCACACAGCATTGAAGTCATGTACAGTACTGGGAACCTCATGGGAAGGGAAAGGCCGACCATGCAGCGGACACAACGCAATCACTCAGAGGATTTTTAAAGCAGTGGCAAGCAACAAGAACCCGATCCACACTGGAGGAGCTCTGAAAAAGTGCCTGATGCTATGCTTGCTTCCCATCCTATCTTTAAAGGTACCCCTTCTCTGGCATAGGTGGGGGCTGGAGGAGGACACCTCTCTGTGAGGCAAATGCTATCCCAACACGTTTTCAAGGAAGAAAGCTGCTTCTTCCATTAAGTCACACTACATCACACAGCCCAGAGAATCAGAGGGATAGTCACCTTGTAAAGTTAACTGCCACAAGGTGCTGTCTTTGTATGCCATTAGCAAGCACATACAGTAAAGAGGCTTACTCACACTTAAAACAGGGTGAAAAGTTCTCTGGCTGAGTGCAAAGCAGAGAGCAACAGCAATCGCTGTTACCACTAATTAGCACATAATCATCTGACAGTTCATACTGAAACTTCACAAGTTTCCAGGATCCCCCTTAAAGCAATACTTACCAGTATTGTCAGGCTAAAAATGTAGCAAACTTGAATTCCCCAAATGGGACACTAGGCTTCTTTGTAATACTTTGAGAAGAGATACCAGTGCATAAGAATGTGAGCCAAGTACTGTGAACCGCTACTAAGTATCTGGCTGGCTGTAGCTACTTCCAGAGGTCCTCCATCCTCCCCAGACACAGCCAGACAAAAAGCCAATGCCCACCAGCACTTACATGTGGCCCATGTAAGTCTAGCACATTCCAGGAAACCCAACATGGCTGCTGCCCAGAGCCTCATGACAGGTTATCTGAGGAGACTATATCCACAAGTGTTTTTTCCTCTTAACAATTAATAGTCTCTCTTCATAGCTTCTTTCCAATCTGGAATAAACAGTTTTCAGTAATTACTTTCTGCAGTAAATCTACATCTAGAGCCATTATTTGAGACATTTTTTTTTCTTTTTTTCTTTCTTTTTTTTTTTTTTTTACCAAAAACACCCAAGTAAAAGCCAAAAAATGAAACGTATTAATTCCACTGGGCATTCATCAGATTAGAAAAAAAATACTGAATGTGAAATAATTAGTGAATAAAAATATTCATCCAGGAAAACTTCCATTGGCTATGAGCAGACCAGCCAGCAAAAACAATTCTGAATATGTGCTTTTCTACTGTGTAGACAGGAATTATGTTGAGCAGAATACGAGCCCTGTATCCACTCAAGCACACTCAGGTATAGAGACGTGCTCATACACAGCTAGAAAATAATCCCTTCCTTTTCAAATTCTTATCATAATGTTGGCAACACTTTCTCATGATCATGAATCTCAGGAGTCTTAGCTACACAACTGCTATCCAAGCTTAGCCTGTGGAAAACCGATTCCCATGTGGCCTCCTTTTTCTCAGAGTGGAAGGTTAGGGGCATTTTACACCTTAACAACTGCAGGCTTCATCAACCAAAATTCACCCCAAAGATGACAGAAGAACACCAAGCAGTGAAAGTCACCAAAGACAATTTCTTCACAACTCAGCGATTCCTGATGTAAGCCACGACAGGGGCAAACACGTGAAGGAAATGGAGCTCCTACATTCAATGCCAGTGCAAGTGAATGATGCATTTTAAGAACTTAAGATACTGTAAGGAAGACAGCTTGACAGTGACTCCCACTTCATAGACACCTCACTCATCCCTAAATGCTTGCCCTCAACCTTAGCTCTCTAAGGCATCTGCCCAATACCCCTGCTGCTGGGCATTCCTTGACAATGCAAGGCTGAGCCTGAATCCACTAACTTTTCAGAGGAATGAGAACTACTGAACTGATTAGATCTAACTGTAATGGAAAATGATCCAAAAAGATACTGTTAGGATATATTTTAAAATGATGCCACAAACTAAACAGATCTGGATATAAAGAGACTTATTTGCGGAAGGAAAAGGGAGAGGAGTTAGGGCCTGAATGGGCCATGAGGGTGGAGAGAGAGAAGGAGCTAGTGGAGTATAGTGGGTACCCCCCCTCGAACCCAGAGAAAAAGTCAGAGGGGAGGGAAGGGGAGAGACACGGAAGCAGAGTGCATGCAAGAGAGAGGAGAGGGAGTGTGAGAGGGGAGGGGGGAGGGGCAGGAGGAGGGTCTTTTACCCTGGGCCCTGGCCGGTGAATTCCCAGGTTGCTAAGCAACCCAGAAGCAGACTGCCTATATGCTACCCAAAGTTGATAAAATCACCTGCACCTGGCATTATCAAGACAAAGACTAAAACAGGAAAGATCTCATGAGAACAAAGAAGAAACTGAGCTTTTCCATGGTCTTTGATGAATTTTAACATTTACTGTCTTTGAAGACACTACATCATGAGTGATGAGATGACCCCAAACTTCCTTCAGATTCTCTAACAATGCAACATGGATATTAAAACAGGCTTAATGAAAATTTTCTTAAACAGGGTAGCCTGTTTTATGCAGAGCTAAATAACGGACTAAAATAAACGTTATGTTCCTAAAATAGTAAATCAAAATTTTGAGGTTGACTGTAGTGATACCTTAGAAGATGAGGAAAATACACACATGCGTATCTTGGTTCTAAAGGTCTTACAGGGTATGGTGCTTCTGGTGGCAATGAAGAAGAAAGAGGAACAGACAACAATGGGCACATGGCAAATGTACTTCTATGCTTCGTAAGGCACAAACACAAACGTAGAAGCCAGATTAGAAACTTGGGTTGAGGGTTGGACATTTTTCACCTGGTCAGTAACTCAAAAGACATCAAAGAAAATAGAGAAAGAATATTTCCTCTGTTCAAACTCATCTTTTTTAAGCTTAATACTTTTTTTTTTCTTCATTTCTTTGGGTTTGTTTAGATTCTTTCATCTTCTAGATTTTCCCAAAGGCAGAATCACACCAGCTACACACCTCAGAGCCTTTCATCTAGTCACTTCCTACTGGAAGAGAGGAAAATCTGAAAGTGAAAATGGGAGACTGCACTTCAACAAACACAAAACTAGAAATTTAAAAGTTAAAACAACAGAAAGGAACACACACGCGCGCGCATACACACACCCACACACACATATATTCCCCACCTTTAAAGCCAAAGCAAGGAATAAATTTACATTTCAAAACCCTGAAGCTTGAGTTGTTCAGGGGAAGACTTGCTTTCTGGGTTGAATTTATTATACTTCCGGTCATAAACAAACGTAGTGTATACACTCATCTGTCTGAGAAATCTTGCACAAAGTGGATTTTACATTGAATTTCATGCACAAGATTAAAAACAAGCCCAAAATGTGGAACTTCAAAAGCAGAAGCTGCAGACTCCAAGGTCTAAGTGTTCTGGGAGGAGGAGATCACATCTGTGGACTGAGGGTCGCAGAAAGGCCCAAACCGGCCGTAGGTGTCCTTGGCCCGCACTGCAAAGTAGTACTTGCTGCCCGACACAAACTGAGTGAGTGTGCAAGCCATTGGCAAGGGCAGGGCCTTGACTTCCCCGATCTTCTTCCACTGTGAGGGCGCGGTGGCACTGGGCTCCTCGTGGTAAGCATACAGATGGTAGCTGTCAACAGTCGCACAGCTTCGGTCCACTTCCAGGACGCTCCAAGACAAAACAATGCCGTTCTGACTCTGAACTCTCGCTAACTTCAAGTGTGGTTTCTGAGGCAGAGAAGTATTGGCGGCTTCCGGGGGCAGACGCTGAGGCTGTGGGGCTTCGGGTAAGGGCGCTGGATGCATAGGGCGTGGGGGCTCCTAACAGAAGAAAGGGTGATTAGCAATTTCAGAATGATTTCAGGTGATACCTTAGTAGCCACAGGAGGATCAGTTTACAGTAAGAACTCCAAAAACCACCAATATCACACAACCAATTTCGGCAAGTTCTATTTAGTGATCCAAAACCAATCATGTCCCAAACAATGATGCTGACCTTACTCAACTATATTTCCTAGACCAAAAGTACTAAGCTCTCCTTGGAAAACAAAAATCTCTTAATGGAATATCATTGAAGAGATGCTGATACAAGCAGGCACCATCTATATCTAACATATAATTTCATCTACTCTGCTGTAGATTTTCATTTTAGGAAAGTATTTAAAAGTTATATATACCATATAAATTGGTGTATCCAACCACATTCACTCTAAACCTACTTTGTCATAAAAATATGACACGTATGAATAATGCTGAACATATATTCTTGGCCAGTCTTGAAAAAAAGGGTGATACTACGAAATAGAAGAGAATAGATAAGCTGCAGAAAAGGCAAAATGCCCTGCAGCCTGTAACAGGTAAAGTATGAGCAATCATGGGCAGAGGAGGTGGAGAAATTAACAGACAAGAATTAACACTTTCTTCGGCACAGGGTACATAAAGCAAACGAGATCTGGAGAGGAGGCTAGGGCCCAGAAGTGATGCAGGGTGCCAACCCTGGGAAGCCCTGCTGACCTGCCCCCATAGAGCTCTGCAGTCACTGCAAACACTGCAGCCACAGCTGATTTAAGATGACAGTGAGAACTTCTTCTAAGAACTAAGAGCCAGATACACTGAATACAAGTGGGACCTATTTCTCGCTGACTTTTACTGAAGTCAAAGCTCCTATAACAAAACATGCATCTAACTGTGTATTTCAGGATGGGATGGCGCTGAGTACAAACAGCGGCATGTGAGGCAAAGCAAAGCAAAGCAGGACCTCATTATATGAACAATTTAAGTAAACTACTGAATTACGTGACGGTCCAAGAAAATGCTTTTAAAATCCAATGCCTTAATGTAGTCAAACTATCTAAACTATAAGGTAAATTACTCTAAAATTTGCAAGAAAGAAGTGCCAAGTTACAGCTTTAAGTGTGATACCCCCATGGGACCACAATGAGCTGGAGTCCAGAATGCAGAGAGAGAAGCCTGCTAATTAACACCATGCAAGAGAGCACGCAAAAATGCAAAGCCTACTGTAAGAAGAGATACACAAAGAACAAAGAGGACCTGGGGATATTAAGACTACAGAGCTGAAGTTGGGACGATCTCAAAGCAAACACTGGTCATTTCCAGGAACGCAGGTATCTTGCCAAGAGGCATTATTACTAGTAGAAAGAAGTTATATATACATTACTCACCAGCACACAGACAAAATCAAGAGAAACCCAAGTTAAGGGAGTAACATACCGAGAATTGGATTAGGCCTGACTGATCAGCAGCCATAGCTACAACTGCTCTAATTATCTCTTTCTGAGTGACTTAAAGAACTCAGTTCATTAAAAACATACAGCTAACAAGAGTTAATAGAAGCTGGCTGCAGTCATGGGCTTAAGAATGGAGTTTCCTGGGTTTACCCAGAGCTTATATGGCCTGCTGATCCCTTTTAATACTTAATTGCTTATGCTTGTTGCATCTACTCATGTCTCCAAACTAGTTAAAACTAGTCAAGAGCGTTGTTTTGGTTTTGTCAGTGTAGCTGGAGTTTCTGCAAAAGTTTGAGGGAAGAAATACTCCACTAAGTATTTACTTAAAATAACCATGTGTGGCTACCTAGATACAGCAGATCCTCTGGTACACCAACTTTTGGGAAACTAAGGCAAGAGGATGATGAGTTTGTGGCCAGACTGAGCTACAGATGGAGACCCGCCTCAAAGGGAACAAACAAAGCAGCACACACTGTGCGAGTCCAATGACGCAATCATCAGGCTGACGGGGGCTGGGAACTGTTGACACTGGCTGTAGGTACAAACAGTTATACTAGGCCTTCCTTCACATAGCTGAAAATATGCCCTTAAGGCTTTTTAACAGCATTAGAATAAAATTAGAAGTCTATGCCTCTAGCAAAACACTCTAAGATACTAGAAGTTCTAGATTTACAAAGTAAAAACTTTCAAAAGCTCTGGTAGATTATAAACTGAACTATTATAGTTCATTACTATATTATAATTCCCTGAAGAAAGCAAAGCATTCTTTTGTAGCTTCAATAGTAATGGCAAATTTGGCACACCCCTCAAGACAGCCAGAGCCGAAGCCCGGGAAGCTGCAGAGGCAGACCAGATTTGGCTGGCTTAGGCAGTAGTGTAGGTGAGGACATTGAGCAACCACTAAACACCTTCACGACATACCATCCTTGTATATTTGTTACCTTTGTGGGTTTTTTTTTTTTTTTTTTGCCAAAATGAAAGTGCTACTAATAATGCCTGTAGGATTATGAGGGTAAAGCAAGCGACACAGTAAAGCTCTTGAGAGTGGCTGGGATGCAGACGCTCAGTCAGCGGTGCTTACAATGGTAAGGACAATCAGCTGTTCAAACTCTAGTTTCTAGGCTCGGGTGTGGCTCACTCACACATACACACTGGGAGCATGGGCTCTTAGGGAGCTCACACAGCCTTCTGTTGGTTACTCAACTTCTGAGTACCCTGCCACACAGGCAACACAAACTAGACACACCTTCAGCAACAGCTGCAGAGCATTCTGAAAACAAGCATGGTACCAAATTGGGGACACAATGTCACCCAAGCAGAACTGTGGGTGCTGTAAAAGGATGTTTTGCTAAGTAATGTGTATCAGCTTTGACCTTCTGCCTTACCTCTCTGACAGCCAGTATTTCTCTTCACATATATACATATACATATGTATGTATTATATATATGTATATGTATACACATACACACTTATTTTCTGTCCTTTCTTAGCACATGCATTCCAAATACCATTGGATTATTTAAGATAAACTAATGGCAACAAAGCAGTTAGAAACCACAGATTTAAGAAGTACCAAGTCACAAAGGAAATAGATATGCAGCACCTTTTAATTCACGCCTGAGTTAGAGGTGCTGTGTATCATTTTGCCAGCTCTGGCCTGTCTACACTCAGTGAGCAGCAGCCATAGATACTCTGTCACAATGGTAAGATAAAATTTCCTAAAATAACCCTCTAGTCAAGGGGAAAGGGTGCTACCTCCTTCCTTTGAAATACTCAGGAAGCAGAGGCAGACAGATTTCTGAGTTCAAGGCCACCCTGGTCTAAAGAGTGAGTTCCAGGATAGCCAGGACTACACAGCAAACCTGTCTCAGAAACAAAAAAAAAAGAACGAACGAACTGGTGACTGGAATGATGTGGACATCTGAAAGGAGAACATGGACTTACAGTGTGCACTTGTGGTGGTCGGTGATGCACCGTGAGCTGGGGCCCTCCTGCTCCCAGGGGCAGTCCGTTGTTTACAACGTATGTGGTTGTCTGAGGCACTCGAACTGTAACACCTGCAAAAGGAAATTGAAGGGACTATCAACAGTCACCATAAAGTTGTTGAAGCATTATAAATATTGTTAGTAAAAAACATTTTTTTTAATTCAAGAGGAAAAATATTTTAAACCAAAAAAATCTACAGTCAGCCAAGCTGTGACTTAAGCATGACGAAGAAGAAATCATAAATCAGGCACCTTCACAGACACTTCCTCAAGTGACCCTGCAGGCTGCAAGCAGCTACATGAAGGAAACTGAGCAAACAGGAGGGAGTGACAGTGGCAGCGACCGCTCTTACAAGGGACCTGAGTTTGGTTCCTGCACATACATCAGGCAGCTCACAACGGCCTGCAACTCCAGTCCAAGGGATGTGATGCCCTTTTCTGGTCTGTGCAGACAGACAGACACATGAACAAATTTTTCTTTTTTTTGCAAAATGTTACCAGTCCTATATTAGAAGGGGGTACCCCACTTTCTATATACTGACAATAAGCGGAGGACGGTTTTTCACCCCAAGGAAAACTCCTGTGACCTTACCCAAGATCAACACGAGTAGCAAACTTAGAGCCATGTGCTCTCTCGGTCGTGTCACATGTGCAGCACCTGACCCACACTAATCTGGCCAGGACCTTGAGTGTCCCAGAACACATTTATGACCCAATCAAACAACTGTCTAGAGAAAACCCTTACAAACTTGAGAAAGTTAAAGCAAACAACGATTCCCTAGACTCAATTTAGTTTCATATTTACATGCATGTGAGATAAACATACACAGTGATACCTACACTGATAACAATAAATAAAGATAAGAGAACTGATCAAAGCGAAGACAGTAGAAGGCAAGACGGGCAAAAGAGTGACAAGGTCCCACTTCCTAACATGGCAAAGGCCACTTGTGTCTCTTTCTCTCTTTTTCCCTCCCCTTTCCCTCCTTGTCCGTCCCCCCCACCCCCCCACCCCCCCACCCCCCGCTTCTCTGTGTAACAGCCCCTGGCTGTCCTGTACTCTGTAGACCATCACACCCAGCTTATGTATGCATTTTTATTTAGGCTTTTTAGGAAAAGAAAGGAAGGAAGGAAGGGAGGGAGGGAGGGAGGGAGGGAGGGAGGGAGGGAGGGAGGGAGGGAAGGAAGGAAGGAAGGAAGGAAGGAAGGAAGGAAGGAAGGAAGAAAGAAAGAAAGAAAGAAAGAAAGAAAGAAAGAAAGAAAGAAAG
>NW_026585609.1:4902089-4906204 GCF_907164565.1 Psammomys obesus
AAGAAAGAAAGAAAGAAAGAAAGAAAGAAAGAAAGAAAGAAAGAAAGAAAGAAAGAAAGAAAGAAAGAAAGAAAGAAAGAAAGAAAAAGAAACAGCCCAGGCTAGACTTGAAATCATTCCATGACCAAAGAAGACCCTGAGCTCCTGATCCTCCTCCTGCCTGCACTTCTCAACACTTCTCAAGTGGGTGCTCTTCATGCCCAGCTTTTTGGTTTTTCGAGACAGGGTTTCTCTTTGTAGACCAGGCTGCCCTCAAACTCAGAGATCCGGCTGTCTCTGCTTCCCAAGGGCTGGGCTTAAAAGTATGTGCCACGAAGACTAGCTATGCCCAGCTTTTTTTATATGCTATGATTAAGACACATATTCTAAGCTACTAATAAACAGTATGTTAATTTACTACAGAATGGCTATAATTATTTATAAGTTTAACTGAACTATGAATTTGCTATAATGTTTTTCATCCTTCAGCTGCCTTCCACATCTGAAAGACTACTGACAGAAGCTACCTTTACCATAACTTACAGTAACTTCCCTTTTCTGGGTTACGCCACAACTTCAAACCCCAACTTCAATTTGGTAATATGGCAATTATTAACAACAGAGAATAAAGTGGATGCCTTCAAACCTCAGATGTGGGAGGCAGGGGCACACAATCTCTGTGAGTTTGAGGCCAGCCTGGTCTACATAGCAAGTTCCTATGCAGCCAGAGATATTTAGCGTGATTCAGTCTCAAAACATAAATAAGTATCAAATGGGATACTAAAATATAGGCTATTGGCAAAGTTAAATTGCCTGTAATCCCAGCACTTAGGGATGCAGGCACAGGTGGATCTCTGTGAGTTCAAAGCCAGCCTGGTATACAAGGCAAGTCCAGGACAGCCAAGGCTATACAGAGAAACCCTATCTCAAAAAACAAACACAGCAAAAAGTTAAAATGAAGACAGTATAGAGAATACAAATTCTACCGTACGTATGTCCAATTTCTTCCCTTAAACGACAAGAAGGGTTGGATGTGGCGGTGTACATCTGTAATCTGAGCACGTGGGAGGCAGAGCAAACTGATCTCTGTGAGTTCCAGGCTAGCCAGGTCTACATACTGAGACCCAGTCTCCAAATAAATAATTAGGGAAGAAAAAAAAATAATGTTTTTCAAAATCCATTTTAATAAAAAAAATTATGTATGTTTGTGGTATTTTGAGAAATGTATACACTGTGGAATGGCTAAGTCACACTAACTCCCTCATGTCCTTATAATTTTTTTCTATGTAATCAATGAAAATCTATGGTGCCATGCAAGTGTGCTGTTCAGTATATCCCTTAATATGACAGTCTAATGTCAGGATAGAGCAAGACATGCACTTCCAAGTCAGACATAAAAAAAGCCTCTTACTAGTTTGCGGATTGACCTGGCGAACAGCAGGAGCCTGCATAACAGTTCCTCGGAGGGGAGCTTGAGCGGGTGGTGCTGGGAGAGTTGTATAGACCACCTGATGGTTTGCAGGAGCTCTTGGTATAGGGAGTCTCGTGGTCACCTGAGTTACTGGACGATGTGTTACATTCACCGTGGTTGGAGCTAATGGAAGCAAACAAAAGATAGCAAGAATGCAGTCAATTCTATGTTAAGGAGACAGTATGAAACAGTAATTACCATTACACAAAACTCTAACCAGAAGGTAAAGGCTTCAGAACCACATGCCCCATGCACTTCCTCCAGTTCCCCAGGTCCCCTGTACTTTCCGTACTTCAAGTGTCTGTCCAGCTGCAAACTATGGTGAGAGATAGAGACGAATCAGGCCACTGCCCACTAATAAGGAACAAGTGGCAGTTGAAGCCTGTCATCCACCACCTGGCTAGACTCATCAGCTCAGAGGACTGAAGAAAAACAGATTAGCACAGCTCAAAGAACCCTGGAGGGGTGGTCCGCCCCTGTGTGAGCTGAATGAGGGGCTTTGGTTTCCAGGGCCTAGTTTGGTTTCTGCTGTGCAAGCACATGATGGCCTGAACTGTACAGATACCTGGCTGATGAGGTCATCCCCCCCCCCCCCTCCTGCACTGCGCCATCGCAGCCCTGCTCTCATCCCATGGACTACCTGAGCAGGCTCTCTTACCAGACCCAAAGCCAAATACCATCTCTGGTGGGTTTGGACTTTTTGAATTCAAAGCACCAGGTATTGTGCTACAGTCACACACACATGTTCAAAAACTTCCTGGGTGGCTGCAGATACAGAAGTATGTACTATTCTAGAAACTTACACGTAGGTGGCTTTTTATGCAAACCCTTGACCTAGCGTTTATTAAGCGTAAAGTTTTATTTAGAGGCTATTCCTGGTCTAATACACAGGCACCGTGTCCAGTGTTCTAGCAGATGCTAAAACTGGGCATGGGGAAGCTGGGAAAAGATTTGAGGGGGGATATGATATGAAAGTCCTCTCTTCCTACTTCCACATAAATTCTTTTCTAAGGGCCAGTGTTCAGATCAAAGTCTTATTGGAAGCTACATTTTATAATTCTGACACTAAAAGGTTTAGCTTGTTTTTCACATTTCATTTATTTTGTGTGTGTGCGCGCGCCTGTGTGACAATCAGACAACAATGGGGGGCGGGGAGTGGTTCTCTCCTTTCACAATATAAAAGCTAAAGCTTGAGCTCAAGTTGTCAGGCTTGGCAGTAAGTGGCTTTACCTGGTGAGTCATCTTCCTGATCCACAAACAGTGCTGGGTTTGCTGCACAGCCCTCCGTAGCCGCCTCTGGAAATGGAGTCGGTATCTTAGACTGTTCTCTTTGGTGCTAAGCTACACTTGGAAACTAGGTCATGTCTAACCTAATGTAAATTCTGTGTTCCATTGGCAGCTGGAAAATGTACAATGCTAGTGAGGGTCTAGCTTGTGAAATGTGCTTTCCTATTAAAAATGTATGACGCACATCTACAATCCATTATAGTGAGTTTCAAGTCACCTTGGCTAAAATGAGTTTTGGAACATTCTGAGTTAGAATGAGACCCTAGCATACAAATAAAGCATAAGAGCTGGAGAGATGGCTCAGCTATCAGAGGTAGGCTCACAACCAAAAATAAAGCAAAATAAACAAACAAAATTTAAAAATATAATAGTTTGTTAAGAAACCAAATGTAGCAAAATCAATATACTATCACCTTTCTTTACCCAAGTGTTTGGGCTGTTAACACAGTTACAACTTGAACATCGAGGTGAACCTAAGCACTAAGACTGATGACCGACTGACCCTGAGTTTATATACACCACAGTCAAATAAAATTGAAAGTGGCAGCACGGTAAAACTTAACAAGTATGCTTCTTGGTTACCAATAACTTAAAAAATTTTTTTTTTCTGTGACGGCCTTCCCCCGGACTTGAACCACAGCAAAAGCCAGTGTGGTGCTAATCCTACAGTCCTGAGGTCACTGCAGTGCTGTGTGCATATCAGCCTGTCTCTGGGAGGCATCTGTTAAAGGCCTGCTGGGCGACTGACACGGACAATAGAAAATGTTTCATGTTTTCCACACACATGGCTGAGCTGCCTTAAGCATATCCTCACGGTTCTAACCTCATAAAAAGAAATAACATAGAATATTAAAAACCTTTAAGCTCCTGAAACGAAGACAATTCTAGTTAAGATGTAGTGATAATGTTTTATCCTTTAGAAACTCTTTGCTTTGGCTTGTGTTCATTAGAAAAGAGGCTGTCTTCTGCCCAACAAACTGTCAGCATGTCTTATTTTACAGTGAGTTGGTATTTGATACCAACACTTTCTTAACATTTAAAATACAACTTCCACGGACGTTCTTCAAAGCTATATTCTGGAGAATTTAGTATGTCCAAAGCCCTTAATTTGACATTCAACTGTAGTTTATACCTTACATTCTAATTTTCTCATGAAAAAAAAAAAAATCTAAAATGAATTTAGAAAAAAAACCTTAAGATCCTAAGGTTTGTTAAACTGTTACATAACCTTGCTTAATTTATGTTCCTTAATTTATATTCAGCCAACTATACAAAGCCATTTGGGAAAAACAGCTGCAGTTGTGCAGCATTTTCATGAGTAGTTGACTGATTATCTATCTATCTATCTATCTATCTATCTATCTATCTATCTATCTAT
>NW_026585609.1:4906214-4924500 GCF_907164565.1 Psammomys obesus
TATCTATCTATCTATCTATCTATCTATCTATCTATCTATCTATCTATCTATTATTTTGTTGTTGTAGGCATTCAGTCTTCTTTCTTTCATTAAATAAATGTAATGCTGAAGGGACAAGCAGTGGGTGGAATGCTTTTGGGGGTAACTGACATGATTTCACTTGCTTTCCACAGACCATGTCAAGAAGCATCAACTTTGGCAGGGTATTAAATGAAGTTCTAACACATTTGTCTTTTTAAAATTTATAGGAGTGAATGGGATCGCTCAGGGGAGTAACCTAACAACCTGAACAACAAACCTAACAACATGAATTTGATGCCCAGATTACAGAGTGAAAAAAGAGAACCAAAAATGCCTGACTTCCACATATGAGCATGTATGTGTGTGCGCACGCACACACAAACCAATGGCTACCAAGGACCCTTGGGCTTTCTATGACTTGATTCTCTGTGAGAGCCTTCAGATTGGGAAGCAAGTGTGTAAGACCTGATGACAACTGCCAATGTAGTTCTTTGTATAGTGATACTTCTAAACTAAACTGTCACTGTAACTTTGGATCAAGGTAAAGAGACACAGAACTGCCAATGCAATAGTAGCTATTCAAACAGAAAATGGCATTTAAATATAAAGACCAGCATAAAACTTTTACACAAGAAACAGCCACACAGCACACACATGTTTTGGCTAGAAATGTGAACAGGATAAAGAGCAGCTTCAATGGCATGTGATAACATCAGGATTCTGAAAGGCAAATGATCCAGACCCCACTAAACAGCATGCACTCACCAAGAACAATTAAAGGATTAACAAGTGACTTGTTGAAGCACAAGAAAATATCCCTTTTGCCCACAAGTTATTCTAGCCTTCTAACTTTCATGGTTGAAATTCCATTCAGCAATGTGTTTTGCTTACTCAGCAGAGTGTTTATGCAAGCACTCTGCAGACAGATCGCTGCAAGAAGCCATGCTATCTTGCTGACCTCGAAAACAGTACAGGTGATACAGGCTATGTACTGAAAATGCCCAGTCTCAGTTTCTGAAATGTTAAGGTAAAATATTAGCACGAATGTCTTGATACTATGTAGGCTAGTTAAAACCAATGTGAGCCTCAGACCCTGCCTCAATGGTAGACTACTTATCTATCATACTTAAAGCTCTAGGTTCCATCTCCAACCTGAAAAAAATCCAAACCAAAACAAAAAAACTTATTTGACTCATCAATGGAATTTCTTGGTTATATTCAAAACAAAATCATTAAAACCAGCCATTCTAGAGAACTAAATTATTTCTGCTACCCAAAGTATCTAACGACAATGACACAGATAGGTCTTGTTTATAATTATTCTCTACTTGAGTAACTACTTAGGGCAGTGAGCAGAAAGAGCCAGGACACTTTACACAGTCAAAACCATAAATATTCTCTTTAAAGTTGTAAGAATTATTCTTAATATTCTGTTGGTGCTTGCCACTGATTCCATAGCCAGTGTTCTATGAACTGGTGCCTCGAGTCTCTGCTTGGTGGCTCAGCAAATTTACCTGTAGGCAGTAAGTGGATAGTTGCCTGAGATGGCCCACTCGTTGGCACCCCAGACGGCTGAAGAGGTGGTGCTGGCTGAATGGGCTTCAATGGTCGAGGCATGGGCTGAGAAGTGCTCACAGCAGGTGCAGATGGATGCTTTACCTTTTTAGGGTCTGTTAATAAAATGTAAGACACATGACTGACAACAGATAACACAAGGCAACACAGGCTTGACTTTTACTGGAAAACACATTTGCTTGGCCCCTGCGCATTGCATTCCCCTCTACAGAAACAACTGTCTGTTGTCATTGTGTGTTATTTCTGCTGATTTGAAAACTCACTCAGGAACTATTTAAATGGTTCACTGGTACTTAACAGATTCTAGTTCACACTCTTAGGAATACAGTCTTATTTTCAATCAAGATCCTTCTGGATTCAATATAGAATACTGACTAGAGTAATTTCATTACAAAAGCACATATATGTATTTATACATCTGTATCAAAGGCATTCTTCTAGACAAACACTATAAAGTGATGGTTTCCCTGACTTTAAATTTTACACGAGAGGTTGCTCATCATCACTATTTGTTCCTTAAAGTATGAAAACAGGCCCCGATAGCCTGATAAGTCCCTAAAATAAATGTCCATACCTCAGACAAATGCACCACTAGAAAAAAACCGAGAGGGGAAACTATGAAGAAGATAAATCACCTCTGTTCTATAGAAAATGACCCTCATCTGTTTGTGTCCTATGGAGTTTCTCATTAAAATATAATCACTAGTTGTGATTCATTCAGTTTGGTGCAATAGAAGAACAATGAACTTTTGAATGGGGATGAATTAGGATGACCCAAAAGTGAAGCAATGTAAGCAGCCACAAGCGGCTGGCACAATAGAATGCCTGAACACTCACAGCCAGCTCTGCCCTGCCGGCATCCTGCTTTGCTATTTAGTTTTGCTCTCTAAGAATTCCTCATAGTCAAACCAATCTATGAAAACAAATAAACAAAACTGAAGGTAAATGACAACCTGAAACTCTTAAAATCACCATGATACCAGTACATCATCAAAACATCACGAGGTCAGCCTTGATGATGTCACAACAGTACCTCAACCTTACATAGTGCTCTGTACTGAACAGAATTAAGTACATGCACACAATTTTATTTTCCCAAGTAAGGTATCTTCTACCCTAAAACATGACTTTGTTAAAACTTCACTTTTAAAGTTTACTGATTTCAAGATAAATACAATTAGCATTTGATCTTTCCAAATGAATAGATTATCATTATGATTTTACATATTTCACATATGTCTGTGAACAAAGACTTTGACAGCCACAGCAGTCTGAGAAAT
The DNA here is from genome assembly GCF_907164565.1 of Psammomys obesus. NCBI lineage: Eukaryota > Metazoa > Chordata > Mammalia > Rodentia > Muridae > Psammomys > Psammomys obesus. The sequence goes on from NW_026585609.1 coordinate 4,909,091, forward strand.
CCCATACTTTGAATCATTACTGGGTATTTATATTATAAGTTACCACAGGAAAGGCTAGATTAATGTACATTAGTAATAACAATAATAACAACAACAGCAACCCACTGAATTTTAATTCAGTAGTTTTCCAATTAGATTTAACCAAGAAACTTTGATTGACGGAATACTGCAGAATATGGCTTAGTAGCTCTCAGTATCTCAGTTTAGTTTCTGAATACTGAAAATAAGAAAATTATTAGAGGGGCTGGAGAAATGACTCAGTCGTTAAGAGCACTATCTGTTCTGCCAAAGGACCCAGGTTCAAATCCCAGCACCCACATGACAGCTCACAACTGTCTGTAACTCCAGTTCCAAGGGATATGACAGCTTCAAACCAATGCAAATAAAATAAATTATATATAAAAAAAGAAACTTTATGATATTATAAAAAAAAAAAAGAAAAGAAAATTGTTAGGGACTCTTGATGAGAATAATTATTAAAATTTGATTTTTATGCATATAGCACTAAAGGAAAGGAATTCATATGACCAAAAGTAAATGAAGAAAAAGGGAGGGGGAGTGAAGAGGAGGACGGACAAAAAAGGAAGAGAGAGAAATCAAGAGCAAGCAAAGAACTAAACTTGTTTCCTGGGTTTCCCATTGATTCTGGTGCTTCCTAAGTCTAGAAAGTCCCTTCAACTGAGGACGAGGCTTCATTACAAGGAGCAACTGGGATGGCAGACTCGCTCCTTAAGTGAAGCTCTCTGCTGCCACTGCTTTCCTCTACAGCCTGTTCACAGTCATGCAGGTCTGATCAATTCTAACTTTAAAGATTCTCATTCTAAAGAGATAGAGGTGCATCAATGTTACCTTCAGAAAATATATCACCAAATCTTAAGAGGGGAACATCTTGAAAGCATTTCTTGAAGAAATTACTATTTAAGTACCTTGTGTAGCTCCATTTTCTTCATCATCCACTGTGAGGTCAATGACACCACTTGACTCACTGCCAGAAACTTTTCCACTCTGAAAAACAAAACGTGGTTGATTCTGCACTGGGACTCAACTAAGAAAATGTGTGCTAACAGAAAGGGCAAACGGGGTGAGTCCTAGTTCAAGTGAGGCCCCTAAAGGCCTCTATCTCAATGTAGAAACTCAAGAGTTAAAACCCACAGGTCTGGCAGGCGGCTCGGTGGGAAAAAGGCATTTGCTGTCAGACTTGACCCGCAGGGAGTTCTGGGACTGACTCCCTCCCACAAGCTGTGCTGTGACTTACACATGCAGGTTGTGGGGTGCCAACACTCATTCACATGCAAATACCACACAAAATAAATACATAAAATGCAAAACGGTGCAATACAACATAATTTTCAAATACTTTCTAATGAAATTCTAATACTTTCAAAAATAAAGCTGTCCTTTACACAGAGTTCCCAGAGTGCTTCAATGCTGTAAATGCTACATGATTAAATACAAACACTCATTTTCTGACAATGAAAATGACGGCCAATATTACTCTAAATTATGAGTTATTGATACACCAAAACACTAAGGATAACCCTTCCAGATAGGCTACAAAGAAAATTGAAACCTGTTCTCTCCCCGCTGAAAAAAGCAAAGGTATGTCATTAGGGAATGTTCAATTTGTCCAAACTTAGAAGGCTGTCCAAAATCATTTGTAAAACTGGGATTAAAAACAAAAACAGAACCAGCGGTAGCAAAGGGAGGTAGACCAGCACTTGCAGCCACACAGAGTCCACTTCATGGACGATGTGAGTTCATCTCTACAGTGAGACATATCAATCATTGTAAAGATTAATATGAGTGTGTGCCCAAAGCATCACACATGAAAATAGGGTAATGCCTAACAAATGCTAATCATAATTTGATATATATCATCCTGAGACTAGCTCTAAATAGTGAGGGCCTTCATCTGTAAATCTTAAGGAGTTTTGTGAAGCAAAGGGAAGAGGATGGGGCAGAATTATAGTTCCACAGGCCAAGGTACTTGCCACAGAGCCTGATGAGACTGATCCAGGCCCCGCTGGGTGGAAGAGAGAACAGATATGCTGAGTGGTCCTCTGACCACAGGGGTGTTGTGGCACAAGCACACAAATAGGTAAGGAAAGAATTCCTAGACTTTAGAAAATCAGGTCCAATCCCAAGATAATTATTCTAAATGTAGTAAAGCTCTGTCTGTAATAATTTCATTTAAAATTACACATTTAAAAACAGCACAAATTAGTTTAATTCAAAGTTAAGTTTCTAGTCTTCATGGAATGCAATGTCATTTACTTACAAAGTCATTTATTTACAAGGTACAGTTTTCAAAATCTACTAAATATAGAAACTATGAATCACAGATATTACTAAGCATGGAGGGAAAAATACATAGTAAAGCGGGATTTAGCTTTGGATAAAAATCTAAGTCTAACTCCTGCAACCACACCACACACAAATATGCACATAGACACAGTTTTAAATTAGCTGGAGCGCCTGGTGTGGTGGCACACAGTCCCAGCACTCAGGACGCAGAGGCAGGCAGATCTTTGTGACCCCCGGGACCTATCTAGACTACACTCCAGAGAACTGAATTCTGTGAGTTGTGCTCTAATCTTTGTTTGTGCACTGTTACACCCCCAAACAAATAAATGTAACATGAATTTTTTTAAGTTGGGGGAGTTGAGTATGTGAAGAAATAATGACCCTTGCCCCAAAAAAGTTGGTGAAAAACATTTACAAATCCAAAAATTTCAATGAAGGACAAGTAGAACAAACACCAAGAAACACACTCCTACATAAACAACACTGCTGAAGTTCAACAATGAATAGAGGGTGGTGAACGCACACAGGGAAATCCCATGTTGTAGAGCAGCTGGGGTCACTGCTCCATTGAACAGCCAAATGCTGGATTTCAGTAAAATCCTCTAAACTCAAAACTTTAAGTACAACAAAGCCTTTTCTCAAAAAAGAAAACTCTGTTTCAATGAGTATGAGACTAGCCTACATAATATCCTGTCCCAAAAAAGAAAAGTTATAATAATGTAAGTAAAACCAGTTCTGTTGTCTTAACACAACTCGTCTTACCTGTGATGTGCTATCTGCTGCTTTCTTATTAACAGAAGAGTCTACTGTTTTGTTTGTCTGGTTTTCTGAGAATTAAACAAAAAATGGAAAAATTTAACACGTCTATAATAGGTAAAAAGTCAGGCTGCTTTACACACATTACTTATGTATTCTTCTCCAATGATTTTTCTGTCAGCGTGTTACAGATGTACGTGGTTTTTCTCTCACAGAGCACCATGGTATCTTTTAGAAGACAAGTTCATATTATAAGTTTGAAAACTTCACATACTCATTACCCAGCAACTTGAACTATCCTAAGGAATACCTGAGAAAGGCAATTTAATATTTGTACAACGTGACCGTTCCAGTATGAGAAAATGGTTAAGGGAAACGTCATTCTTCCACAGCATGTGTCTTTGGAGGAAAATCTAATATAAAAAATGTTTATCATAACTTCAGTATAAAAGGTTACAAAAAGTAACCGTGAGAAACATATGCATACATTAGTTCAAGTACAGATTACCTTGTGCTTCTGCAAATGTACATGCTTGTTCCTAGATACGAATGAAGGCCGACGGTTGACATCAACTGTCTCCCTCAATCACCTTCCACCTTATTTTCTAAGGCACCCTTTCACTGACCCTAGAGTTCACAGATTCTGCTAGGCTGGTAGTCCGAACAGCTCCGTGAACCTCCCTGTCTGCCCCATGCTGTCCCAGGTCTGCCTTATGTATGTTGGTTTTTGAATTTAGGCCCTCACAGCAGGAAGTTCACTGAGTCATCTGCCCTCCCAGGTTGCTTTCATGTATTCATTTTCATTTAGCTTGTCTCAAGTCTCCATGGAAAAATTGTCATATACAGGAAAACTACACCCGGACAGCATGTTAAAGCAAGCGTGTTCCTGCCCGGTTTCTAACAGGTAGAAGAGGAACTATAAGATTTTACAAAATAGCTTTGACATCCACTGAAGTCATCTGCTTTCATTCTTTGATTAATAATTAGTTGCATTATCAGCAGTGTTCTTATGTTAAAACCTCCCATCCTTTTTCTGGAGATAAAGAATTCTTTTTTTTAAAAAACTCATTCATTTATTTAGTGACTTAATGTACAGAAGTGCTCAATCTGCATGTACCCCTGCATGCCAGAAGAGGACCTTAGATCACGTTACAGATGGCTGTGAGTGTAAGCCACCACTGTGGTTGCTGGGAATTGAATTCAGGACCTCAAGAAGAGCAGACAGTGCTCTTAACTGCTGAGCCATCCCTCCAGCCCGATAAACAACTCTTGATCAAATATGGCATTCTTGTTATTTTCAACCCCTCAATACAACATTTATGCTAAAAAAAATGACAAAACTGTCTAAATTACATATATAATTTTACATTTAAAGAGTCAACTAAGGTAAACACCCACAGTTAAAAATCCAAGGGCAGGAAATAAAATATAACCCTTCACGTTTTTCTTCACCCAACTTGCTTCAATTTTATTTTTGGAGAAATAATGTATGAACATAAACTTACTTTTGAAAATATTCTGAAATTGGCAGGCTACAGTGGTGCATGCCTTAAATGCCAGCACTTGGGAGACAGAAGCAGGCAGAGCTCTGTAAGACAGAGGCCTATCTAAGCTACATAGCAAGTTCTAGGCCCGACAGAACTACATAAGACGATTCTGTCTCAAAAAAAAAAAAAAAAAAAAAAAAAAAACAAAAACAGATAAAGTCACATTTTTTCCTGAAAGTCTTTTTCAAAAAAAACAAAAAAACAAAAAACAAAAAACAAAAACCACAAAAAAAAACTAACTCTAGGTTACTTGTCTTACATGCTAAAGAATTAATATACACAGGAAATATTACCAAAACACATTTTTAAAACACACATACTAAATTTGTATGTATAAACGTTTATATGTGTGTATGCTGTTTTGTTATTTAGAATGATTCTTATTTTTGGCATAATTGTCTCAGAATGAGTTAATTATTCACAAAACGGTAACAATATTCCTTTCTCTAGATTTTAGCCCTCCCCTTTACTACAAGCTAAAATTTCCTTCAGTTTTTAATGCAGCATTTTCAGTCTTGGTGCATTTTTACTTTCTACTAACTCTCTGAACTACTTTTCAAAGTTGCAAGTTCACAACCATCTATCAATCAACAAAATTAACCAAGATGTGAAATCAATTTGTAGCTTGAAATCTTTCTACAATGTAGGGCACACATCTATTTTGTTACCTGCTTGATGGATTATGTTATTTAATGGTTAGTCGTTTTTAACCAGTATTCATTTCTGTTTTTAAAGACTTACATTGATCTTTACTAATGTATGTGTGCATGTGTTCTGAAGGTCTGTCTGTGTAACAGTGTGTGCAGATGCCTCTGAAGGCCGCAGGAGGGTGCCGGGAACTGAACCCAGACCCTCGGCAAGAGCACAAGTGTTCCTAACTACTGAGGCAAGACTGCACTGCAGTCTTACCACAGTGCTCCAGGCACTTTACGGTATGAATGGTAGCATCCTCTCAGTAGGACTGGCTAACTGTCTGAACAGGAACGGAAGGCAGAAAGCCTGCAGAAACTCAGGGAAATTACAGCTGAAGGAGTAAGAGCTTAGTATTATTTACACTCCAGTTTCCCTTCTCTGTGGAAATGAGAGCTGCTTGGTGAAGTCTATGTACCCACATTGCTCTCTTACAAACCAACTGCTTAGTACCTAGCTGACTAAATGAGATAGCATTTACTGTTTCAGAAGTCCAAACGAGGGGCTGGAGAGAGATCTCAGTGGTTAAGGGCACATACTGTTCTTTCAGGGGCCCTAGAGCTCCAGTCCCAACACTGCTATCAAGCAGCCCAAAACTGACAACCCTGCCCTCCTCATTCGTAGACATACATAAAAACAAAACAACAACAAAAATCTTCAAATTCAGCATTTCTCCTAGTATTAATCTTTATTTCAAAAACTAACTGACTGATTTTCTGCGTGGAGGTGTTTTGTTTGCACAAATGCCAGAGCACCGTGTGCACACCTTGGTACCCAAGAAGGCAAGAGCAAAGCATCAGATCACCTCAGGCTGGAGCTACAAATGACTGTGAGCCACTTTTCTGGGTGTTGGGAATGAAGCCTAGGTCCTCTGGAAGAGCAGCCAGCGTTGAAGGCGGAGGCACCTCAGCAACCCTTGCTGTCCACCCCACACTAACACACTCCCGAGCATGCCGGCTCTGCCTCTGCCTCTTCCTTGTGCTGCCATCTCTCACCTAACACTATTCCCACCTCATCACTAGTAGACCTCATTTCATCCTATTTCTAGCAAATAATTTTCCACATTGCAGTCAAAATTCATGGATGCCATATTCCTCCACACACACACAAAATAGTATAACGTTACATTTCACGTATTTTCTGTTCCTAACTCATACATTTCAAGGACTTTCTTCCCCTTTTACATCCTCTCAAAGAAAATAGCATATTGTAATATTTATTACATTATTAACTACTTACTGAATGGCAAGGCTCCATATTTAACTTGTAGGGTTTAGTTAAAAAAAAAAAAAAAAAAGGACTATCTTCCATGTTTCTATGTGACTGCAGGACTTTAGAAAATTATAAGCATCAATTATTTCTTGAATGAATAAAATATAATTTGAGCCCTTAAGGGTATAAACGAGAACTATTTACTTAAAATTCACTATGGATATAATGAACTCTAACAAATATGTACAAATATAATCTAGCTATACAGCACAGATTTATTAAGTAAACATGTATATCAATATAAAACATGGTGAGCTTCAGTTATATGACCTAATAATTACTCTATAACAATAATAACATACAACTAAGCTGGGCGTGGTGGTGCACACCTGTAATCCCAGCACTCTCAGGGTTAGAGGGAGGCAGACTGCTGTGAATTCAAGGCCAGCATGGTCTACAACGTGAGTCCAGGACAGTCAAGGCTACATAGAGAAACCCTATCTCAAAAAACCAGAAAGTAAATAATTTAGTTTCAATTTTCATAGTCTACAAAAATTCCATTTGATTCCGGCCTAAATTATGGTGGCCTACAATGACAAATGACCATTTTAGAATCATTTATGGCAGCATCTTTGAAATCAGGTGTAGTTAAAAATATGTGTTCTTACATAATTACTTCGTAATTAACATTTCACAGACACTATATATGCCACTCACATTCATTACTAATTGCTAGTGATTCATTTTTAAATACAAATCAAATGCAATTTTAAATGAAGGTAACTTTTAATAGTTTATATATGGTTACATATTAAATAAATACAAATACTAATATAAAAACATTTTAAAAATAAATACACTGTCTTATAAACAGAGCACTATGCTAATTAATAATTATGGGAAGTATTAATCTTACATACTTTATGGTAAAGTAAATCTGAAACAGACTGATAGGACACATTGCTATTACAGCAGTTCATCAGCCTACATTATCCTGTAATATACTCTTTCTGCAAATGTTCACAAAATGTTTAAAAGAACATGTTGATGAAATTATAATCTGAAACATGTATATTGAAGGGAGTAGTCATAACACTAAACAAATACTCTTCAAAACCTTCTTTACAGGCCATGATCTTACAGTAAAGTTCTGTATTTATTTAAATTCAATGTAAATGAATTAAAAACAGTGCCAACTTTGTTTCAAAATTTTATAGTTATCTTGTGCAAAATAAAGTCTATTATAAATCATCTGATCTACTTGAAATGCTTGAAAGGTTTATGAAATGAAATCAGAGAAAAATTAAGTCTATCTTGCTTGTCGTCTGACCTGATTAAAAGTAACCCTCTTTCTTAGTAAGGCAAGCATTAACAATGCTTTGGTGGCCAGGTGTGGTAGCGCATGCCTTTATCCCAGCACTGAGGAGGCAAAGGAAGGCAGAGCTCTCTGAGGACATCCTGGTCCAAGACAGCCAAGACAAGAGTTGTATAATTTTAAACAGCAGCTGCAGTCAATTTCATCATTTTTAAGTAAAATAAAACAATTAGATAACTCATCTTATGAAAAATGACAGAAAAAAATGAGTCAAACATTTTCTAAGAAAAGAAAGGAACTATTTTTTTTAATTGTTCAACTTTAGAAGACATTGAGTGATGAAATGGGTAGAGAAGATGGATGGTTTTTGTTGTTGTTGCTGGTTTTTGGTTTTTGGAAATAGGGTTTCTCATGTAGCCCTTGCTATCTAAGAAGTCATTCTGCAGACCAGACCAGCCTCAAACTCACAACTGTCTGCCTCTGCCTCCTAAAGTGCTGCCACTACCACCAGACAACAATATGGATTTTAACGCTCTCTTGCACTGAATTTCTAAAATTAGATAGTTAAACATATTTACTCAGTTGTCCAAAAACACCTATCATAGAAACCAAAATAATGTAGAATGCTTGCTAGAAAGACTATATTAAAACTCACCAAATAAATTACTGAAAAATAAAATAGAAATACTAACTTCTCAATTAAAACGTCTTCCAGACTGGGAAGGGCAAAAGGGAGGAGAAAAGGCAAGAATAAGAGGCATGAGACAGAAAGTAAAAAGGAATTAGTTCTTCACATTATGGCACAATGAGGTAATTACCTACTAGCTGAAATCATCCACGAAAAAAACAGCAGTAAAGTCCCAACACACAAAAATGAATGTCTGAAGCACAAAAAGAGTTCAGTGTTCTGAACTGATTATTATATGTTATGTACATGGATCAAACAACTGTGTTAGATCCCATAAAGATGTACAAATATTATGCCTCAATAACAAAATACAGTGAAAGAAAGCCCTCTCACACTCTACTTTAATAATCATTTATCATCAGGTATTCAGAAATTTGAAATAATCAAGCAAATTCTATTTACCACAATTTTTTTCCAATGATGTTAGGAAGAGTTGAATCACAGAAAGGCCATTAATGTGCTTTTGTTTCTGTTATGAAGCAAATCAACTTACCAGTTCTTGGGGTGGTAGAGCTACTTTGTTCTGCAGAAGATGAAGTGCTAAAAGCAGATATTGGGATTTTCATCTGTATTGAGCCTCGATTGTTTGACGAGCTATGGAGTCCTGATGGGCCTACTGTGGGTAGAGAAGTCCTCGTGGCTTGCACAATAGAATGTGCTGTCGGAACAGCCTGTACAGCAAGTGTTGTTCCCAAGGGTGCAGCAGTGGCTGAAGAGTTCCTCTGAAGAGTAGGACTGGGCACTGATGGAATGTTTGGTTTAGTGGGGTTTGGCAAGGGTGGCAAGGATACTGGGTTTTTGGTAAGACCACTCACTGTAGGTGGGCTTTGCACAGATATGAATTCAACGTTGCCAGATGGTTGATTAGTCACTAAAGTCCCTGGATGGCTTTGTAGGAGCTGAGGCTGAGAGGTCACTGCAACGGGTACATGCAGAATCACTGGCAAGGACTGCAGAGAGATTGTGGGCTGAGGGTTTCCACTAGGCACCTGAGTAGTGGCAACTACTGTGGCTGTGCTGGGCGCAGGAAGAATTGGTGCTGGTGGCAGAGAACCTGAGGCTGGTGACGTCTGCAGTTTAGGCTGACTACTGACAATTGCTGGAGAAGTGACAAGACTGGCTGAAGACACTACAGAGAGAAACAGAAGTCTCAGTCTAGACAGCTACCTTAACTCATCAGCAAAAATTCAGACATGAATTCAATATATCATATGCAGAAAAGCCACCACAAAAAAATTACCAGGTTTGAAACTCTGAAATATTTAGAAGTACCGTTATTTGTTTGGGTTTTTCGAGACAGGATTTCTCTCTGTATCTTGGCTATCCTGGAACTCACTCTGTAGACTTACCTGCCTCTGCCTTCTGAGTGCTAAGATTAAAGGTGTGCACCACCACTGCCCAGCTTAGGAGTACTTTTGTGCGTCTATTTGGTGTTCTGAAATGCCACAGGATTTAATGTTAACACACAGGATTGCTATCTCAAGATCAAATCCGCTTTTGAAAATTAACATATTCACTTCAAAAGAACTAACTGTAAAAACAACTAAAAAATACTAAAAATTACATGAAACTACCTTAAATATCAACAATTTCTAACTCAGGTAGGAAATCTAGAGGCGAGTAAAGCTGATCACTGTATTTTACCATTTGAGCCATAGGAAGCCTGATACAGTTTTACTGAGGTCCTTGAGAAAGAACTAACTAGGACATGGAAGATGCCTTAAACAGGAGTCAATAAACATTGCTTAATATAGAAAAAAAAAGCACTAAGTGAACAATGGAGACGAATTAAGAAGTTGAACACCTACCTAAGAGGGAAAAGAATAAATAATGACTACAGAGATTTACAGTAGCTTAAGACTGCACCATCAGCTTTGTTTGAGTCACGATTTAAGCGACTCAAACAGTCACTTAGGTTTAGTTTAAAATATAACTTTTATTTACTGCTTGGATAGTTAGTCTATCCATAACCACAGGTACGTCAGAGGAGTGACTCTCCATGATGCAGGGAGATACTTGCAGTTTCCTGAGAACAGTGCACAGAGTTTGCAGTGGCAAAGCTGATTTCATAACAGCCACGAGACATTTGACTTTTGCACTATGTGAACAGAGAATATCTGTTGGCCTACTTCTATGGGTCCTTATCTGAGGACATTCTGTGCTCAGACTCCCAGCAATGTAGAAGACAGAGAGTAGAGAAACCTACACACTGCATCTTTTCCTATGCAACCACATAATCCTTAACAACATGGATATGTTTTGAGACATGTATCACTGTGTAATTCCAATGCTGTATGATCACAAGACTGTACAAATCTAGCTGGGATGTATCAATCATCCTATGGGCCACGAGACAGTAACGTGAAATATAGGCCGCGACTACAAGCATAAAATGGCGTCAGTTTGCAGTGAACCCTGATAGTAGTAACACAGCACTGAGCCAGCTGCTGCTAAGTACCTTACACAACTGCACTTATGGCAGCCTGTATGGCTCACGGCGCTACACGTCTGCTCATATGAACGTAGCACACGACACACAGGAGTAACACGCCGAGCTACAGCAAACAGTAAACAGCTATGACCTCACAGGCTGATAAAGATTTCTCAGCCCCATTATGCTTAACAGATAACTGTTGTATGTTCACAATGCACTAAAATATCATTGTGTGGCATATGATTGTACACATATCTTTATAATAAGAGTTTAATTTGAAAACTAGGCATAGTAAAAGTAAAATACCTAATAACAGAATAATTATCACAGTATAAGAAAAGATATAATTTACAGATTGCTCCATGTTGACTATGGAAAATGAAATTGTAGATAAGAGGAAACTATGAAATCCAAGGTGGTATAGAGGTACCAAATGATCTTGTCACATTAAACTCTTCATATGTTTATTATAGTATATTTAAAAAGTAAATCTCACTTTAAAATGTCCATAAGGAAGTAATAAAAACTACCATTTTTATTATGTTCCATCCTCTAGTAAAAACACAGCTGGCTTTGAACTTATCATCTACCTGCCACAGCCTGCTGAGTTCTGGAATTACAGGCCTGCATGACCATGCCTACCAGGGCTGACCTTCTTAGAATAGGTCCTTAGAAAAACCAATGAAAAAAAGCGCAGTAATATGATTCCTGACTCTGTTCTGCAGTAACTCCACAGAAGTTTCCATCTTTCACTTGAGGCTACATTTCTTTCACATGTGAAGTGAGCAGACTGAAGAGAGTGAAAGCAGATATAGACAAGAATCTGACCAACTTGCCAGGCAATGGTGGCACGCACCTTTCATCCTAGCACTAGGGAGGCAGAGGCAGAAGGATCTCTGAGTCTGAGCACAGCCTGGTCTACAGAGTGGCAGTCAGGTCTACACAGAATTACCCTGTCTCAACATCCCCCTCCCCATAAAAAGAAGCCAGAAAGCTGTTGCTGTTTAACAGCTTAAATAAATAAGATTTTAATATTTACTATTTAGTCATCATTAGTCATCAGCAATCACACACACATGCACACGCACACGCACGCACACACAATCTTCTCTATCCTGGCCGTATCCATCCCCAACTGTCTTTTTTCTTCTTTGTTCAGTCAAGATCTCTCACTGGCCTGAAACTCACCATGCTGGCCACCTGCTCTGCCTGTCTGGCACTGGGCCTCAGGCGCACTATGTCACACTTGGCTGACTTTGTTTCATGTGGGTTCTGAAATGGAACTCAGATCTCTATCTTTTCACAATTTTTAATTTTGAAAAAGAAAGCTATTTTCTGTTTTTAAAAATGTTGTTTGTATGTATATTACAAGCTTATGATAATTTATTTCTGCGTGTTTTTTGTTTCTTTGAGACAAGGGCTCACTATGTAGCAGATGTCATAGAACTCACTATGTAGATCAGACTGGCCTTCAACTCAGAGCATCTGCCTGCCCCTAGGCTTATTATTAATTTTAAGTGAACAAATAGTCCTCAAATTTTTATTTTAACTCAAATGGTAGTACCAATTAGTTTAACTAAAAAAATCCTCTGGACTTCTTCGTAATTTCACGAGTCGGAAAAGGGCCCTAGAGATGAGAAAGTCTGAGAAGTACTATACTAAGAATTTGAATGTCTAAATTTCCGTGTATACTTATTCATGCTCCTGATTTAAAAAAAAAAAAAAAAAAAAAACACCTGTATTTATAACAAAGTGCCCTGTTATCTAACCCATTTCCAACCACAAAAGATTATAGAGACCAAAGATGTTAGGGCCCAAGAAAATGTATTTTTGTATTAAAAACAAAAACCATGTTACCTGTATTCACAGGAGTTTGAAAGGATGGTTGTGGACCCTCGCTAACATTTCTTTTGGACTCCAGCATCTGTCGCACTGTGCCTGCATTTCTATGAAACAGATACATGTACAGTCAATGGCTGTGCCATGCTAGGGTAGACCCATTGAAGCACACAGTGGCCCATGGTGGGAAAAGGGCGGGGAGCTTTGTGGTTTGTGCTCTATACCTGAAGCTGGTACATAGACCACTTCATGTCAGACAGCACTGCTCAAGAGTCGTTGTCTATATTCTAACATCATCAGCGTGTCACCTCGAGACTAAATATAGGTACAGGCACATTCTCATCACTCACCAAAGCAGTTCTCAACTGCTAAAAACTATTAATGACATGTTCTTAAAGGACTATGTGGGATGTGGGGGAGGCGTGGACCCTATATATTTAATCATCAACATTGCAAAAGAAAAAAGAAACTCTTAACAAAACATAAATTAGCAAAAACAATGCATAATGTAAAGAGAAAGTAAAAAAGCAACTATTACCTAACCAACGTATATAATATAAGCAATAGAGCATTTACTGCCACATACGTATTTAGAATTACATGCCAAGAGTCACCTTGCTTTCTAATTTAAACAGGAGATAAACAGACTGCAGTCTTACCTGTAAGTCACACTGGTATTGCTGTTGACATCATTGGCAGGCTTTCCTGGTGATATGGGTGGGTTTGGAGGGCTCTAGAAGAGGGAAAAGTACCAAAGTAAAAAATAAAGTCCAATATATAGGAATTATTTAAAAAGAAAATAAAGCCATTCAAGTCCTTTCTCAATTTGATCTGCTATTTAACAAACACAACAGAAAACACTGCGAAATCAGCCGTCCCTTTGCCTTTTCATATTCTTTTAGAAGTTTTTCTTCATAAACCTAAAAGTCAATCTCCAGGTGGTAATTTCAGTCATTTTCTCTTTCTGATGATTTTCCCTCTATATTAGTAGATAGTTCTATACCCTTTTCTTTAGGAGCTGGCAATTTTCTTGTAAGTTTTCAGAATACTCTGGGGGTCTCTCTGTGTGTGTAAGGCAAGGAGGGCCGTTATGCTGTAAACAGGAGCCTTGGCTGGACAGCAAGCTCATTCAGTGCCTTCTCTGTGTTCAAGAGTAGGCCAGAGCAATGATGTTCACGGCCATGAAGGGCTCTAAAGCTGTGTGCATGTTCACAGCTAGAAATGTTGCTGCAGCTTTTCTTACCTTCTGATTGGCTTCACAGAACTTCTTGCTTCTTTGAGGTAAGATTAAGTAACTAATTCACTCCTCATTTTAAATCAAGACAGAAATGTATAATGTGAAATATACTATAGAGGGGACAATACCGACAACGTTCTTCAGTCTCAGAACTTACACAAAGCAGCTGCTATCAATTAGTGTACTGTCACCAAAGACCTAAGCAACATCCAGGCCCACTATATGGTGATTACAGGCAATAACAATAATAACCCAGACTCTTTAGAGGAAGAGGAGGTGGTATGAAACTATATTATACCATGTCATTCCTAGAAAAGGCTCTAAAAATAATGGTTATTGTTAACATTATTACCATTAGCAATCACCATGTACCAGATAATGGAGGTATCAAAATATAGAAATATTACTGAAAATAAATTCAAACTGTTAAATTGAAATAGAAATAATAAAAAATTGTGTAAAAATAAAATAACAAAGACAACAACAGAAAGCAAAGTCAAACAAAGGCTGTGCTTTGATTTAATTTCAATACTAGAAAAAAATATTCAAACTGTTTAAGGCAACAAAAATGACATGATCTAATTTTTTATCTGCATACTATAAATAACAGCACAAGATGAGTGGCTATATAGAGAAGAAAAGAAGAGAAAATGGAAATACAAGAGACCACAGAAGAGTAAAATGCTTTAAGGAAAAATATAAACTAAGAAACTAGCAAGAATGTACAAAGAAATAAAGAAAGTAAGACAAACCTCCATAACATAATTTTCGTTTATGTAATCTAAGCCATCATAAAACTCTCTATAAAGCCAAGGATGGCCTTAAACTTGTGATCTTCATGTCTCCCTCCTCTCAAGTGCTAGGATCACAGCCATGGAGTGCCATGCCCTGTCCCATGTGGTGCTGGGATGGACGCCAGTGCTTCCTGCATGCTAGGCAAGCACACTAGCAACCAAGCTATATGACCAGCCTTTAAAAACACAATGCTAAAGTCAGAAAATACAGCTTCAAGAATTCTGCAACATCAAATAGATTAATATAAATGCTGACATCTAAGAATACTAAAAAGAAATACTCAGCCTAAAGGTTCAGCTCCAATACTACATACTAATATGTAGGAAGAAAGCAAATTTCACATTCATGATAAGAGAAATGTTAGTCAGCATCTCCTAATACACAGGTAGCTGAATGTGGCGGTTTAAATAAGAACTGCCCTCACTGGGTCACAAATTTCAATGGTTGGCCACCAGGGAGTGTCACTATTAGGTGGTGTGTCCTCGGAGGACGTGTGTCACTGAGAATGGACTTTGAGGTTTCAGAAGCTCAAGCCGTACGTGTGTGTGTGTGTGTGTGTGTGTGTGTGTGTGTGTGTGTGTGTGTGTGTGTGT
>NW_026585609.1:4924510-4970385 GCF_907164565.1 Psammomys obesus
TGTGTGTGTGTGTGTGTGTGTGTGTGTGTGTGTGTGTGTGTGTGTGTACACGCGCACGCTCGTGTCTCCTTTCCTGCTGATGTGGACGAGAATGCTCAGCTACCTCTCAGGAGCATATGTGCATGTGCTGCTGTGCTTCCCACAGTGACAACAATGAAAAGTGACCTGGAGGCCAGCTCCAAATTAAAGGTTTTCCTTTCTAAGAGTTGCTGTGGTCATGGTATCTTTTCACAGCAAATAGGCTATTATTCCTAGTGGCAGTATTCTTGGTCAATGTTCTATTGTTGTGAAGAGATACCATGTTCTTGTTGGCAGACTGTGGATTTTGGATTAGGAAAGCTTTAAGTGGGGCTTAGTGGGCTATACTAATAGAAATATGGAAGACAGTGTGCTGACAGCAATGTAAATTATGACACCTTGGCTCAAGGGGTTTCAGAGGAAAAGAATATTAGTAAGTGGCCTAGAGATTGTTCTTGTAATATTTTGGCAAAGAACATGGCTACTTTTTGCCCTTGTCCAAAAACTCTGCTTGTGGCTAATTTAAGGAATTTTACACTAATGGCACTAGCGGAGGAGATTTCAGAATAGCCTAGTACTGACTATGTTGCACAGTTATCAGTAGACAGTCTCATGCATATCTATAATGAAAAGCAAGAAAACATATAAAATGTACAGTACAAGGAGTAAAGGAGAACCAGGAAGTATAATAGAGTTAAGTTTTGTGCTCATGGAGATAAACAAACTAAAGAAACTCCAGATACAAAATGGAATAAAGGAAGTGGTAACCTCGGGCAAGACCAAATTAGCTAAGCTCCCAACTTGTGAAAAGAAATTAAAGAAAAGCTTAATCTTGGGCATGGTACACACCTTTAAGCCCAGCAGCAGGGAGGCAGAGAAAGACAGACTTCTCATTCAGAAGCCAGCCTGGTCCACAGAGCAAGATCCAGGGCAGCCAAGCTTAGGGAGCGATAAAACATCAAAAACAGAAAGCTGGAAAAGACATTAACTGAACCAGGGTACCATGCTCCAGCCTAGAAAGCAGGAGAGGTTGGCAGTTCTGGCTTGAGAGTCAAGGATAGAAGAAAGGAATTATAAATTCTCCTCTCTCCATGGTTTAGAAAAGCTGCTGAGGCTAGGCGTGTGTGTCAGGCATATGCTTGCTTGTGGGCTTGTGGGCTATTATTACTGGAAGCTATGAAGGTGAAGCCTGGATTGCCTTGGTGACCCCAAGATGTTAGAGATGCCACAGCCATAAGACACCTGCCAAGGAAAGCTGCAGACCGGGTGTGGAACAAGCACCAGAGTGAGTGTGCTACAGACAACTAAGCTGAAAGGAGTTAGAAATCTGAAGAGCATCAGACATGATGCCATGCATGAAGACAGAAAACTTACAGTTTGCCCTGCTGGACTTTAGATCTTGCTTTGATCCACTATTTCTCCATGGTCCTTCATTTCCTCCCTTTGAAATAATAACGTATATTCTGTGCTATTGTATGCTGGAAGTATGTGATATGCTTTTTGACTTTGCTTTCATAGGTTATTATAGTTAAGAGACTGCCTTGAGTCTCAGAGGAGACTTTGAACTTTTGACTTTTAAACAGTGTTGGACTGTTAGAGACTGTGGGGACTTCTAAAGTTGAATTGGATGCACTTCTGCATTATGTTATGGCTTCAAGCCTATGAGTACCAGGAAGCTGAAAATGGTGGTCTGAGTAAGAATGGGTCCCATAGGCTTAGAAGGTTTGAATGCATGGTCACCAGGGAGTGGGACTACTAGGAGAGGTGGCCTTATGGAGGTGTGGCCTTGTTGGAGAAACTATGTCACTGACAGTGGGCTTTGAGTTTCTAAACTGTTCAAACCAGCCCAGTGTCTCTCTCTTCCTGCTGATCCAGATATAGAACTCTTAGCTACCTCTCCAGCATCATGTCTATCTGAGTGTCACCATGCTTCCCACCACAACTATAATGGACTAAACCTCTGAAACATGAGCCAGCCACAATTAAATGTTTTCCTTTATAAGAGTTGCCATGGTCATGATGTCTCTTCACAGCAATAGAATATTGACTAAGACAGCAAACATAGCTAGGCAAAAACAGAAATGCTTACTTCTTGTCTTTTCTTAAGATCGTCTTTGGCTGCTCCAAAACGTTTGGTTAATCTGGCTATCTTGGCCTAAAAAACAAACAAGGAAAAGTCAAGTGGTTTAACATCCTTTAAAGTATGCTATACGTAAGAGAATTCCAAAGATAACAAGTTCTTCAGAACGAAGTAGGATAAGCTGATCGTAACATACTTACTTGAAAAACATAAAAAAAAAAAAAAAAAAAATCATAGGAAACCCACTTCATTCCCTGAAATAATTGCCAGGTATAAACACTAATAGATCAGTTTGCCCTTAAGTACAACTGGATTTTCCACCAGAATATTTTGGAATGTAAGGCTTTATTTGCAGCTATTTTTAAAAATTGTTGTAATCACACTGAACTTTCTTACTAACAACATGCCTATGTGGACATACGTTATTGTCGTGGAGATTTTGTACTGTACCCACTCATTTGTACGTGCGCTTTTCTCCTAGAGCAGCGGCTCTCAACCTTCCTAAAGCCCCTTTAATACAGCTCCTCATATTGCAGTGACCCCAACCATAAAATTATTTCATTGCTACTTTATAACTCTAATTTTGCTACTATTATTAATCATAAATTTGTGATATGAAGGATAACTGATATGACTGACAGGTTGAAAACCACCGTACTAAAGGCTGATTATATAATTTTTTTTTTCCTATTAGATAAGATGAATGTTTCCCAGTGCCTTGCTATATAGTCAGTCATACAAGGTTGTAAGTGATAGCTTCGTTCTTTCAGAATACTTCTTCAGGGTCATTTACAGAAGTGGAATTCTCAGTTTCTATTCTAAATGAAGTTGTCTAAATGTTTTTCAGAAAAGCTTTTACTGACTCTCTACAGCAGGGCAGATGAGAGCTTATAAACTACCCTTTGAAAGATGTGAGGAGCTTAGATGGCAAAAGAAAGAAGAAAGGGAGGGAGGATGAATGAAGGAACCCTTTCATGCCTAACCTGTTTAGAATTCACAGAGGAAACAATTCCATGACACTGGTCCTTCTACAGCAAGTCAACTGCCAACTGACGAGCATTGGGAAAACCCCGGAGTATTCCTAACCCCTCTCTCTAACAAGGAGGAGATATTAACCGCTCTCTGCTTCCTTTTGCTTTATTTTGTATTCATTTTTTGTGTTTCTCACTCATTGCAGTTTCTTGTTTATTTCACGGCATGCTTTTCAATCTTTCATGATTTTGCTTTATTATTTTTTCTATTTCTAATTAACTGTGGCTTAATTTTTAAATCCTGAGTTTATCACATTTCCTGGGCCTTTTTTTTTTTTTTTTTTTTTTTTTTTATAAATCCAGTGAGGTTTATTGGATGGAGGGGGGAAGAGGGAGAGAAAAGAGGAGGGAGAGAGAAGCAGAGACAGAGAGAGACATGGTGGGGAGAGGAAGCAAGAGAGCAAGAGGAGGGGGAGTGGCTGACAGGTCACTAGGCAGCTGGCCTGGCCTTTGCTCCTTAACCCTAAGTAGAAGGACTTAGGGTCTCTAATTGTTTTACTACATTTAAGGACATGGTATAGGATGCTCGGCACTTGCCAAGACCGACAGCCAGTGCTTGATCCCCAGACCCGTGTAACAGAAAGCGAGCCTTCTTGCAAACTGTCCCCTTGACTCCACATGTGCACACTGCCTATTACACCCACACACCCACACACACACACACACACACACACACACATGCACAGACACACACACACACAATTTAAACATGTAAAGAAATTTAAACAACTAGATTTTTTTAAAAATAGGAAGTGTTACTGTGATAGGCATTCTCTCCTCTGAGTGGTAGAAAAGACTGAAATCTAAAGAGAAAGCAACCAGCTAAGACAGTCCCATATAAAACCATAAGTATCAATCAACAGATACATACATTAAAATGTAGAAAGAGAAAAATGAGAGTTCTCCAGAAGTTAATGATATCTTAATAACTGAATCCAAAGCTAATAAAATGACTGAAATGCCAAAGAACTAAAAAATCTAATTTTAAGAAAAACAACAGAGCAATCATCTCAGTGGGGAAAAAAAATTCAAGTTAAGTGAAGCAAAACAAATTTGGTATTTAGATAACAAATTCAAATTTAACAGAGATTCTAGAGAATAACATAATTAATAGAAATATTAGAAATAAAAATCATTAAAATATATTTAAAAAAAACTCAATAGGATGCATTACTCAAAGCCTTTATCAATCAGAAAAAAATACCAGAAATTGAAAACTTATATTTTTACTGAATTCTTACATGCATACATCAATAAAGAAAAATACTAAGAATAATGAACCAGAATCATAGCTTTCAGAAACTCTGATCAAGAGACCAAACTTAATCCCTGAGGCGGAAGAGGCTATGAGGCAAACTAAAAGCATAGAATATCTATTCACAATCATATTACAGCAGAAAATTTCCCTAATTTAGAAAAAGAATATGTACCTTCATGTATAGGAGTTATTTAGAACCCCAAACAGCCATAACAGAGAGAAAATTCCTCATGTTACATTGTAGCTAAAATAAATTATAAAGAGTACGCAACAAAGAATGATGATAGTTATAAAAGTGAAGGGCTATCTTATGAAGGAAAATTCATTAGAATTACAGCATAAAAGCTAAAACCCAAGAAGTTACAAAGTGATATTTCAGGTAAATCACTACCAAACAGATTATTATATTCAAAAAAGTTAATCTCTAAATTATAATGGATAGAGAAAAAGACATTCTAACATGAACAAACTAAATGAAATCATGAACACTTGAATCAAAATTAGAGAAAATTAGAGAATCCTACATACACAAAGAAGAAAGTCACAACACAAAAGCTTAGAAAAAATGAATTCCATGAGAATATACAAATAAACAAAATTAGGACATATTAAAACAAGTTTGACATAGTAAACCAGAAAACTTCTAAGATGAATAAGGAAGAATGAGTGTTAAAATCAACTGAGGAGCGAAAACTATGAAAGATGACAAAATTACAGGCATGAGCATCTAATTCTCAGTAATAAAAAGTAAATCATCTTTACTCTCCAGTTCAAAGATGCAGTACAGATATGCTGATCAGATTAAAAATAGAGAAAAAAAAATAATCCAACTGATTACTGTCTGCAAGAAACACAGTATACTGACAAAGATAATTAATATGAAAAGATAGAAAATTATATTTCAAGCAAATGAAAACTGAAAGCAAGCTGGAATAGCTATGTATATATCTTATAAAGTAGAATTTAAGCCAAAGTGAGAATAAAGAAGTTCATTATAATACTAATAAAAGGACCAATCATTATTATATACCCATTTTCATATGTGTCTTCTGCCTAAGGAGGACAATAAAAGGTAATGGATTCACTGGAACTGGAATTGCAGACAGTTGTGACTATGTGAGTGCTGAGAACTGACCTGGGTCCTCTGCCAAGAGCAGCCAAAGCTTTTAGCCACTGAGTCTTCTCTCTACACCATGAACTAACATCATCAGAGCATAATATCCAGAGAAAGTAGAGTGATACAAGAATAATCCCCGAACCTCCACACCCCCAAAAAACTTCTCTCAACTACCAATTTAGGTAATTTCACAGTCTCTGCCATGGGTTAAATTATGCCAAAGCTCCTATCAAAAGCCTACAACCCTAGTATCTAAGGGTAATGCAAAGATAATTAAGTAATATGAAGTCATGTAAGATTGGGTGGTTCCCTTTCTAATCTAATTAAGGTACCGGATACCTTAAAATACAGAAAAATTTGGATACAACAAACACAGAGAAAATGCTTTGTAAAGGTAAAGCCAAGAATGGAAATGATGCCTCCACAAAGCTGTCAGCAACCATCAGAAGAGAAGACCTGGCATATAGTCCTTCTCAAAATACTAAACCTCAAGGAAAACTAATCTGCTGACACCTTCATCTTGGGTTTCTGTTCTCCGTGAAGTAACACATTTCATTTGGTACAGTACCCAGCTACGTGTGTACGGTTCTATATTTACAGCAGCCCCAGCAAAAAACTATTAACAGATACGTTTTACTTCTTATATAGAATGTAAATGTATTTTGTAGTCAACTTCAAATACATAAAAATAATAATATAGCATAAGAAAATAAATGCTAAAATGAAACATGGGCATAAAGTTAACATGAATACAGACCTGTAGCTCAGTAAGAACTGCTTTATGCCTTTTGTTGCATTCTATCTTTTCCACTCGTGTTTTCAGTTCTGCCAAAGTCTTATCAAACACAGCATACTGTAGTGCACCCAATTTCTCTTCTAGCAACCACTGTATGACCTAAAAAAAAAAAGTTATTTTGTTACAAAAAGTTAACTCAGCAAAAAAAAAAAAAACCAGCAAATATTAAGAATAACAATATAAAGTTATTTAATGAGTAAACATGGTCAAATAATAATTTAAAGAATAAATTCCAACATTCAATGCTACGTACTACAATTCTCTGCTACCTCAAGATGGAAGGAGATGCAAAAGATAGCATTTCCAGAGAGTAAAATTCTGAAAATAATTTGAAGCTGTGGTATTTTCTTATCATTTTCCTATGCTGAAACCATTTAAACAAATAAAAAAGAACAGCTTCAAAGTTTTTCTAATCTACTAAACGTTGGCAATTTCGTAAGAAAAATGTCACTGCAGCACCAAAATTGATAAAGTATTTCTAAGTATTTATGTAAAGTTCCACTATTACTCCAGTTGGACCACAATGAGCAGGACCCCGGCATATCTGTATTCCACGCTTCCAAAATCTGTCCTAGAGAAGGAAATCCTCACTCCACAGGTGCCATTCTTAAGCCTTTCACAGTGCCAACAGTATGGTATCACTGTTACCTCGATACGCACAAGGAGGAGAAACTAGGCAATACCAGCACTTCTTATTGCCTCATTTTTTTAAATTTTCTTTTTCTTTGAGACAGGGTGTCTCTGTGTACCCATGGCTGCCCTGCAACTTGCTCTGTAGACCGGGCTGACCTTGACCTCACAAAGATCTGCCTGCCTCTGCCTCCTGAGTGCTGGGATTAAAGGCATGCCCCACAACAGCCCAGCCTAATTTTCTTTCTAAAGAAAGAATAACTATTTGTTCTAGTTGTACTTATAGCTCAGTGGAAGAATTTTCAGGGTACTTAAGACCCTGAAAGAAAGAGAGCCAGGCTTAGTGACTCACACCTGTTACCACAGCACATGAGGGTAGACGCAGGAAGACAACTGCAAGATTTAAGGTCAACCTGGTATACAGCCTGAGCTATAGCCTAAGCTACTATGAACTACTGTCTACTGGGGAAGTGGGGGGAGGGGGGGACTGGGAGATAGACACAGAGAGAAAGATAAAGAGAGAGTGACAGAGAAAGGCCTGAGTTTCATGTCTTTCTACAAAAGGTGTTTTGAACACATGTTGATGTGCATATGTGTGGTGTACAAGCATGTGCAAATATGTGCGTTCATGAATTGTGCCCATGGACTCGAGAGGACAACACGGAGTGTCTTCCATCATCACTCAGTTTTGAACCAGGATCTCACATTGCTTGAGCCTGCTACACTGGCTGGCCACGGAGACCCCAGGAGTTGCCTACCTTAGCTTTCCAGTGTACTAGCTGGAATTACAGGTGTGTACCACCGTGCCTGTCTGAATGTGGCAGATGATGGCTCAGGTCCCCGTGCTTACATAGTATTTACTCTCTAAGACATGTGCCCTTTCTCACACTTTGAAAAATACATATATAAAACACTAAGTACTTTCAACATATATTATATGCTAGCATAACATATAAAAAGAAGTTTCAGAAAATCTTTACTCTGAACTTTTCCTAGTTCTTCTAAAGCCTTTTCTCTTTCATACTTTATATTAACATAAAAAGTTTTAGAATATACCAAGTTAATATTAAAGATTAGTCTTCTATAAAGATTTAAATATTAATAGTTTCTTCTACATTGTAAAATAAAGAAATATCATCATACTTTCCTTCTATTTTAATGACTACTACAATATTTTAAAATGAAAATACTGTGGCCAAAAACAGTCAGAGGAATAAAAAATTATCACAGACTTCATAGCTTGTCATTGTCTTCAAATTCTGACTATATATATCAAGGTAAATGAGCATAATAGGCTCATGCTAAAACTCTCCAAGCATATACGAATGAAATGTAATAGGAACACCTTCTGAAGCTTCTGGTTAATGTCTCCTTTGGCTGTGATCTTTACTTGAAACTCGGCCTCATATTCTTCATCCATATATCGCCGGCGTTTGGACTGCACATTGTCCATGTCTTCTGATTTAGAACGTTTTCGTCTGGAAACTTCATCTGAGAAAAACAACAAAGCAACTGCTCAGTGGCTGTTTCCGTGACAGGCCTCCACACTACAGGCTCAGCAGATGCAGTTCTGTCAGTCAGTCCTCTTATCTACGACTGTTCTTGAGATCACAAGGCTCAGCAGGCATACAATGTCCAGCTTTAAAGCTGAAATGAATTTCAGCCTGTCAAACAGAATGCCCTAACTGCTTAGCAATGCACACTGAAAACACAAGAGCACTCTTTCCTTAAAACTGTCACACTGAAATAAGACAACTCCAGCTTTCTCATGCAGATGATAGGAACCTTCCCATATTCTTCCCTCTGCCGAATGCCACAGCACACGAATACTTTAACAACAGGCAAGAGCCACCCCTATGTCACATGTTTCTATTAGCAATGTGTATTCTGAATTATTTAATTCTGCTTCTGTGAAAACAGGTGCATGGCACTCATACTGACTGAGCCATTCCCTAATCATTTAACCCTTAGAGCTGTGATACTCTTAACATATCCTAATAGAGTGCAGATAACATTCATATCGTAAAAATAATGTCACAAAAGTACATTTGGCAAAGAATACACACTCAGAAATTTTACTTAAAACCTTTTCAAATGTTAACATTTATGAAATCATTTAGAAATTTTTAACTGGTTTTTCAGCATTTCAAAAAGTAAAGCACTAATATTCCACACCTGTTGTGGCTATACCAATGCCTCTCCATAAACGAAACTTATTTCCTTTGATCTGTAAAATAATGTTCAAGATGAGGGGTAGAGAGGAACTCAAACACTCTCCAGTTTTATTATAACAGTAAATAAAGACATTTGCATCTATCTAGACCTTTACATAATATAGTTCTACTTTACAACTTTTAATACAGACACAATAAACCAAAATAAAACCTTGGCTTCAAGCTTTTTCTAAGACGCTCGAATCAGTTCTAGCATTTCTTCCCTATGAATGTGCCACAGACAGAAATATACTATAATTCATTTACAACAGCAAGGAAAATCCTCCTGCCCTAAAGCTTAAAAACAGCTCAAGACACTTGGTGCCTTAAACTATAAGCTGATATCCTCTTTGTGGAACAAATAACACAAACAAATACAATAAGCACACTGAAAGATACAATACATTAAAAGATCCCTGAGCTGCTCATCAGCACCATCAGTGAAATGTGGCTTAAATTTTAAATGCTGTGGCCACCTCTGGAGAGAAACAGCAGCCAAGGCACAAGGCCACACTAAGAGGCGCTGGCACATACGTACTTCTCAGGGGTGGCTGCTCCTCTGGCACTCGCTCTTCTTCCTCAGCTGTGCCGTCCTTCTCAGTCCTTTCTACTTCTGTTACTTCTATGGAAATTAGGAACACCTCATTATTTCTCATTTTTGGTCACCATTTAGCTACCAAAATTTTTACAAAATTATACACAAAATAGGAAATTTGAAATATGAGAGCACAGACTCACAAATCAAAGATCACTCACTCTCACATCCAAACTGGGTTTATTCCTTATAAGCTGAAGATGAAAGTAAGATTTTAAACCAACAATTTTACTTATTGATTTTCTATCACCAGTAACAATTATTATAAAGAATTCATATTTTTCTTTCAGTTATTAAAACCAAACCAGCACCAGCAAGGTGGCTCAGAGGATATAGGACAATTGCCAGCAAGCCTGATAACCAATCTGCGGGTGCTACATGGCAGGAGAGAACTGACTCACATTAATTATTCTCTGATCTCTACACACACTATTGTAATGACCACAGTACAATAAATAAGTACAATAAAACTAAAGCAGTAGTTAAGACAATTATCAAAACAATAATGATAAAATTAACATATTGGTAAATTCTAAACAACTGAAATAGCTGCTACGCTTAATTACCATTTTTCAGACCTGCCTACTAGATTCATGGTGCTAAAGCCAGAACATGCATGGAGTTTTAGAATAGATTACAAGGACTAGAATGTATGCTAGAGTTTTATGTTGTGTCATAGATCTGATAAGGAAAACTGTTAATAGATTCCTACTAAGAAGTAGGGCCCATATTTCTTTAACTTTTGCTCAAACTTTTACTCTAGGGGTTGAGTAAACTGCCTTTTGGGAAGCGGGGTACGGGTGGGGAGGGAGGGTTGTGTTTGTAGGTGCACATGTATGGGGGCACCTGCAGAGCCGGAAGAGGGTGCTGGATTTCCAGAGCTGGAGCTACAGGTGGCTGTGAGCTACCATATAGGTGCTGGGACCCAACTTTGGTCCTCTACAAGAGCAGCAGATTAATATTCAGTGTTGAGCCATCTTTCTCTTTCAACACAAAATAATAATCAAAAGCCCACATACAGAAACAGTTTGTGTATCATTTCAGGCAATATCAGGGATTTTAAAAACTCATCCAAAGTATTAGTTTATTAGGCCATCAGTACTTATAGACTTCATCCTTATGCGTGGGCAAGCTTGTTTTGATGGCACTTTTCTCTTCAAGTACAGCCTTCTCATTAAGTTGCTAAGTTTTCATAGATCTATCTTCAATGAGCAGTAAAATTAGTAAAGGTAACCAGATCTTATAGTTCTGGTAACCCCAAAACATTAGAGAAAAAAATTAAATGAAGTATTTAATATCTTCCTGACAGATAGTAAATTTAGTAAGTTACTTTTGTTTGTTTTGTTTTTCGAGACAGGGTTTCTCTGTTTAGCCTTGGCTATCCTGAACCCACTTTGTATATCAGCCTTGCTTCGAACTCACAGAGATTCTCCTGCCTCTGTTGCCCTGAGTGCTAGAATTAAGTTACTTTTTCTTTTTTTTTATGGCCAAAAGAGAACCCAGTCGGTCACAAAACTACTTATTGCGGTTCTGTGCAGAAATAACAATAACTATATGTAATATATAAACAGGCTTGCCTCTGTCCCAATTAAACTGTACAAACTCAGATGGGCCATATCCTGCCAGGCTTTTGCTTTGGATGGAATCCACAAGGATATTTAAAGTAAAACAAAGTCCTATAGGTTACTTCAAAACAATATATCCATTAGAAAAAATAGAGGAAATAGCTGGTAACTTATAGATAAGTAAGTACAAAAAGCCAATAAAACACAGAGATTGTTAATGTTACAATACGTCAGGAGAATGTGGC
This sequence comes from Psammomys obesus, assembly GCF_907164565.1. Classification (NCBI taxonomy): domain Eukaryota; kingdom Metazoa; phylum Chordata; class Mammalia; order Rodentia; family Muridae; genus Psammomys; species Psammomys obesus. The sequence continues at coordinate 4,936,059 of NW_026585609.1, forward strand.
TTGCAGAAAATGTAAATTCTCCATACATTTTCAAAGCTTTACACCAACACAATGATATAAACGCTATCTTCCACATTGGTGATTCTCAGCTTGTGGGTTGTAGCCCCTTTGGGAACTAAGCAGCCTTTACGCAAGGGTCGGCTATATATACATCTGCATGTTAAATAACTTCCATTCAAATTAATGACACTAGCAAAGTTACAGTTATGAAGTAGCAACAAAATAATTTTATAATTGGGGTCAGCACAACATGAGGAACTGTATTATGTGGTAGCAACATTAAAAAAGTTGGAAAGCACTGTTCCCTGTGACATTTGGGAATAGCCAGGATGGGTTCTAGCAATACAGAAATCTAAATTCAAGTATGCTGAAGACTTAACAGGTGAAGAAACAAGGTCCCAGCTTTGTAAATACGGCTGGAGGTGATGAAAGAGATAGAATAGCAGCTAAAGAATGTAAATGATGAAACACATGTTGACATAAGACAATCATACCTCCTGTAATGTCTAACTCTCCCAGAAATTAACCATTTTAAAAGTATCAGTTATTTAGCAATATGCAACAGCTAGTCTCCAGATGTACTAGGACACGGTCATTCTTCTCTATTTTTGTAAAAGTAGTATTTGTTTCTACTTGTTTTGTTAATGGTTTGAGACAGGGTCTCGAGTAGCCTACACTAGCCTCAAACTACTTATGAAGCCAAAGATGACCTTGAACTCTTTGGTTTGGTTTTCCCTCTTTTCCCCTTGTGCCACCATACCTAGCTGCATTTCTATAAGGAGCACTAATATCAACATTATTGAGTACATTCTATTAAACAGTTCATTAAAGAAAATAAAAATCCTTAACCAGCCAACCTGGAGAGCTCATTTTATTCTGTGATATAGCTTCAGACTCATCTTTTCCACATGAAATATCCTCTTCATCAGAAAGAACTAAAAAGGCTTCTTTTGGCAAATTCTCACTACTTTCTTGTTTTGATGGAGAACCAAAAGAACCCTCCATTTTATCTTCCAAATCTTGACTTGTTTCAACTGGAAGGAGAGAATTTTTTGAGAAGCAAGTGAGTTCATCTTCAGTGGGTGCAAGTTTTTCCAAAATAGGAATGATCTCATCTGTTTCCATAGAATCCATGTTGTCTAAGACAGTCTCCTTCTTGTCATCTTCTCTGGCACTTTCACCAACAGCTTCTAACAGTTCTGCAGGACTCTCGTGGTCATCCTTATCACTTTGGTCAACTTCCATACTGCTGGAGATCGCCTCTTCTCCAAGAGCAGGCTCAGCAACAGGATCTTCCTCTACCTTCTTCACATTTTCTGGAGGTAGATCAGAACAAATAATTGCACTATGTGTTTCTAGAGTTTCTTCCTTCTCACCAACATTGTTCATTTTATTTTCTTCATCAAATGAGGCTCTACTTTGAATTTGATCTACATTTTCATTATTTTCATTTTTTTCTACGAAATCATCATTGTTATTGCTATTTTGCTCTGTCTTGTCAGTGTCAAGATCTGGTTCACAAACTGGCACTGAACTTGGTTTAAAAGTATCAGTGGCTGATTCCACGGCCAGCTCACCAGGAGTCAGTTCACTAGAGGCCAGTCGGACACAGGCAGAACCACCAAATGGTTCATCACTACAAGGCCTATCATCAGAGGGCGAAACACCAGAGGTGGTGCAGCCATCAGCAGCTATGTCCCTAGAGGCCAGGTCACAAGATGCCCATGCAGCTGCTTCGCCTGCAGCTATTTCTCCTGCAGCTGCTTCATCTGCAGCTGTTTCACTGATAGATGCTTCATCTGTAGCTGTATCACCTGAAGCTGGGTCTTTAGACACCGATTCACCAGAGGTGGAATCATCAGAAACAAGGTCATCAGAGGCAGGCTCTTCAAAAGCAACATCTCTAGAGGTGGGATCACTACAGGTGAGGTCATCAGATGAGGGATCACTCCCAGAGGAGGGATCTCCAGAGGAGGAATCTCTGGAGGGGGGCATCTCACAGGCAGAGTCACCAGCAGCCGGTACTCCAGTAGCCAGATCACCAGAGGCTGGGGTACCAGAGGCTGGGGTATCAAAGGATGGGGCACCAGAAGCTGGGGTACTAGAAGCTGGTTCAGTGGTTAGTTTAGAAGCAAGCTCAGAAGTTACACTAGGAGACAAAGATTCACTATTTGAATCCTCTTCTTGCTTGTTTTTTAGACTAACATTGGGGATACAAGGTGTTTCTTTCCATTCTGTTTTACTTTCTTCAGACTCAAAACAAAGCCCTTCAATGCCATTCACTTCTTCTCTATCTTGAATATAATCTGTATTTTCCAAAGGTGAAGTGGGATCCAAATCTCCATTTTCGTGGTTCCCGTTTAAAAGCTTAGCATCAGTTTTCAACAGCTCCTCTTTGACTTTGTACACAGCTTCAAGCTGCTGGCGATCACTTGCTCTCATCGTCTTTCGAGCTTTGAAGACTTTTTTCTGAGGTTCTTCTATACTATCCATCTTGAATCTTTAAATAAAAAGAAAGAAAAGGATTTTAATAACTGCAACAGAAGTCATTTAATTACAGGTTTACTGAAAATTAAAAAGCAAACAATTTAGATCCTGTAAGTTTAAAACAATGACAAACAGAAGACTTAATCCTTACTGTGCCTTACTTTTCACATTTACTAAAGTTACATAATATGAAAGTGAGAGACAGAGCATTGCATACCAGAACATCAGTTGCTAGAAAAATGAAGAGGGAAAGGAGCTAGACTTTATTCTCAATACAGGAGTTAAAATCAAGAAAAGCAGCACTCAGGGAGGCAGAGGCAGACAGATCTCTGGGAGTTCAAGGCCAGCCTGACATACAAAGCAAGTCCAAGACAGCCAAGGAGACATAGAGAACCCTGTCTCGAAAAACAGAAAACAAACAAACAAACAAAAAAATCCAGAAGCTTCAGAAGCATAAAAAACACATGAAAAAAATACATGCTGGGAACCAAACTTGAGTCATCTTTGAGAACAGCAAGTGCACTTAACTAGAGAGCCATTTCTCCAGCTTGGTTTGTGGGTTTGGAGAAAGCAAGAAATGACTGGCAAAGTGTGCAGAATTCTTCTATGAAATCATAAATATGTTCTAACATTCACTGTAGTGACAGCTACACAACTCTGTGAATCTACTGAAACACCATTAGCCACTGTACACTTTTATGGGTGAATTGTATGTAATTATACCTTAGAAGTATAAAAGCACATACACTGTACATATACTGTAAAAAAAGTACATACGCATGTTCTCCTTTTTGGTCAGCTTTGCTAAGTCTTATTAAATCTACCTATTTACCAAAGAATGAACTTTTGTCATTGTTAATGTTTCTATTTTGTATCTGCTTTGCAGTTTTGCTGGTTTCTCCTCTAATATCATCTCTGACTTTTTGGATGGGTTTAATTTGCATCTGGTAAGTTACTCTTTTGTAACTTCATTTGCTGTGATGAAAACTCTGACAAAATCAGCTGAAGGAGAGAGGGTTTGTTCTGAAACCCAGTTCAAGAGTACACGTCAGTACAGTGGAGAGGTCAAGGCACCAGAAAGCTGACGTGGCTGGTCGCAGTGCATCCACTGTCAGAAAGCCATGGTGACTTCTGGTGCACTCCTCACTTTTTCCTATGTACAGACCAGGACCCAGCCAGGGAATGGGTCACACCCAGTAGTTGGGAATTTCTAGTTTATTAACCTAATCAAGATAACTACCCTCAGGCAGATCCAAGAGGCCCATCTCTCATGTGATTCTAGATCTCTTCAAGTGACAACTGAGACTAATTACTACACCATCTTTTTCCTTGTAGCTCAAATTTAATTATGTATTTCCAATTAAATTTCATCTTTTATAATATATGCACAGAAAGCCATTAATAAGAGTATCTTTAACTGAATCTCACACATTTTCAAAATACTTATTTTTATTTTATGTGCATGTGCGTGAGTATCTATGTAGATCCCATGCACACAAGGAGTCCAGGAAATGGTGCCGGATCCCCTACAAATGGGGTTATAGGCAATTTTGAGCCACCATGTGTGTACTGGAAACCAAACCCAGGTTTTCTGCCAGAGCAGCAAGTGCTCTTAACTGCTAAGATACATCTCTAGCCCGATTCTAACATTTTGATATGCCGTGTCTTTTTTCTGCTACAGTATTTTCTAATTTTTATAGATCTTTCTTCTACCTGAAAATGTCTGAACACTATCTTTCTTCAAGAAGCAATGCTAATCACAAGATGTTACAGGGTCATTATCAAATATTCACATCCAAAAGCCAAGCAATGTTGACTACGAGCAAGTCATGGAAGCATCCGGGTCTACACATGGTCACAAAAGTGCCTGGCAATTTTTCCTTAAAATGAGTGGAAAGGTGTTACTGGTTAAACTGCAGATGAGTATGAGAATATTAGGGTGAGCCCTACTGCAACTTGATTGTCTTTAGACTACAGCATGCACAGAATGAAACCAGGTAAAGACAGGAGTTGTGCTATCACAAGGCAAGGAACAATAGAAGCTAGGAGTTGTGTTTGGACAAATCCTTCCCCAAGACCTTCCAAGGAACTATGCCTTGACAACATCTTGGTTCGAACATTTAGACTATAAAATTAAGACAATATATCTGGGCTGTGTGTGTGACTTATCACATAAACACAATAGTGAGAGTACACGAGGAATTACCTCAACAGTCACAGAATAGCCATTAGAAAATATTCAATACTACCCCATAATTAAAAATAAGACACTTAAGAACAAAAGGAAATTTGCTTATATCTGCTAAAAGTTATCAAGATGTAAATGTAACATTTAATGGTGAAATGACATTAAAGTAACAGCAAGGATAAAGGCATCCGTATCACCATTTTTATGTTAACAAAAGGCTAGTGAAAAAGAACAAGTAAAAGAAGACAGAACTAAGACTGTAGCTCAGTGCAAAGCACCTCTGCCTGGCATGTGTGAGATCCTGGGTATGGTCCCTAGCACCACCAAAAGGGGAACATAGCCAGTTGTAGAAAAGACAGTAGGGAGGAGTGGGGAGGAAAGAAGGGGGGAGAAAGTAGGAAGAAGAGCAAGGTCAACTATAGCAGAATAAAATACAAGTAGATTTGTACCTGTGTACATGGCTGTGCATGTTCACACACACACACACACACACACACCCTTAACTGAGATAAATACTTTCCAGCATAACCCGATCAAGAATGAGACTCTACTTTAAACTCCACAGAACAACAATTCCACACTATATCAAAGCAGGTTTTAACACCCTCACTAACATAACTTATCTATAAGAAGTCAACCTATGTTGTTAATAGCAAATGTCTTTCAATAGTAATAAGCCTGAATTTTTTGTCAAAGACCAATACAGAATAAGACATCAGATGTTGTCAAAGAATGTCTAGATTGTGTTACATTCTACATTCATTTTTCTGAATTTAATTCAATAACTTAAACATTTCTTCTTATTTAAAGAACTTACTATACAGAAAGAGTCAAACACAATCACCACTAGCACTATTTTAAGAGTCTAGAATTTAAACTTCGAAGTTGTTCTTTTCTCATCCACTTCAAGAACATGTTACTATACATTTTTCTTCATAGAAAACATAAATTTTGGCCTATTTTTTGATGCAGGAGATAAAACCTCTGATGCATGCTAATCAATGATCTACCAATGCAGCCCAGACAACACAAGCTTGGCACTCACTTTGTGGACCATAAACATATTAAATGTAGTTTGGTTACTTATTAAATATGCTCAAATATTGAAGTGCCATTCCTTTAGACTTTGATATATCCATTTTCAGATACTCTATGCATAACCAATATTTATCATTATTTACATAAATTTAAAACATTCCTCAAGCCAGGTATAGTGGCACAGGCCTTTAATCCCAGCACTTGGGAGGCAGAGGCAGGTGAATCTCTGTGAATTCGAGGACAGCCTCAAAACTTTACACAATGCAGATAAGAAATGAACTGTGTTGAGAGGGATATAAGTTTTATATTTCCCCACCCCCAGAGCTGAGGACTGAACCCTGGGTCTTGCGCTTGCTAGGCAAGTGCTCTATCACTGAGCTAAATCCCCGACTCTGAGCTATGAATTTTAACCGCACTTCTCCAGGCACTGAGCTGTTTATGAGGCAGGCTGCTCCACATTTCAGTCACTTAAGTGTCTTAAGAGTAACTGTATTTACCAATAAAGACTTTGCTGACAATTAAATGAGATGTGATCAACAACATTAAGTAATTAATATTAAGAATTTAAGCCAGTCAAAGTAGAGTACTCTGATAATCCAAGCAGTTGGGAGGCTGAGGCAAGGCAGAGTCACAGTCAGCTCCTTTCCAACCTGGGCTACAGAGTTAAGACAGCCAATACACACAGGGGGTTGGGGGGCTCACAATTATTATCCTTTTCAGCTTATACGTACATTTCAGTATTTTTAGGCACAATTTTCAGAGTCGGAGACATATTTCACTTAAATAACATCGATTATGTGTACCTGTGTGAGAGAATTAGAAAATCCAACAATTCAATGTAAACAACAGTTAATATTAAACTCTCTCCACCAAGTAACACTTAGTAAAAATAAGCACAATCTAGGTCAAGTTGGTTTTTAAAAGTCATTAAATTCAGTAATAACCTGAAGTACTGCTGGAGATAAGAGGGTAACTACCTTCTCTACCCACAAGGGAGCACACTACAGCCATCCACCAGGCTTCAGAGTTCTCAGTACAACACACCAAAAATAACACACAAAGCAATACGGAAATAGCCTGAACAACCACTTCAAAGTAGTTCCGCCAAATCTGTGCAAACCAATCAGCAATCTGCTTTGAGAAATCTATTTTGCATAAGCAAAGTTTAGTAGGAAAATACACAGTGGTGCAGGGCGTGTAATCTGCAAACAAGTCTCCAAAGCTGTATTCCCAGAAGGTTAAAGGTCACTGTAAGCACCAACATGCGGACTTCAGATGCCATTCATCTACGCTTCGGTAAAATAAATGCTCCTGTTTAAGATACTAACACTAGCGTCACAGAGCTTTTGCGTAACTGCAACTTGTTTTACAGAAAAAGCATTTTTATTTTACAGCAAAAATATCTGCCATATCTAAAAGCAACTACATGATATAGTTAATGAATTAATTTCTCCTGGAAGTACTTTTGTAATCAAAAAGAAAAGCTAAATATTAGATTTTTTTTAAAGCCCTGGCTTTACATATTCAGAGCTAAGAACTCTGATGAAATATTATCAACATTTTGAAATGTATGCTAATAACCAGAGAGAGGTATGTTACCTGAAATATGGTTCTATGGCTTGTAATTTTTTAAAAATTGCTTGGTAAGTTTTTTCTGAGAGAAGACCAATGAATGAGACTTCTCTAAATGAACACGTTTGTTCTGTTCTCCCATCCCCTGCACCTACTTCTCTGACTCTCTTTCTAGCAGGCGATCACAGCCATGAAACAAAGGAAAGCTCTTTGTCTTAGCTTATAACCTCCCTGCTCAAAAAACTCAAGAATTTAAGTGGCTGTTCAAGAGCTACATAAAAACACAGCCAATCAGCACCCAGCATTCTATTTCCTGCCCAGCAACAGGAGGCAGCAGACAATAAGGTCAGAGAAACACAGTTAACAAAACCCAGATCTGAAACACTGCAATGTGGTTCTTTGTTAGAATAAATAATCTAGAACACAAATTTCATGCCTTGAATCCATAATATGTATTAAATATGCAGCACACATCAATAAGTGGGTAAGATTCACACCTTTTATGCTACTTTATCTTGCCTTAACCAATGTTCATAAATGTTTCTAAAATACAAGTTTCTGAGGAATCAGTAAAACAGGGACAATACATAAAAAATACCCTTTCTACACAATGAGTCAGAACCTATAAAATTCAAATATATTTTTAGTTAGAAGATTAATAGTTCTTATATTTGTAAAACATTTATAAATAAAAGCTATTCAATTAGTAAATCCAAATAATTAAGATCATTTCTCATACCACTGCACCTACCGTTACTACTACAGATTTTCCCAAGCCAAAATTCAACAGTATTCCGGCTACGGGCAGAAGAGCAAAGTGCTGTGCTGCCTACTGCATGTAACTGACTCAGCTTAACTCACATACAAAACCAAAATGTCTGATTCTTCGGGATGTAGGTGCTAAAAACATAATCATGAGAAGAAGCACAGTTCTTTCACAGTAGGTTACAAAAAGACTACGTAAGCTCTGCTTTTAAAGTAATAAAACGTGTGGAGAATAAAGTAATTTTATAGGGTCTTTTTAATTAAATGTTTAAAATTACAAAAAAAAAATCTATGATCAGTTTCTTTTTTTTCCCCTCAAATTCACTTTTAGCCTTTCCTAGTCAACAAAATCTTAAACTAATCATCATTTTCTTCCCCCTTTGTTACAGGTGAACTTCGCAATTTTTCAAACATACCCAAAAGGGAGCTTGCTGCAGCCATAATTTTAGTTTATATAAGAGAAATAAATCAACAGCTGCTCCAGTGTTTCATTCAGTCCTGTGAGGGAACTGACATTCGCTCTGTGATTGGCCCAAAGCCTTAGCTGCCTAGAGCCAATGAGAGAAAAGTATCACAAACCTTACCCAGCAACAAGGGAAGCAGATGAGGGCAAGGGCTCTAGGAACTACAGGCACAGTGAAAGTCAGGGGAAACAATAAAATTGAAACCTATTACAACCATAACGGCTTTATTTGAATAGTGCTGTTTGGTTTTTGTTTGTTTTTGTTTCCATTTTATTGTTTTTATTTAAACTAGGGTACACACTGTCTTCTAAAACGTCATAAATAAATACTAAGATTACAGATTCAAAACACACACGTAACCACCATGCCAATTCAAACATTTTCTAATCTAAAGATACATAGCAATAAACTCACATACAAACCCTAAAACATGAAGCACAGTCATGTAGACAAACTCAGCGCTGGCCTGCGACAAACACTTCCATCATGCTCATGCTGTGAGGAACATGACTAATAATTTTCTGAATAATCAGATGCTGAAAAAAAAGTCATGGATCTTTAGGATTTATTTTTGTTTTTATTTATATGTATGCTTGCCACATGTGTGCATGTGCCATCAGCGGCCAAGGAGGGCATCACATGCCCTGGAGCCTGAGCTCTGCTGGGAACTGAACTCAGTGCCCTTAACCACTGAGCCATCTTTCCAGCCTATGAAACTGTTTTGTTCAAGTGTTTCCCTTAGAAGGCTTAACAAAATCAACTCAGCAGGCCTGACTACTAACCAGTGACTCCTCAACATTTTCTCATCACCCACGATTTCTAACCTATTTGCCAATAAGAGTCTGTTCATCAACATAATGACCTCATCTTGATCATCATGACCAGAATTTGGCCCCTGCAACCCACAGAGTCAAACGGGAGAAGGATTCCTACAAATTGTGCTCTGACCTTCAAGGCACACATGAACCAACACATCACACAGATGGGTGGATGGATGGATGGACGGACTGACAGATGATATAGATAGGTAGATAAGTACAGAAATAAGTACTATAAACTAAAAACAAGCAAAACCCTCATTTCTCACTTGAGAGCTCTAAATTTGGCACTGCTTGAGAATTTGCACTATGTATTGATGAAAACAGGACCATAAAATCAGCTATATGTGAATACTAACAACCCTTTCACTGTTTACTATCCATTAGTCACGACAGTCAGACAATACAAATGACTCATCACTTGACCTTTTCCAATCCAAATTAGTATATATTAAATCAAAACTTAAAAAAAAAAAAAAAAAGGGGATGGGGGCTGAGCAATGGCTCAGTGGTTTAGTGGTTGAGAGTACTGGTTGCTCTTCAAGAGGACCAAGGTTCAATTCCCAACTGTGGGGGTTCACAATTTTCTGTAACTCCAGTCTCAGGGGGTCCAAAACTCTCTTCCACCAGGCATAACATATATGTATGCATATTTATACATATGAGTGTTTGTGTCTCCCTAAAATAATGTATGAACTAACAGTTTCTTGGTCGTTTTCCCCCAAATTTATTTATTGTATGTTTGTATGTATATGTATGCTTGCTTCCCCACACATACACATAAATTTGGGGAGGGAAAACTACCAAGAAACTTGAGTTTTAGTTCATATTTTATTTTAGGGAGTTAAAATTTCCAAGTAATTAAGTACTTGGTGTAATTTCTGCTTTTGAGAAAGGTAGTATATGTAAAATATTACCAACATTTTCTCTACATGCTAAACCTTTTCCTTAACCTAAATAGGACATGTTTATCACAAAAGACAATAAATAGTATTCTGTATTATAAAAACAAACTATAAAAAACAAAGCAAGCAGCACTGAGGATTATGGTCTAACAGTCTTCTACTCCTGAAAATGCAATTACTTATCTTTTACCAGGACAACCAGAGAGTCTGAAATGAAGCAAATGCTCTCTGAGTCTAATCACCATGTAACTAAACCTGTCCAGTTTCATGAGACACACTGACTCAACTTTCTGGGGTTGTGGCTTTATCGCATTTTACTAGTATTCTTAAGTATCTTGCTACCGTTAATTATATCTGCCATCATCCTGAAGGCATGATTTTTAAAAATAAACATTATTCAGTTCTAATGCCTACATTAATATTGTTTAAATGAAGCCCTTTAGCATTCTTAACTCATATCTCTAGTATAAGATTTTTAGTATAAGGTATATTTTTGAAATCTAAAACTTTTATATCAGAAAATATCATAAATATATCAATGCATGATGTGCTTCTGAAGCCATCCACAAAATAATGACAACTGAAGTGTCCTAATATCATAATAATGAACATATACTATATACATATATATGTATATATGTGTGTGTATGTATATATATATATATATATATATATATATATATATATATATATATATAGTTTAGGGTATATGATACTGACTAAAGAATAATACGCTACATATATGTAATTGACACCTATAACATTTTAAAGTTAAAAAAATGATCTTTTAGAAAGCAAAGGTAGTAACCTAGAACATTCTGGCAGCTTCTAAGCTAGCATGCTCACACATTTACCTTTAAGTAATAAAATATAGCACTTAGTGTCTAAATATCAAAGTATAATACCATTAAAATAAAATCTGACAAGAGGTACCTTTCAGCCTTATAAAAGTTTGCATGGAGAGTGTGATTTCCTATTTCAAAAGTGAAATATCCCTTTAAGAGAAATCTACACTTGTTACTACATAATGATAGAGACCCTCTTCAAAAAAAATGAGCAAAACCCAAAGGAGCCCCTTGCAGCCAGCCATCTTATCAGTTCTTTCCCAGAAACAGAAACTGAAATACAATTTGCATAGTCGCTGTGGTTGGCTAATGAAAGTAAGGTCATGTAACCAATAAGGACGTTAGAATTTGGGCAACCATAAGAAGAGAAAATTTCAATCTATCTGGCAACAGCCTAAAAACAGAAACAATATGCAAGTTCCTCCTAGAACAGATGTGAACCTTGGAGCAGAACTTCCTAGCTGAAATGACTTATTTTCTTGGAGAGAAACAGCCTTGCATTTTTAACACCTAACATTAATCTGGTAACTTTTATTAGATACCAATTACAGGAAAAGGAATGCTATATCAAATAAACCCATCACTGCCAACATCCACTGTCTGTATTGTTTATTATTTATGTGCATGTGTGTGCATTAACATACTTGTTTCCCCTTTTCCAGGAGAACAGTAAGGCACTTAAAGCACAGTTCTAGTAAATTCTATGCTTTCAAGAAAAGAAAAACCTTAATATCTGAATAACACCACAGTTTTCTGGCACTTTATGTGCAATTATTTTAGAATGTGACTTATTGATTTCCAAAAGCCTGTTTGCTGTGTAGTAAACACACACAAACTCTATAAAACAATTTTAAATAAGGTAAGGATCTGCCTTACTCATTTTTTTAAAACAAACTTCTAATGATAGTGTGTCTTATATACAAGATAGAAACAATTATTCTAACAAAAGTTAATTACCATCACTGAGGGAAAATTTTTATCTTAATGCTTATGTCAAACAAAATATATTTGAACATAAATAATCTGCATAAAATTTTCATTTTTTATTTTTTTGATTGGGTTCTGGTAGGGTGTTTAAAATTTCTTCAGTTGCCAGCCTGGTCCACAGAGCAAGTTCCAGCCAGGACAGCCAGGGCAACACAGAAACCTTGTCTCAAAACAAAAAACAAGAAACTTCAATTGTCCAGATGTGAAGCATATTTCTTCACTCTGAATTTAACACCTAATGGTTCTTAGCATGCATGTACCTTTTTTTATATATAATACAAATTTACTCCTGAAAGATTTCTCATTTCTAAAGGCGACAATTTATAGTCCAATGTAACAGCTTTGGCTCAAAATTAAGAGGGCACCAAGCATGCACAGCCCTAGATTTGAATCCTAGCATGAGGATGGGAGGATGCATGCGATAACGAGGACAAATTTATATTGTAGGTAGGGAGGGAAACAAGGCCAAACTAAGACAAAACACAATAAGCAAAGCCAACACCTAAATTACAGCTGAATTAGAAGGCTGGTTACAGAGTCAGGTCTTATTAAAACAAGCACTTGTCTTACATGTTTTTCTTTTTTGTTTCTGGTTTTGTTCTTGTGGTGATGGGAATCAAACACAGACCCATTTTAAATACTATAAGCTCCAATAAACAGATGACAAAGGTTAAATCCACGTTCTAATAACATAATGGCTAAAAATGGGCTTTTGTTATCTGCCATTCTCATTTTAAACAGATTACATAAAAAGTAAATGATTAGTTTTTAATGTTTATTGGATATCCAGAATCTAACTATTTATATATCTCATATAACTTTATTTATATCTTATATATTTGTTCATTGGATGTCCAGAATCTATCATCTTAATAAAAAGGATTAAAATAAAATCTTTAATGTTGTATATATACATATCATGAGCAAATAAATTATCATCATTACAAAAGAAAGCAATATGAATATCAAATCAATTTTGTTAATAAGGCGCTAGTAATAGGAAATTTTCTTTGATAAACATAGATCATTAATATGACTTTATTTACAAGCTTTGGTCTATTTTCTTGCACGTTAAACTTGTTTTTCACATCTTTTATTTTTACTTGGTCAGTTTTACTGTGAGAAAATCAAAAAAGCATGGAATCTGAAGCATTATCTGAAATAACCAAACAATGCCAACCTGAACTGCATAATCAAGGTACCTTAAGACAACTGATGCAGCACCTAAGTCACCGAGGAAATGCTCCCAAAGTTCCAATAAGGTCAGCTCAGATCAATAATCCACTCTCTTCCTGCCCCTTGTAAAACCTCGGAGAGTTAAAGTGCCAGCAGATAGGCACCTGTTTTACAGCCCCAGCTTCTAAGGAGAGGTGGAGGTCTGGAGCACCACCATGGCATCACCGACTCCGGGATCTGTACCACTGTTCCCTCTTCCCTAACACAGCAGATCATCCTTCCTTGAAAATCTATTAGAATTTTCTTGCTATAACTCTTCTGACCATTTCTACCTGTAAATCCACATCTTCATTCAGTTCAACTGCTCCAATAACTATACTCTTATATAGTAAGATTTCCAGTGAGCATACAACAGCAACAAAAAATACCTTCCCATTCTAAAATTTTCCCAGCAAAAATGTGTAAGAATACAATCTACTTGTTGGTGGCAAATGTTCCTTAAAAACAGCATTATAGACTACTTAGCATTCTGAGCTACTAGAATTTATTTGAGACATTTCAAAAAACCATAAAGCTATCCAAGAACCCCAAACTGCCATTTTGTTTCATCTTTTAAAATCTTCTAATAAAAAAATCGGTAGAGATATAACCAAAACTTACTATGTTTTAGACAATCTCTGCACTTCTCTCTTAAATGTTCATCTTATCAATGAGCCAGCATCTCAGAACCCACTGAGCACTCACCTTCTGGGCTCACTTAAACCTCCCCGTTAATTGTGCTTATTAAGAGTTCAGTTCTACTTGTAAATTATAAACAAAATTCAAATACATTTTGTATAAACTAAATAGAATTTGAGTGCAATAGAAAATAGCTCCCACACACACTACCATAAGACCGATTTAATGCAGGGAAAAAATACAAACCTGTAAATGCTGTTATTTCCTCAGATGAGGGGATGAGATGAGAGCCATTCCCAAGCCTTTCTAGCTCTTCCTGAACTCTTCACTGGCTGGTTAAACTCAGCTGTTCTAGCCCAAACTCTCTAAGCTGACTGATTCAAACTGGCTTCTCTTAACTTCTGACTGAACTGCTCTGCCTGGCCTCAAACTAATTCTGGCAATATGCTTTAATCTTCTGGCACCTTTTCATTCTCTGGCTCGTTCTGTCTTCATCTGTTTCTAGTTTGTTCTCTCTGCAACCTCTCCCTGTAAAAACTGTCTCAGTAAAATACTCTGGTTAAAGACTCTCCTTGCACTGCTCATTAAGTAGCCCCTTTCCTGTCCTGTTCTCATGAGAGTTGGGCATATCCTATCTCTGATTAATTGTGTCAAATCTTTCTCTGATTCATCACTTTGTCTGCCCCCCAATTAGTGGTCACATTCAAACATGGCTGCTTCCATCTATAAACTAACCTTACCTTAATTGTCTGGGACTAAAGGTGTATACTAAAGGCATGTTTGCATTCCACCCAGATCACATAGACCTTGGTCTTTGGATGTGATCCCTTGCCAGAGCAGCAAGTTGCTGAATTAAGATTTCTCTATACAAACCAGAATGCAAATCTAAAAATTTACTGACTAAAATCCGGGCATTAGAAACCTTAACAAAAGCTTTTAATAAATCCTACTCCAAAAGAACTATAATTATTCACCATTACCCACCAAATACATTATTACCACCATTATTATTATTATCTTGGATTTTTTTGAGACAGGGTGTTGTGTCTAGGGTGTAGAGGATAACCTTGATTCCTTAGTCTCCCTGCCTCCATCTCCCAGTATAGGGGATTACAAGCAAAAAAAAAAAAAAAAAAAGAAAAGAAAAGAAAAGAAAAAAAGCTGGCTCTATTTAGGTATATTATTATTGAACACTTTTTTGTTTTGCACTGCTTTGTTTTCCAAGATAGGGTTTCTCTGTGTAGCCCCGGCTATTCTGGAACTTCTCCGTAGACCAGGCTGCCCTTGAACTCATCAGAGATCAGCCTACCTCTGCCTCCCAAGTGCTGAGATTACCAAACACTTTTCAAAAGATACTATAATGAAATAATGTAATTAAGCATACAAAATACAGTATATTAGAAAGTGGTGTTGTAAATGGGTTATATTACACATGTGTACATACATGAAATATGGTATTATGTATTACAATACATGAGTATTTTTCTACATGAATGACCATCAAATTTAGGAACAGTACTCTAGCCTTCATGTCTTTATTATAGTGTTTAATCCTAACTATCAATAGACTAACTATAGAGGCTGGAGAGATGGCTCAATGTTACATTTCAGAGGACCCAAATTTATTCCCCAACACACACTTCAGGAAAGTCACAGCCATTTGTGACTACAGCTCCAGGCTCCGTGGCCTATTCTAGCCTCTAACAGCATCCACACTCACACGCTCATACCCACACATGAACAAACAATTACAAACAAATATTTTTAATCTTTTTAAAAAAAAAAAAAAAAAAAACAGACTTTACAGAATTGGAGAGATGGCCTGGTGGTTCTTGCAAATGACCAGCACCTACATCTGTTGGCTCACAACTGCTGTTAACTGGAGCTCCACAGAATCCAAAGCCTTCCTCTAGGCTCCGGAGACACCCACAGGCTTACACACACACACACATGCACGTGAACATACACACATATACACAAATAAAAAGAAAATCTTTAAGCCGGGCGTGGTGGCGTATACCTTTAATCACAGCACTCAGTGAGGCAGAGGCAGGCAGATCACTGTGAGTTTGAAGCTAGCCTGGTCTCAACAAAGGGAGTCCAGGACCACCAAGGCTACATAGAGAAACCCTGTCTTGAAAAACCAGAATAAATAAATAGTTTTTTAAAGAAAGATTTTAAATGCTTAACTACAGATATAAGCTTATAAAGCCTGTATTGTCTTCCTGATAAACTGAACTTTTATAAACCAGATTTCTAAAGACTACATTAAAACATTCTTTAATCCCTCAAATTCAAATGAGAAGGAAAAAAAAAAGTATATCTTTTTTTTTCCAATCCCATTTTCAATTGCACTTCTGCTCATAATCCTATTTATAATTCAGCCATAGACAAAGACTTCACAAGTAGTTGCTAAGCAACAGCAGCATGCTCAGTTTGGGCCTATTGGAAACCTGGCTATCAGCCACATTAAAGGATTTAACTGAGCCTAGAGCCTCCAGAATTTAAAAGAGCAGACAAGGAAGAGGAGAAAAGAAAGAAGCGGAACAGGAAGAGACAGAAGGGGAAGAGGAAAAGGAGGTGGAGCAATGAGGAGGAATAGAGTAAGGAGGAAAAGTCAGAAGTCTAATAAGCCAAGCACCAGCACCGTATTTGGCTCTTCCCGAAACCTACAATCCTCAGAAGGTTCACAGGACTGAAGCTCCTCTTCCGGCAAAGAACAAAGCAGCCTCAGCGAGCACACACAACAACAATGCACACGGCCATTACAGAGCTTAAGGACTGGAGAAAACCAACTATATTTCCCTCAAATTTCTTTATTTCTTTGCGCTTAGCAAACTACTGAAGGATAATGTTTCCACACCAAACCAAACTATTTTTCTATTTTAAAACTAATAATTTAAATTTAGGAAATATACTAATAACCCAAAACAATTACAAACCACAGCTGCCACTTAATAAAACTGAGAAGGCAATAAGTGTCAACATTCATTCATTTATACAAATTAACAGTGATAAAAAATAAAACACAGCACCGTCAAGATCATTCCTTAAGCAAACAAAGATCATTTCAACTAGAAATCGTCATACTTGAGCCAGAACAGAAACAGTGGGATGCTATATTCACTACTGTAGAAACCCTGACCAAATCAGTAAGAGTTCAATACCTGAAGACAGCATAAGAAAAACATCCATTCGGATCATCATGGAAAAAGTATTTTAAAACACTTACATAGATTTTAAACGATATGAAAGACTGGAACTATGTAAGACATTAAGACTCAACACAGAAAAATACTCTTCCAAAGCAAAACCTATCAAAAGAAATTCTAGCCGAAATTTCACCTATATATTTTTTGTACTATAACAAAAATGTTAAGATTAACATGTAAAACAAAAAAGTGGTTTATAAAAATAGGGAACATTTTAATCATCAAAAATAAGTGTTCCCATCAAATACCAAAAGTAAAGCTTACAAAAAAGTAATAATTATTACCTAAAGACTGTAATAATTGTCCAAAACATAAACAAACAAGGAAACAACTGTTTAAACAAATGATTGAGAATAACCAAATTAGATATAACATCAAATAGTTACATATAAAATAATGGAAAAAATCCAATGCAATCGAATGAAATTAAACACAAATTCTGAAGACCACTTGGGAAAAAAAGCTACAAATGATTCAGAAAAATAAACATTGGCAGAAAATTCAATTAAAATCTTTCTGATTAGCATTAACAAGTAGAAGTCATGTCACTCACTGTTAGAAGAATTAGTCAGAACCATCTCTGAGGGCAGCGAGACACTAACCCGGGACTGTTTCAGGTGCTCTGACCTCTCAGGTTATGCTCAACTGTTTAAAAGCAGAACCTAACAGTATTAATACACAGCTACACTGTAAATAGTTAAGCAACGAGGAAATAAAAATCCCTAAGAAAATAGGTTTCAAAAATAATGGATCAAGCCTGGCGCACGCCTGTAATCCCAGCACTAAGGGAGGCAAAGGCAGGCAGATTTCTGTCAGTTCAAGACCGCATAGTCTAGAAAGCAAGTCCAGGACAGCCAAGGCTATACAGAGAAACCCTGTCTCAAAAAAACAAAAATAAGTTTAAAATAAAAATAATAATAACAGAACATCAAAACCAAAGAACATTAGACAGTTTAAAAGAATGTAGCTGATACTTTTAAAGGCATGAAGAAACCTCTGAAAAGCGCTGTGTCAAAAAATGTCCTGCAGACGTTAGCAACTGCTCACACAAACAGATGTGCTGCCTGTGAATACTGGCACTGTCCTGCCTGGCTGGTTAGATGACCTGTTTTAGGCATGTTCTTTTCCTTCTGTCTATATCCTCTTGTAGGATACTTGTACTATAATAATGTTTCTGCACAAATACTCTGATATCGTAAGTAGTCAATAAATATTTTCCTATTGTTATAACATTACACTGTCAAACACACAGACAGAAAATTCTGAACACATACGTGTTCATCCAAGTGATATTATAAAAGTCTGGATAAATGCCAAACCTGTTAAAGCAGTTCACTTGAGAAGAGATAACATAAACAGACTTTCACTCAGACCAGATATGCCACTTTGAACTTCATGTGAAAACATCTGAATAATCTGCATTTGAGCAGCTAGCACAGTCCCTTTGCTGTCTTCCATGCTGTTTGAATCCTCAGGACCTACATAAAAAGCCAGGCACAGAAGCAAGCATCTATAATCCTAGTGTTAAAGAGGCAGAGAAAAAGAGGATCCCTCGAACTCACTGGCCAGGCAGTCTAAGAAAACTGGAGAGATTCAGGTTCAATAAGACTATGTCTCAAAAAATAAAGTAGAACATAATGAAGTAAGATATCCAATATTGACCGACTGACCAACCTCTCTCTCCTCTCGTCCCCCCAAATTAAAAAAAGAATGAATAAATGAATGGATAACAGTGCAAATGAAGGGGTTAGGAAGATGGATCCGAGTTAGGAGCACTGGCTGCTCTTCTAGAGGACCAAGGCTCAATTCCAAGCACCCACATGGTGGCTAACAACTCTGCAATTCCAGTTCCAGGGAACTCAGCACCTTCTGGCTGCTGTGGGCACTACAAGCACATGGTAGATAGGTACAAACACAATAAATAAATATTTAAAAAAAGAATACAAATGGAGAGAGGCTGGAGGGACGGCTCAGCAGTTAAAAGAGTGCCTATTGTTCTTACAGAAGACCTAAGTTTGGTTGCGTGCAACACCAGCTCCATGAGGATTCAATGACCCTGGCCTCCACAGGTACATTCAGATTACACAACCCACACAGAGACACTTAACAAATATAATTAAAAACTATAGTAAAAACTAAATCTTTTTAGAAGATTAGAAAGCTAATCTTAAATCCTAGAAATTAAAAATGTGAACACAAGTATAATGATCTGGTTAATCAGCACCTGAAATTTATGATGTTTCACAAAAGACAACTACTCAGGCTAGAAAATATGAAGGGCAGACTCAGAAATCATTTTCACTCTAAAGGATGTTGGGCCTAGAGGAGACAGGAAAAAGTCTGGAAGAAAACTGAAACAAGAAAAACTTTCAGAGCTGAATAAACTAAGGACTACTAAATATTGAAAGCTAAAATGTTGGCACTCAGTATTTTGGGATAAGATTTCACAAGTCCATTAGGGAAATGCTAAGAACTTAAAAGAGTTTAAAGTAACACACTGACATTGGACTTACCATCAGTAACACTAAATGCTAAAAGGAAACACTCTCAAAGTTCAAAGGGAAAGGCTGTTCCCCCAGCAATCCTCCTCCCTCCCCCAAGACAGCCTAAACTAGCAATTAACAAGAATAGAGAAACAAGGATGCTATTGAAAAAGAAGATCCTTGTTAAAATAATTACATCAAGTTATATTACAAGCACAAAATGGCAAAAATCTAAGAACAAAATAAAAAAAAGCAAAATTGCAAACAACAAATTAGCTCATAGGCGAGCTGAAACAACTGCAGATTCATCTTTGACATAACTATTCAGAACTAAAATTCAATCCCAGGAAAGCGCAACAGGAAAGATGGGAGGGGTACAAACTATGCAGAAGAAATGAAGAAACTATCAGGACAAAAAAAAATAAAAAAATAAAAAATAACTTGGGGGGAAAAACTTTGGTCACACGCATGCACACACACATGCACACTTAGCATAGGGAGAGAGAGAGAGTTCCGAATTTCAAGCTAGTAAAAGTTTTTTTTTTAATCGTCATATAGGTAATACACTTAAGAGGTGTATCTTATAATAAATACAGAAGCTCTGAAAATCAGGAAAGAAAAAAAAATACATGCTAAATGGTGAACCAAAATCACAGGAGCATATAAACAAAAGCTAAATATAACGTATTTTAAAAGGATTCAAAGTGAAAACTGAGTCATGAACCCAAGAGATCCATTCCAATGAGGGAAGGTGCAAACCACTACACATACACACGTCAGAAATACGAAATCACAACAAACAAAACGGGGCTCAGAGGTTCAGAGGGAACAATAAATCCCCAAGCAGATATACACACACTTTTCCCTAAAATCTATAGATGCAATAAAAAGAGTAAGACTATTAGCCACCTAGAATGATAGCAAAATATATAGACTCATATACCAATACAGCCAAAATGTAAAATTCTTACAAATATATTCAATAAATATTAAGAATGAGCTCGCATGCGGTAATAAATTTTCATAAATTCAATAGCAAAAGATCCACACATAATGAAATTATATATATAAGCAGGATGGGAGGAAGAGTATCTCTATATTAAAAAAAGAGAAAGAAACTCAGATTAAGAAGGCAATTCGTAAAAAATTAAGAGCAAAGCACTAACAGAATACATCCTAAATAATTCCACTAAACTAATTGTTTAACAATTGGTAGCCTCAGGTCAGCAGTGGCGCATGCACTTAATCCCAGCACAGAGGCAGAGGCAGGGGATCTCAGAGTTTCAGAACAGCCTGGTCTATGGAGAGTGACCTGGCCTCAAAACACACAGACAGATGAGTTGGTGGGCTTAACAAAACTCTATGTCACAAATTGATTAGGTCAATTTTCAAAAACTGTACTAACCCACAACACTAATAAAGCCAGAAAGATAGTGTCAATTCAATATAACAAAAGCAGAAAACATGAAATAAACTCAGTCACAGCTGTCTAACAATGAAAAAAATAAAGGAGGGAAATGTATCAAGATTCAGAAACAGCATAAAATTAATAACAGAAATGTGAAAGACACAAACCTACTTATAAACCTACTTATCTCAAATATTCAAGTAAATTACAGATCATCGATGAAGTACCAGAAAAGACTGAAGAGTTTTAATTTATTATAAACCCAAAATCTGGGGTGGTAAGATCTCTCAGTGGGTAAACGCTTTCAAATCTGATGACATGAGTGAGTTCAATCCCTAAAATGCACATAGCTCCAGGAAAAAAATGACTCTCAAAAGGTATCCTCTGACCTCTACACAGACATCATGGCATACAGTCCCTCCCAACAAATAAATGTAATTTTTTAAACAAAAATAAAAAAAAAAAAAACCAAAAACACCACCACCAACAACAACAAAAACTGAACTTAAAATCTTCAACAGCACAAAATGGCTGCCAAAGTTAAACTACTGAACAGAAACCTAAAGTCAAGGAGAAGGGGTTACATTTTTAGGGCTGTAGGTTTGTCTGAACCTGAGACAGTCTTTAATGCCTGAAAACTAAAACTGAGGACGCCATCCTAAAGAGTGACCAGAAGCAACATGTAGAAAATAAAGAATACTTAGCCTAGGAATTACAAAGGTGTTTTAATGACTTCAGGAATTCAAGACATATGGCAAAAAGAGAACTTTGCATCGAAGAAGTGTGTTCCGTCCCTGACAGTAACAAGCTGAACTGGAAGCGCTTTTTCTAAGGTAACCCTTTTGGCCATTATAATGCATCCGCAGAACAAGGGCTCCCAGTCAGAACTGACCGTAAGCAGCAGCAGACAGCAGGACTCACTCTACTCCCGTCTGCCCCAGTCACCTCCCAGATCTGTGCTCCTGCTGTGTGCTGGAGCACATCACCTAAAACTCATACTTTCATCCCCCAAAGTTTGCTTGGCTTGGCTTTTTTTCATTCAGGGTCTCACTCTGTAGCCCAAGATGGCCTAGAACTCACTTTGTAGCCCAGGCTGGCTTGAAACTTGTGGGCAATTCTCTTGCCCTAACCTCCACTCTACTGAGATTCCAGGCCTAAGCCATCCTCCATAATCACAAAGACTAGACACTTTTACACCCACTTTTGTCTTTGTCTTACATGCTTCCTTTTAGACAGAATCCTCATCTTACTTTCTATGACATGACCCTCAAGTTTTAACAGCATTCAATAAACTACTTGGTTTGAGCTCAATAATTCTCTCCACATACACAAATACCAGACCATTAACTATCCCCACAGTCCAACATCCTCCTAAAATATAATGGCTCACAATACATGGAAGCATTTCCCAATGTTTCAGATGTCTTTGTCCCTAACACCAATAAAACTATGACCTTCCTCTTCTAGCCTCAAAAGTACTTTCTATTATCATTGTAATCATAGTGAAACTGAATTAAAACACAAACAAAAAATATAAATTTTTGTACTTTACAAAGACTTATACATTAAGACAAACTAGATAGCTCTTAACATACATAACCATGTATATACTAATAGTGAAGCTCAAGAACTGGAAATCCAAAGAAAAAAAAAAAGAACTGGAAATCCCACGTAATAACACTTTAAGTCTGCAGGAAAAGCCTAATGCTTGTCTTCTAGAGAGGAAGACAAGGAAGAGAAGGGCCTACTGAAGCATTTTTCCTCTACTTCCCTAAGCTGGCATCACTGCTTCACATTCTATCCTGCTTAAACCTAGTCCTCAAACATAATTACACCAATTTAACATATCTAATCTGTAGCCATGGCATTAAGAAACACACATATGTGTATTTCTTTACAAACATCTACCTTCCTAGCTTCATAGTAATTATATACAGCCTCTATTATACATATGTATTTTTATTTCAGTGAGATGTAGTATTTCGGATATGTAACGTAAGAGTAAAAATGACTGTGTATCACTGGTCAACTGATGAAATAAAGTATTAGCTGTATTGAAATTCTTAATTAATGTATATTAAAACTGTAACAAATTTAAATATTTGGAAATGAAATTATTACAAACGTGGAATGAAAAACTAAATCCTGTTATCTTTGTAAACACCCACTGTTTAACATGTCAGTAAATCAAATGTGAACGCATAGCAGTCTGATTCATAATCCTGACCTCCATGTTAAATTAGCAATAAAAATTCACAGTGAGTTAAGGTAAGATAATGTCATTTTTCCTCACATACCAGGTGGTGGTGTTGTAACTGAGAACATGGTAATCAGCTATCATGAAAAAAGATCTAAAGCTGATTCATATATAATATGAATGTTTATGTACATGAGTAATGTCCACATGAAGCTCACTTCATTTATTAGTTCATTTCAATCAAATGTGAAGAAATTTTGCAAGGATGGAAATGACATCTTTTTAAAAGACTGAATCCAAATATGGCTCTCAAAAATCTCCTGAAAATTAACATTAACAATCTACCAATTCTGCTACTACTATAGCTGAACAACAAAAAACTGCCTAGAGGCAGAGAGACAAACAGAGCACCTGGGTGGGGATATCACAGGACAAGGGACCTGAACCTCTTACCTGAGGGCAGCTGGACACTGTAAAAAGATTTCCTTTTCTTCATTTAAGCCAGTGCAAACTTTCAAATTTAATGAGACTTCTAGGTTAGACTTCTTGAGTCTAAATTTAATATTCATTAAAAAAAAATCAAGTATACAATAAAATAGTTGGCTACATGTAACAATTTCTTCCGGCGTTTCACATCTGCCGCTAAGTTTGTGCAGCAAACACCCCATCAACTACGAAGCCAAAAGCTGTCACTCACTGTACAAGGGGTGCTCAGAGAGCACAAGAGTTTATCTGCAGAATGGCTGTTTGCCGTGGAAAGGCCTAGAATGGGAGTTCTTTGTGCTGCTTTCCATGCTGTCAACTGTGGGTCCGCAGCAACTGCGTGCAGCTAAGTGCCTCCGCCTACACCCATGATACCAGTAGGCAGTCTTCACGCGCAGAGCTCAAGCTGAAGAGACTCACAGCTGCTCTGGGGGACCCATGTTCACTGTCAATTTTGTAGGTCTCATTGCTGTGACACTAACGCTTCAACTCTGCTCTATCAATAAGCCCAAAAGGCTGAATCCTCACACATTCCCAAAGAGTAAGTCCACGACACATCTTATTTGCCGCCACTGCACAGCCAGACTAGACTGCAGTTCCAGCTAGCTGGCGCCAGGAACAACAATTTACATAAAGCAGTCCTTTCTTCAAGACCAAACTAAAGGGGAGTACTGGTGAGAAAACCCTCCCAATTCCTTCTCCAACAGGCACTGACTGGTTCTAGAAAGTAGCTAGCTAGCTATCCATGAAAAGAATTCAAATCCAAGAAACTTTTTTAAAAAGTAATTTCTAATATTTATGTAACTGAAACTCAACTTCTGTCACAAAGAACAATTTAATCCCTATTTTAAAAAATTCTTAGCTTACTTGTTTCACAGACTAATTTATAAAATTTAGTATTTCCTAACTTTACAATCATTAAAACTGTACACTGTAGCTGATTAAATAAAAGCTATCTTCACTCTAATATACAAGTATTTTTCAAGTTTTATTACTGAGTAAATATTAATTTCCTTAAGCATGCCTGCTTTTAGAATCATTAACAATTCACCAAATAAGTTACACATCCTCAAGTATCATTATTATGACAGTCAAATAATTCAACATATGAACTTCAGTAACTAACATTACTAAAGCATTCTTTCCTCCAATCAAAACAAGGACACAGTGAGTTACAAATTTCAGTATCACAGTTCCTGTCAAAATTATGTGGCTAATTGATCATCTCAATTTTCCAGGTCCTCATGGGCAAGCATCAGGTCACTACTGATGGAGGTGGATGCCTTTGTTTAAATCGTTTTTAGGTACTTTATGATTTACTGATACAAATTCTATTAACTCCACTTTTTTCCCCCACTTACTTTAAATGTACAAATTACCTATAGTCAAATCCACAAACATTCAAAATAATAAACTAAAGGGTACTTAAAACACTAAGGGGTGACCTCAAAATATGTTATTATTTTTAGATTTATTTTTATTATTTTAAGTTACCTGTATGTATTTTGCATATGGGTATGTCCATGTAAATACCAGTTGCCCAGAGACATGTCCGGGCTCTCTGGAACTAAAGCTGAAGGGAGTTGCAGCTGCTGGGATCTGCAAGAGCAGTAAGCACTCCTAACCACTGAGCCATCTCCTGTACCCAATCTCTAATTTTAATCTTTTTAACTTATGTAAGTTACTCTTTCCATAATGGACTCTAACTATGAATAAACAGTAAATGGGAGCCTTCTAATAAGCCACTGTAATGGTTACCTTCAAGATGACCACTGAAAGGAAACGATAAATTCTTCTGAGACAATTTCATTGCCCTATCAAGATTTGTCCACCCTTGCCCATTCCACCCCAGCAGATAAGATGACAGCAACACATAATGCAACTTCAGAGTAACCAAACTCAGTACAGGGGGTGCAAACTGCACACCAAGAGCTTGTGAAGTACTGCAAGAACTGAAAAGAGAGATTAGAAATCACCCAGGTTCTATAATGTCTTAGTATCTCTTCATATTGCTGTGAAGAGACACCATGACCAAAGCAACTCTTAAGAGAAAGCATTTATTTGGGGGCCTGTTTTCAGAGGTTTCATCCATTCTCATCACGGTGGGAAGGAAACCAGCAGGCCTGGCAGGCATGGAGCTGGAGGTAGTTGAAGGCTACATCTTGATCTACAGGTAAACAGGGAGACACTGTACTTCTGAAACCTCAAAGGCTACCCCCTCATGACACACTTCCTCTAAGTAAATAATCCTTTCAAATAGGGCCACTCTCTGGTGACTATGCATTCAAAGAAATAAATCTATGGGGGGCATTCCTATTCAAATCACCATATGCCACTACTTGGCCCCTACAGGCTTATAACCATATCATAATGCAAAAATGCATTTATTCAGTCAAATTTCAATAGCACAGTCTCAATACTGTTTAAATGTCCAAAATCTGAGAGACTTAACTGTAACCCCCTGTAAAATCAAAATCAAAAAAGAAGATCACATACTTCCAACCTATGATCACGCAGCAACACAGAATATACATTACCATTCCAAAGGGAGGAAAACAGCATAATGAGGAAAATCCTGGAGCAAAGCATGACCAAAAACTGTTCCAAATTCTGTTATGGAGCCTCTGCAAATTTCCTTAGCAGCAGAGGGAGATTCCACAACCCCTTTCTTGTATCACTGACTCTAATGCCTGAACTTCGTTGCTGAAGCTGCCGAAGTTGTGCTGTGTGGTAGGGCTAGAACTTGGGTTCATAACATTTGCATCAGTGTTCTGCTGTTGATGGTTTTCTTCATTACTGAAGCTTCTCTTTAATTCCTTTTCACAAGCTGGAAGCTGAGCTGGGTGGGATGTTGTCCTGAGGTCAGCACTTCATTTACTCCATTTAGCAACAGGTTTTCTTTAACTTTCTATCTCCTCGAACACTAGATTAGCTCCATTACTTCCAGTGCTCTTTCTCTTCAAATTCCTCTTTGTCCAGCTTGCTCCTTGTCACTACAGAGCTGCACGGGAGTTACAACTAATAATGGCACCACACAGTCAATACTAGGCTGTCTTGAAATCTCTTCTTCTAAGGCCATTAATCCAAAAATTCTTCAATTTAGCTTCCGGCAGATTTTTCAGACAAGGTTAGAAAGCAGCCACATTCTTTGCCAAAATATCACAAGAATGGTCTCTTGGCCGCTTATTCTTCCCCTCTTAAACCTCTTGAGTCTAGTGTCATAATCTACATTGCTCTCAGCATCACTGCCTTCTATGCAACTCCTAGTATGGGCCATTAAGGCCCACTGAACGCAATGAACGCACAGAACTGCTTTCCTAAGTCCCCAAGTCTCCCATATTCTTCCAACAGGTCAGGCCTGTCACAGCAATATCCCGCTCCCTGATACCAATTTCTGTATTAGTCACTTGTCTATTGCTGTGACAAGAATATGACCAAAGCAACACTTCTAAAAGAAAGTGTTTAACCGAGGGCAGGCTTACAGCTGAGGTTTATTCGTTCATCACCATCACGGTGGGAAGGTCCACAGCTGGCATGCCAGGCATGGTGCTGGGATAGCTGAGAGCCACATCCTCATCCAAAGGCTGAGAGACACTGAGCTGAGAGCAGGCTTATGAACCTCAAAGGCCACCCCTGTTGTGACACACTTCCTCCAACAAAGTCACATGACTCTTCAAATAGTGTCACTCCTTGGTGACTAAGAATTCTAATACATGAACCTATGGAGTCATTCTTATTCAAAGCACCACATCCAGCCTTTTATTACATTTGAGCCCAGCCTGGCCTAAAACCCTGTATCAGAGGCTCTCAGTCTGAAGGTCTCAACCAATCTGGGGGTCAAACAACCCTTTCACAGGAGCCACTCACCAGGTATTCTGTATATCAGATACTTATTTACATAACAATTCATAACAGTAGCAAAATCACAGCTATGAAGTAGCAACAAAAATAGTTTACGGCTGGAGTCAGCACAACATGAGAAGCTGTATTAAAGGGTTGGGGCACTAGGAAGGCTGAGAGCTGCTGCCATGACCTCCACCTCTGCCGACCAGGTGGCTGGGATCCAAGGGGTGTGAGTCTCACTCCAGACTCTAATTTGGTATCTCCTCTCCCTCTTTGTACTTGGTTAATCATCAACCTTTAAGTTTAGTCCAGCATAAAATATAATGTAAATAATAAGCAGTTATATATTACTTTAATATCAAATGAGTTAATTAATCACTTGTAGTAAATTAATAAAAAACAGCTCAACATTCCTGCTTACAGGAAGTGCCAAAAACAGAAGGCAAGCGACCTCACTCACAGCTTCTTAAGCCAGTAACAGCAGAAGACTGATATTTTATTTCCAGTATCCCCACACATAAAACACTTTCATTATGTACAATAAAAAGAACTGCTTGAGAAGTGAAAGACATTAAAATGAGCTTACAGTACTTTTTATATAAGTGATAAAAATTAGTTTTAAAATGAAACTGATTTAAAAAAATGTGTAGACCCTCTGACTTACAGTTTATGCTACGGAGGACCAAGCTCGTCCCTGTAACAAACAGCTCCTGCACTGAGCACTTACTTAGTATACTCTTGTATGACATTTTTTTAAGACAGAGATTCTTGCTAAATTGTCTAAGCTAGCTTCAAAGTTAGAAACCTCTTACTCCAGGTAACTACAAGTTCTTTCTAATTCTTTAATCATCCCTATTGGTCAAAGAATGGCACAAAAAGGTTAAATGTTTTATCCTAAACTGAACAGGAACTAGCAGAGATCACCTTCCCTGCCACCTTTGTTAATGCTTCCCACTATGCTACACGACTTCCACATTTGACGAAGAAGCACCACCAGTCAGAATTCTTCAGCAGCTGCATCTGCCTTTCTTCAGGATGGAAAGGCTCAGGCAAACTCAGAACTCCTCAGACATCTCAAGTTAAATTCCCTCCCCATTAAACTCATACTGATATGGTTCTCAGTAGTTCCAATTACAAACTATTATGAATCAACAACAAAACAAACCAAAACCCCTCTCTGTGAAAGTTCTAACCTGAACTATTCAGGCTATCTGAATAGTAGTTATCTTTTCTCCCCAATCACTTTCTTTGAGCAGTGTGGGAAACAGAGAAAGCCATGGTAGTCACTCTACTTCCTGTACAAGTTAGACACTTTTCCATTCTTTACAGGTTTCACTTTTAGCTTGAAATTGGCTTCCAGAGGGGGGTATTTTCCTTGGAGTTACCTGTCATGTTTTGAAAGTCAAAAAGCTGCTGGGCACGGTGGCCCATACCTGCAAATCCGAGCTTCCAGTAGGCAGGAAGTTTGAGGCCAGTCTGGACTTCTCTCTCCCTCCCTCCCTCCTACTCTCTCTCTCTCTCTCTCTCTCTCACACACACACACACATATAACACACACACATAACTGGGCCGACACTGGAAAATGTTCATGCACCATCAAAGCAATTTTCAAGACTGACATGGTGCTGTTAACTAAGAAATGTAAAGAGACATTTCCAAAGCTAAGTTCATATTGTTCTGCAATATTATCTATACAAGAAAAGTATTTTATCAAAAATAATTTTCAAATAAAAAGTTTCTACTAGGAAACTCATTAATTTTGGCAGAAATTTTTGACAAAATCTTATGTTACTAACCTGTTCAGCAAAATGTCCATCTGGAAAGCAATTTGATTTTTTTCTTATTCCATACCAGCATCAAGATGGGTTGATAGCCAATAATGTTTTTAACACAGTGATACCATTAACAGAAGAAAACCTCAAAGTCCCTTTATACATTTCTAATGAGTACTTAAATCTTCTCACTTTGACTTTGGGCTAATGGCACTTAATCTAATAGGCTCCACAGTACTCTAACATAAAAAATAAAAAAAAAATAAATAGGACATGGATGGTAGACAGCTCAACAGTTAAAAGAGCACCCACATGGCAGCTAATAGCCATCTTTAACTCCAGGTCCAGGAAACCTAATGTCCATTTATGGCCTCTGTGGGCACTGCGCACATCCAGTGTACAGACATAAATACAGACAAAAAACACCCAAACACATAAAAATAAACCTCAAAAAATCTTATCAAACGTGCCATGTCTAAAGATACCCTTACTTTACAGATTAGGTCTTCCCGAGGTCAGTAGAAAAACCAGATCTTATTTGTGCTCATTTTCTTCTGGGTTGGAAACTGCATTTTAGATAGTCATGGCTGTCAACGCTCCCACTAACTGAACACAAAAGGGCTTATGAGGGAGCTACCTGAGAGAAGCGTGACAGTGAGGAAGACGGAGCATCAGAGACCTCGTGGACACAGTGCAGATTGCTGGGCAGAAAAACAGGCCTACCAGCATATTTTAAGAGGCAAAAAATCTGGATTTTTAGTTAACTCTAACATTAGATGCTAACTAGAAAAATGGATAGTGGATAAAGGATAAAAGTAAGTCTACAGCTGTCAGTTCTTCCTAACGTCCTCAGTTACACCAAGCACAGAAACACTTGGCCCCGAATTCAAGTCATCTCTGGGAGAAGCTCAATTTTTTTTTTTAAACAATATACTTGGAAGATTCAGCCAGACTACAACTGAAGTGTTTACCCTACACTTCCAATTCTTTAACAGCAACATTCCATTCAGTCTTCAGCATGAATTATATGAGAAACTCCCCATCATTCCCCAAGAATCTAATCTAATCTAATCACACATGACAAGGTATGTGACCTATAAGAAATAAAAACAAAAGAAAAAGAATGAGCCAGTCAGTATCAGAAAAAGATAGTCAAAGGGGGATTCCTATTTAACTGTGGATGCTTGAGTCAATGAACTTCCCACCATCCCAACGTTTCCATTTGACACTTATGCTAATTTTTAAAAACAGCTTATGAAAAAGGGTAAACAATAGGAAGGAGGGAGACAAAATGAATAGACAATATATAGTCTCAAAAATTCAGTTCCCAGAATATATATCATGCTCTCAATTATCCAGCATAATGTTTAGCCTGTAATTTATCACAGGAAATTTGAAAACTGCCACCAACACAAAATAATCTGAGGTCTACTTTATGGTTATAAACTGTAAAAATGGAAAATGGCAATGAAAAAGTTAGCAATAGTAGCCTAAATACCCAACGAGTTTAGACATTCCTGATGCATCACTGACAGTCTTATGGCGGGATTGCGGTCAGAGCCAGTTCACTCTCATGTCACCCTCCTGAGCATGGCCTACAGAAGAGCAGATTCTCACCACTTAACAATTTTTTGTTTGTTTTGGGAGCAAATGCATATAGCTAGATGATCTGTATAAATTATCATTCAAATTATGATGATTCATAATTTTACTTGAGATTAACACAAAGATAACTATTGTATTTAAAAAATATAACCAAGAGCAAGTATAAATTTAAGTTTGTGACAGGACAGCAATTTTCAACTATTAAGTCGCAGATCTTATATTCTAATCTAGACCTTTTGGAAAATCAAAAAAGAATAAAGGTAGATGCATTCTAGGAAAATTTCAAACAATTTCATAATGCCTTAGAGGCTGAGTTCTAGAAATAAGTGAAATAGATCTGGATAGTAATACAAAATTCTAGAGGTCATGTGTGTTCTCATTTCAAAGTCTTGTTAAACATAATAACTTATTTATTAAATACAATTATGACAAGTAAACTGTATAAATTTATACTATAAAATAAGTATAAAATAAAATTCCATGTGCAGACTTTTAATATGTTCGGCCTTCCCCAAAAATTTAATTTGTAAAAATGTAATTTGCTGTTTTAAAAGTTGTTTTAGAGCCAGTCATGGTGGTACCTGCCTATAATTCTGGAAGGATTGCTAGTATTTAGGCAGCCTGGATAAAACAGGAGATCGCAAGTTCAAGGCCAGCCCAATCTATGTTCAAAGGCCAGCCTATATCACGATAGCCTGTTTTTAAAAAATAAAAAGAGGGGAAAAAGAAAATCAAAAAGTGCAGAAAGTTACAAAAATAAAAAAGTTCTTCTATCAGAACATTCAGAACTAACTGTTCTCTACTGTGTATTAGTCAAGAATATATTTAAAATACTCTATTGACAACATAACAGGAGTATATACGGCACCATTAAGAAAATACCTTAGTAACTACTACAACTTAAGCACTGCTTCAAAATGTAACTGTTCTAACTGTTCTACTGGAACTCTGACTGGAATTTCATCTACTCTTCAGGGCCTGGGAGGCAGCACGTGCCTGTGATCCTAGCACTGGTGAGGCAGAGACTGAAGGGAGGGAGCTAAGGCAAGCTGAGGCAACCACATCAAGTCACACTGCGACCTTGTCTCAAAAAAAAAAAAGGAGGAAAAGAAAGGGGGGGGAGGGAGGAAGGGCGGGGGAGAGAGGGAGAGAAAAGAGAAGAAAATTATTTTCCCAACTTGCTAGGTAGCCATGAAATTGTATATTACAGTGGTTCAGCCAACATTTCTGTTTTATAATGCTAAAACACCTTTTTCAAATTCACAATCTCTTGAGTGTTAAAAGTTTTAAATACACGTAATAATGACACTTCGTTAGCAAAAACAATATTTATTCCAGCTCTCTAGATATCAGACTGTACTAGATTTAAAAAAAGAGGAGGTCCATATTGTAAAACTATTCTGAAATTTAAAATCTGAACCCAAATATCAATTCAAACAAAAGATAATTTAAGAAAAAAGTGAGACACTATAAATATACATATATTTACTATAAAAAGGCAGCACGTGAGAAAGCACTGAAGCATATAATATAAAAAAAATTAAAAGAATATTATTTTTCTATGATTTATGTAGCAAATTAGGATTCCAAACAATAACTCACTTTAAAAAGCAGAAAATCATATTCTTTTTAAGCAAGGCTAATTTATGCCTTCTTAAAAAAATAATATATTGTTTGAATTTCTACACATATCTAATGAATTAACTATCCAATACACAAGGAGCCTTAAGTTACTCATGGGTCAGAAAAGCACTACTGTGGTGATCAAATGTTCTGGCAATGACAACAAAATGGTGAGAAATCACAGCAATTTAACCTTTGACCTCACCATCCTAATATACTATTTCTCTAATATAGGTTTACAGGTCTTAGTAAACATTTCAACTTTTTCACAAGCAAATTCTCTTCCTATACAAACTTGGTCATAATCAAATGTTTTCTAACTGCAATGTTTAAAGATAAAAGCTTCCTGGTTCTTACCTCAGATCCTGGTGCATGTGACAAGTCTCTTCACAGGCATACTTGCTGCCTAAGCAGCTCCAGAGATTGGGTTAGCAGCCATTTTGAGACAGCTGCACAGTCTCAGTTGCACAAAAGTGTAATTAAGATGGCTGCAACGTGCACTCAAGAACTCACACAGTGAAAACTCAGCCATGTATCAAAGAAAGCCCCTCCCACTTTGTCAGGCTGCAGGAAACTGAACGCAGATAGCTAATGCATATACTGCAACAAACAATGCAGCCACTTAGGATACAGAAAAGAAAACAGAAGGCAGCCAGCCAGTTTTGCAATAAAATGCCTGTGAATCCGGACTTGCAATACAGAGTCTGGGCACATTCCAATCCCAAACAACTTGAAATCCACGCCACATATTAGCAGTAACAGAGATAGAGCCAAATCACACAGAGCCAACACCAGGGAATTGCCTGAAAGAAAGCCTCCACTTCAGTCCAGAAAAACAAGGGAGGACAAAGTCCAACCCTCGAACCCTGCTCAAGACCCCTTTTTCTATTCTTTTCTTTTTACTTTTTCTTTTTTACCTTTAAAGTAATATATCTATCACAAGAAGACTGTCAAAACTGTTTAAGCTCTGTAGTCATTTGATCAGGTTAATTTTAAGAAGCTAATTAAAATTTCCCCACAGAATCTAAGCTTCAAAAGTGCTCAGTCTAGCAGAATGGTCAGAGTTTACAATCATATTTTTTTTTCAATTTGAACAATTACTGTCTTAAAAATAAGATGGCAACAAAGCTTATTGTAGTAATTTCTCATAATTATAACATCTCTTTGTAGTCCAAATGTCACAGGAACATTCCCAGGCTCCACAGAGTTCCCAACATTTTGGTACCTGTGAAGTGAGTGAAGAATGCAGACCCCCTGTGAAGGGGAACTGGGGGACAAAGGGTACAGACAGTCTGGAAGTGGATGTTGAATCAAGTCACATCTGAGAACACTCGCAGCAAACTTGGCTTGGCAGAAACAGCCAGCAGAAGAAAGGGCCAAAGGCACACAAAGGCCTGTTCTGCTTCAGTTTCCATCAGCTATGGAGTCCAGTTTCCCCCATTCTTCTTCGGTATACAGTCTTCAAATTTAGTTATCTTGTGTTGTGTCTATCTAAATGTTGTTACTTATTACAACTTCTTAAGGGTATAAGAGAGGTGACAGAAATGCAATTAAAAAAAGATTGGCCTTATGAGATGATAAAATATGTGGTTCTTTATCTCACTCTATTTCTTTATATGTTTGAAATATTCCATAATTTTTTTAATTGCTCAGCCTTGAAAGAGACCTTTATTCAGTATTCTATGAGAGGAACTGGGTAATATCTGTGAAAACTGCCTTAAGTGCTAGATCAGAAAAGAAAAGAAAAGAAAAGAAAAGAAAAGAAAAGAAAAGAAAAG
>NW_026585609.1:4970395-5070783 GCF_907164565.1 Psammomys obesus
AAAGAAAAGAAAAGAAAAGAAAAGAAAAGAAAAGAAAAGAAAAGAAACATTACGCATGATCCATGCCATATCAAATTACAGCCTGGGAACCAAGCCTGGACCTTGCGCATGCTAAGTGCTCTATAGCACAGAAGGGTAACACCAACCTTTGTTTTGTATTTTTGAAGACAGTGTCTCACAATGTAACTAAAGCCCTGAACTCACCATACACTAAAGCTGCCCTCAAACTTGCAATCCTTCTGCACCTACACCAGGAACGCTAGGATTACAGGTGTCTGTGCTACCACATCTGGCCAAGGCATAGTAGCTCTTAGACTGCTGTGGCTGCGGAAAGCTTAAAGAGTCTATCTGATCGAAGCAAGATGTTAGCAAAATCGGAATGTTGAGGATAGATATGCTCCCTGTAACCTGGGATGTAAAAGTAGTGGAGTGAGGCAGTACAAACAGCCGAAACAAAGCTACCTGATAAATATTAGACATCATCAATTGTCACTCTAACAGCAGGCTCTATCACCAACCTGCGATAGCCTAAACAGGCTCCGAGATTAGGCAAGTCAAAAATTAATAAGAGCTGAAAAGTAACCCAGCTGTACGCTCAGCTTCAACCCATACAGCCTACCGAACCCCTTTAGACACTGGTTCTCTGTTTGAGAAAAATGTCAGGCCGTTACAGCGAGTTTGTGTCACTGTTTTTATATCTTTTGTCCCATGTGCCACCCCATCGAAAAAGCACTCTAGTTCACCAAATAAATTCTACTCTGGATTCAACCTTCTTTGTTTGTTTGAAACAGTCTCGCTCTTTAGACCTAGACTAGCCTTAAATTTACAGCACTCCTCCTGCCTCATCTTTCCAAAGTCCTAGAGTAACAGGCATGGGCCAGAATACACACAATCAGAATGACCACTAGTGACCGTCTCCTGACCTGCCTTTCTCCTCGCAGGGTCCATCGCCCAAACCTGGTACATCGGCTCTCAGAATCTTCACTTCCTATCTCTCTGCATTTGCCATACTTCAATACTCTCTTCAAAGACCACGGAAAACTAGAAATTGTATCTTTGTCTTCCATTTGAATAACATTTTTCTATCCAATAGTACAAAACTATCTCTTCAATAAACAAGATGTTGAGATTCTTATTTTGTTTCTGATACAAAACTCTCAGAAAAGTGTGCCTTTTGTGAACCTTCATTTGTAGGGTCTCTTTTCTTACTTCCTAATTTTCTCCTACAAGACTGCAGTTCAAAGTCCAATGTGGTAAAGATGCCTTTTTTTAGAGCACATTCCAGCAAGGACTGCAGTGTCTACTGGCTGCATAAATAGTGAAACAGCTATAGAAATACTGCTTGCTTTTTCAAGTATTATGATTGTTATCATTGTGTGTGTGTGTGTATACACGTGGCCACAGCTTGTGCATGGTATCAGGGACGACCTCCAGGGGTCCTGCTCCCCTCCCACAGTTTCAAGGACAGAACACAGGTCAGGCTTCTGAAGCACTCCGAGCCATCTTCCAGGCTGCTTTTCTCTTAATTAGAATATAATGTAACACTATGACATTTTCAAATATAACTTAACTACTTGTTTTTAAATTCTATTAATACTTCTAAGTTTAACACAGCTTGACTTAATAGTGTCACAAATCATCTTTGAGGAAATTTTAGATGAGATCACTTGTAAGTAGCCCCATCATTTACCTGTAAAAATAAATGACCTGGAAAGAATTTTTAACATTAGGAAAATAGTTCCACTACAATCTCATTTTTAGTCCCTTTCAAAAAGAAAGCATGCTTTGCCACATTCTTCTCATTTAATTATTAGAGTGATGCAGGCATGTCCAAACTATAACCTGCACAGTCAGGCTGGCTCAGAATCCAGTCTAATGCATTTGTAAATGACAATGTCATGTTGCAATGTCAAAAGTCTAGACATCTCTGAGAGTGTTACAATTACCAACTTTATGTCCAAAGAATATAATCATTTGCCAGGAATTACACAAGTAGTAATGAGGGAGGGATTTAAAAGAATTAACTTGAGTCAACTACTATATTTTTTTATTCATCACAGTAGTGGAATAAGGATGTGTGTGTAAATAAAAACCACTTAAAGTGTTACTGTATTTTGGTAGACTGT
Source organism: Psammomys obesus (assembly GCF_907164565.1). NCBI lineage: Eukaryota > Metazoa > Chordata > Mammalia > Rodentia > Muridae > Psammomys > Psammomys obesus. The sequence goes on from NW_026585609.1 coordinate 4,972,522, forward strand.
TCCATTCATTCAGTTATGACACACTACACAAATTATTGTTACATAGCTTAAAACAAACAAAGACATAAAGGGCACTAAGGTACAAACTAGATCTCCTGCTTCACTTGCTTTTCTGGGTTGTAACTCAAAGAATAACTTTGCCTTTTCCCTGACTTATTTCTTAGGTACTAACCCAAATCCTACTTTTTGGAGACCCTGCCCCTCCCCTGTAACAATTACAGAACTCCACTGCTGAGCCTGCTTACTTCTTGGACCCTACTTCAAAAGGCATGCATCTCTCTTACTCCTTACAAAAATGACTCACCCAAATCATACTAGAGAAAAGTTTAAATTTATCTAAATGTAGATATTTCGATTAACTTCATCTATATATTACATTATGCAGTAAGTCTAAAAAAAGGAACTCAACCAAGCCTTTCACATGGAAGACAGAAAGCAAATACCAAAAAATATGCTAAGCCACACATTATGCATCAAGAAGAAAACTATAAAACCTATTATATATGAAGAAAAGAAGTTGTACTTTTAAGGCCAGAACAGAATAGTACAAGCAGAAAATGAAAAACAGAAGTTAATATAAGAAATGAAAATTTCAACCAGATAATAGTGGTGCACAACTTTAATCCCAGAACTTGAAAAGCAGACACAGGCAGATCTTTGAGTTCAAGGCCAGCCTGGACTACAGAGAGAGTTCCAGGACAGCCAGGGGCTACACAGAGAAACCCCGTCTAAAAAAAAAAAAAAAAAGAAAGAAAGAAAGAAAGAAAAAGAAAAAGAAAGAAAAACTTAAAAAAAAAAAAGATGAACCTGAAGAAAACTGCTTAAGCAAAAGACAATGTATAAATACAAAGAAAATGGAGTTAAGAGTATATCTGCACAAAAATTCAAAATGGAAGGGTCAAATGACAGGAGAAAGACATAACCAATGAAATCATTTTTAAAAACTTTCCTGTGTGTACTAATGAGCACTTGCTTTCTGTATACAATCTTCCATTAAACAAAGGAAAAAGACTTCAACTTAGACTTCTATACCCAGCCAAACTATCAATCAAACACTAAAATATCAAGGACAGTTTTCTGACATACGTATTTAAAAAAAAAAAACACACACATATCCTATAAAAATAAAATTAAAATTACTACATATTATAGCTTATTCCTCCTCTTCCTCAGAGACAAAGTCAATCAAAATGTGTGGCATATGGAAAACAAGGGTTCTACAAGAAAAAGAAGCCACCATAACGTTGAACAAAAGTTGATTAAAGTTAAATATAAGAGAGGCCAAAGAGACTTACTGTGACATAAAGGAGTGTCATTAACTTCATGAACCAACATCTGTATCAAGGAACTAGATCAGGATTTTTATGGTAGTATTAATACAAAGCAGACAACTTTGTGAAAGCAGTTTTTAATGTTGATAAATTTATTCAGAAAGACTATGCATAATAAGCTAAATTATTAGAAACATTTTATGAGTAGTTCTATAAAAAAATACTGTTCAAAGTAATTAAATACTGCATAAGGTAAGTCTCTGTTTTTGTTTTTTTAATTGGGGTGGGAAGCAGAAGCTAGCCCACACCTCACCTTATATGTGGAGGTCAGAGGGCAATCTGCAGGAGTCACTTCTTTCCTTCTACTTTGTGGGGCCAGGAATTGAACTCAGGTGACAAGGTTTGACAGCAATCTGCTTTATCCACTGAGGTATCTCACAGATCATCTCTTACTTTTTATAAATCAGTTTATGTTTTCAGTAAGAGGCTTTATGTTGGTGGCACAGTGGTGAACACAGTTACCTTTAATGATAATATGCTTTCTGGACCAGCAAGACAGCTTAGCAAGTAAAAGCACTTGCTCCTAAAGCCAAGACCTGAGTTCAATCCCCAGAACTCATAATGAAAGGAGAGAACTACCTCGAAAGTTGTCCTCCACTTGGGCCCACACACACAAAATAATTATTACTATTATTTTAATCTTTACAGAATCTACTTTCCTAAATCAAATTTGTATCCATGACCACAATGAAAGTTACAGTTAATAAATCTTACATTTAGTATGACAGCAAACAATGAAACCATCTCAAGTGGAAAAAATGACTCCTCAAAAGAAACCAATTTAGTATCTCTTCTGCAAGTTATATATTTCAAGCTTAAATAAAGAATATAGCTATCCATGACAGTCTAGGAATATTGATGTATGAGAATTTTTGAGAACTATATAACACACTACCACGATAGTTTTAACAGATCTCATTTAGCTCAATCAGATGGCTCTTGATTCCTAATCATGTATCTATCAAAAGCTGATAAAGCTGACAAAATGCCTGGCCAGAAGTATCTCATTAGAGCTAATTCAATTACTAAGGGTCTGGCACAGTAGCACAGGCCTGTAATCACAGCATGTGGGAGATGAAGTCAGGAGGACTAGGAGTTCAAGATTACCCTCAATTGTCCTAGATGTAGTGTAGGTCAGCCTGGCCTCAATGAGAACCTATTTCAAATCATCAAAAATAAAAAGAATCATAAAATTCAATTAACACACATAATAGTTGCATTAAGTGGCAGGAGCCTGCTTAGAAGTATGAGATATAGAGAAACAGAATTATCTGTCTGCCTCCAGAATCACTTTCTAGCCTGGTATGGTGGCTCCCAGCCTAAAAGGTTGAGGCAGGAAGGCTGCTGCCAAGAGTCAGCTTGTCTTTCACCTCAGCCTCCCAAGTAACCAAGACTACAAGGGAGTGAATTACTGTGCCATAAACCTGCCTTAATTTTGGCTGACCATATCCAGCAAATTCTATAACCTTTCCTGATGAATGGAGAAAGAGAAGCTTTGCATCCTAAGCTTTTCTATAAAAAATGAAGGAGACAGGGAATGCTGTATGGGTCTAGTCCCTAGAACACATTACTTCACCCCTAATTTCAGCAACAATGACTGTTTACAGAAATGCGAGCACGGCTGCAAATAAAATTACTATTGGAAAAAAATGATTTTTTTTCATCATAAGAGGTTCCGTAAATCTAGTAACCATAATAATATGGCTTTGTTTAGTTTTTACTTAATGAGTCAGTCCTAAAACCAGATTCTCACACAAAAATTTATAAATAACTTTTCTAAATGTTTACATTCCTATTGAGTACATTATCAAACCTATTTTTTTCTAAATTACTTTTCAATACATTTTAATTCTACTATTGCCCATAAGGATTTAAAAACTGTATTGTATGTTTCTGTGTGAGGAGTATGTGCCCCAGCACAAATGGAAGTCAGATAACAACGTGCAGTCTGTTGACGCCTTCCAACTTTGAGTTCCGGGGGTAGAACCTAGGTCACCAAGCTTGACTAGCATGTGCCTGAACATGCTAAGGCCTTAAAGATTTTATCAAGTGTGTGTGTGTGTGTGCGCGCGCGCACATGTATGCATACATGTGAGTGCAGATGCCCAAAGAAGCCCAATCCCCTGGAGCTAGAGCCACAGGCAGTGGTAAGCACCTGATGGAGGTTTTAGGAACCACACTTGGGTCCTCTGCAAGAGTAACACATTCTCTAACTACAGAGCCATCTCTCTAGCCCTACTATTGTACCACACAGATGTTCAATCTATTTCCAGGGAAGGTAAGGATGGTAATAGAGCTCCGTATAAGAGTGTTTGCCTAGCATGTATGTGGCCCTAGGTTTAACACCCAATACTGCAAAAATAATTAACATAAAAACCAAATAAAGGAAAACTGCATTGAGATCAATTTCCCAAATCACAATTAAAAAAAAACCCACAATAGTTCTTTAATGTATTCTAATTTGTTTTAAGAAAATACCAAAGGTGCGATGACAGAGGCAAGTAAATCTCTGTGAGTTCGAGGCCAGCCTAGTCAAATCGAGTCCAGGACAGTCAAGGATACACAGAGAAACCCTGTCTCATGAAAATGGGAAAATACCTTTGTTCTTTTTGTCTTTCATTTACTTGTTTCATCTTTGAATATTTATTTTACATCTCATGTTACCCTGACTATACTTGAAATTACTAAGTAACTGACAATAACCTTCAATTTCTGCTACCCCTGCCTCTACCTCCACAGTGCTGGGGGGGTACAGGTGTTCAAGATTACACCTAGTTTTATGCAGTGTTGGGGATCAAATCCAAGACTTCATGCACACTAAACCAGCATTCTGCCAACTCAGCTACATACCCAGCCCCATTTCCAACTCTTAAATCACTTAAATCTGATAAAAGAAGAAGACAATTACAGAAACATAATACACAAATAATTAATTGCATCATTCCATCTTTACTTAAATCTTTACTCATTTTTGTTTTCCAGTTGGACTTTAGGATCTAAGGTGAGCAAAGTAAAGAGAATAACACATGAGGATGACGAACTCAGACCGAGCTATATGCCACGACCTTGTCTCAAAGCCTGTCCTTTAATCAGCCTTCAGGAGGCAGAGAGAATGGCTCTCTGTGAATTTGAAGCCAGCCTGAAGGTTACACAGAAAGACTGTCTCAAAAACAAAACGGTAACAACAAAAACACAAGAAGACAAGACAAACAAAAGCGGTTAGGGGATGAAGCTCAATCAGCAGAGAGCTTGCCCAGCATACAAGAAAGCTCTGGGTTCGGTCTCCAGGACATGACGATACATGCCTGTAACACCAGCACGCAGGAGGTGGGACAGAGAGGAGGAGGGAAACAAGGAGGGTGGGAAGAGAGAGAGCGGATCAGAAGAAAGAAAGGAAAAAAGAAAAGAGGGGAGGAAAGAACAGAAAAGAGAGAAGAAAATATGGGGGTGGGAAGAGAAAGAAAAAAGAAAGAAGAAAATGTTTCTAACTTGAGATGTGACTCCCCTGTACTGGGTCAAGATGCCAACCTTCATGCACCGTTCCTAATCGCAAGTCCTTCTCTAGGGGCACTTCTATCACAGGTTAAGAAAACAAGTGCTATAATCTACTAGAAACTGAAAAGATCTAAGCCAAGGTCAAAGGTAGCATTAAAAAGGTACAAAAGTAAGTCTGCTTGGGGTTGGAGAGATGGCTCAGCGATTAAGAGCACTGGCTCTTAACCAGAAGTCTTGAGTTCAATTCCTGACAACCACATGGTGGCTCACAACCATCTATATAATAGAATCTGATACCCTCTTCTGTCATGCAGGCATACATGCAAATGCAGTATTTATATACATACATAATAAATCTTTAAAAAAAAAAAAGGTAAATCTGCTTGCAAAAGACCCAGAGGCAGGACAAAATGCCAGCAGAGTAACACTTGACATTTATTTCCCAGGTTCACTTTCACAAAGCCAGGAAGATTTTACTATTTGAGTTCTTTTTGTTTCTTTTCATGCTTCCCCAAGTTCAACAAAATAATATTTGGGCATTAACGAGACTCCTTTCAAAATAAAAAGATATAAAGTATAATTATGTCATTAGTAATTACTAACATACGAGTTGGGTGTGGATGGTACTTTAATCCCAGCTCTTGGGAGGCAAAGTCAGGAGGATCTCTGTGAATTTAAGGCCAGCAAAAAATATATATAATTATAATGATAGTAATAGGTCACTGCAATCAGCATAAAAAATTTAATAAATGAACAAATGTATATAAATGTAGTCAACTGTGTATAATGTATACAAATGTATAAAAAATGTATACAATTTACTGCTACCAGTAAAACTATTTTACATTATTATGCAATAAGGTTGGCTGTTTCTATCCTGGCCAAACACTGCTAAATATCCAATCAAAATAATAGTTTTCAGTACTATAAAAGACTTTCTTTTGAAACATACTTTTCCAGCTTCTAATTTTTAACTGGCTTACTTTTTTATCAACATGTCCAAAAAAGAGAGAAATTTAGCCTTCTGCCCTCTCACAATTCATCCCTCTTATTGTCAACACTCAGAAAACAGGAAGATATCATCTTACTGCAAGATCATAGAATCATAAGTTTTCCCAACATTTCCTAAAAACAGTACATTTTAGGAGTCTAGAGAACATGTACCCTATTCATGACTTTTTAAGTATGACTTTAAAATTCCTAAAATTTACTGCATAAAATTATATATGAAGATTATCATCACTGATTTAACCGAAAGAATCTAATGTTCATCTGCAAAACCACACATTAGCTAACACAACCGTGAAAACAAGTTGTGGGTATTTCAATTAAATAAGATGCACACTATAAAATACATTCATATAGCATTCGAGTAAAGTGTATGGCACACTACAGCACCCTCCAGTCCCGAGGACCTTTGTTCCAACCCCAGGACACACATAAAAAGGTCCCGTATAGCGGTCACCCTTGTAATCAACTGAGAAGCTGGAACAGGTAGATCCCAGTCTAATGGGTGAGCTCCGGGCAAAAGAATGACCCTCTCTGCAAGGATATAGAAACACTCCTGTATTCCTACACACACACACAATTTATCAATGAAGAGAGAGCTAGGCTCAAAGTGGTGGTGCAAACCTTTAATCCCAGCTGTAGTGAGACAGAGGCAGGGCAATCTCTGTGTGAGTTCAAGGACAGTCTGGTCTCCAGAAAAGCCAGGACTGTTACACAGAGAAACCCTTTTCAAACAAACAAAGTAGGGCTAGAGAGATGAAAGGACCTGTGTTCACAGCCCAGAAGCCACATAAAACCAGACATGGCAGTTCATGTTTTCTGTAATCCAAGAGTTCTCACAGGAAGAGACAGCAGAATGTCCAAAAGCTCATCCTTACCTAGCCTGGTGAACACAATGCAAAGCATTAAGGCATTCTGCCAAAGTAAGAAACAGGAACAGGCACCTGAGCTTAAGGTCCACACAGACACCAAGGCAGGAGCATGCCCATTCTCACATGAACACATACACAAGTTTCTGCACACATCCCACACACAAAGATTATGTTTAAATAATAAAGTTCTAAAAGAAAATGAAACGGAAAATTCATCTCAAAAGATAATACTTTGACTGCAGAGAATCTATGGAACAAATCATAAATTAAAAAAGCAGTGCCACCAGGCATGGTGGCACAGGCCTGTAATTCCAAACCAGGAAAAATAAAGAGCGCTTAACCCCAGCAGAACCAGGTAGATACGGTTCTACACACCAAGTTCTGGTCTGGTCTGGGCTACACAGGGAGAGTTTGCCTCAATAAATGAATAAATAAACTGAGTGACTGATTAACAAGATAACAAATTTGAAGATCTCTGATAATTGAGATTTTCGCTGTACATTATTATGTAATTATTAAAAGACAAATTTTAGAATACTAAAATGGGAAGAAGATATTCATAATATAAAAGAGTAGAAATTGTGTCGGGGGTATAGCTGAACATCATAGTGTATGTTCAGCATGCCTGAGGCCCTGAATTTGATCCACAGCACCACCAAAATGGGAGGGGGAGAATACAACATGAACCGGACAGGAATTAAATTAAAAATTAAGCCAGGTGGTTTATGCCTTTAATCCCAGCACTTGGGAAGGCAGGTAGATCAAAGACAGCCTGATCTACATAATGAGTTCCAGAACAGCTGGGATAAAGAAACCCTGGCTTAAAAACCTAAATAGATAGATAGATATTAAATAATAAGTATTTATATCCACCATGGCAATAGTGAAGTCACAAAAATCACCAGTTAAAAGTGCCTAGTTGGAACAATTAACTTAATACTAAATCGTAAGCTTAAAATATTTAAACATAATTAAGACTATTTAAAATAATTTTAAAATTATTTTTTATAATTCAAATAATTCTTTAAAAATAAAATTTTAATTGTATAACTTGATCATTCCAGTGTGGTTTTTTTCCTAAATTATATATTTAAATTTACAAAACTACAATGGTTTTTAAATAATTTTGTAACTGCTACTTTGGGTAACCTAATTCTTACGGATTACAAACATATATACTACATACACACGCCGTGCATCTGTCAAAGCTCGTTTAATCATCACAAAACTAAAGTTTCAAAATGTACTTGTTTCTGACAAAACACTAAAGAACAAACCATTGCAATCCATACAATTCATTAATTTTAGTAAACTTAAAATTATATTTACCCTCTAAGAAATATAATAGCAAACTGTCCCGTCAATACTGAAACTGTATATCATATTCTTCTAGTATCTCTTAGCATCTTCAACATTAACCAAAGACACAAACCCCGTGTATTCAAACAAAAACTTAAGTTTGGATATATAAACCGAAGTAATAGGAGTACAAATATGGGTGAGATGGAAGCATCTCAGAAGTATGACAGTCTCAAAAATGCAAAACTGCCTTCATTTCGTTTTTACAAGGCAAGAGGGGCTCAGGGATCACATGATCAAATTTAGATCAAATTTAGACCTGTTACAGTGGAGAACAGAGGACTCACCCATGTCCCTCCATTCTGTGCCATATGTCACGGCACAAAAAAACAAAACAAAACAAAAAAACAGCCCAAAGTGCATCTTTCAATTATATCTTATTATTGCTAACAGTATTTGTTTTAGGTGACAACGACAGAACAAACGAACAAATATTATATGCAACAGCACTTCATTTGACAAGACTGATTCAAACTTGGGTTACATAATCAACCAAAAGAAAGCTGTGTATAGGCATGACAGACGAAGTCTACAAAACCATTTATAAGTTTTCAGACTAGCAAGAAACAAGTGGCAGAATAAGAAAATGTTAAATCATATGTATGTTGACCCAATTGTGCTACATAAAATTTAAATTTAGTGGCAGCACAGGGTTTACCGTAACACATCCGTAGTTACTTTAAGACACTAAAACGAGAACATATACAGCTAATTTTTTTATTTTATACTACAGTGTGCCTATTTTTTAATAATTTTTTTAATTGACTCAACCCATAGATGCCACAATGTAACTTGGGTTGTTTTGTTTTTGTAAAATTCTCCATCAAAAAAGATATCAGGCTTCACAGCTTGTATGTATCACAAAATTTTGAGAAAATGAGCCCATTAATAATTTTTAACAATCATCTAACTAAAGAAGTAAGAGAACTAAACCCATGCCAGGGTCAGGTACTTGGCAAAAGTGTTCAGGGGTAAAACTTCATTGACTTTGGAGAAAATATTAAAAAAAAAAAAGAAGACATAAAGAAAATACCTGAGGAAACTGAGATTAAAACTTAACGACCTTGTACATCCTTTCCATGTCCGCCCCCCCAACCTAACACTTCAAAAAAACAAAACAAAAGGAACAGGTTCAGCTTTGTAGAGACTGCACATCCAAGGGCGAACCGGCAGGCACAGGGTTAAAAATGCATTTGCAGAAGTGCAGCTCCAGGAAATGCACTTCCCCCGAGGACACCGCTAGGTGCCGATCTTATCTCCCCGGGCGGGACGCGACTCCAGAAATCACTCCACGCGAAACGGCGACGGGAACCCCGGGAGGCGGCCGGGGCGCGGGCGCCGTCGGCACCTGCGCGGCCAGCGCCGTCGGGTGCGGGCGCCTCGGGAGCCGTCCGCCTCCGAGGACGTGGCGAGGCCCCCTCGAGAGGGAGGGGAGCCGGATCTAGAACCCGAATGGCGTCCAACAAGAACGCCAGCGCCCGAGCAGGGCACTGCGCCTGCGCAGCCACCGCCCGGCCAGCTGCTCAACTGCAGCTCGAGCCCTACCCCAGACGATCACGTGCTCCCATGCAGCGCCCGCCCGCAGCTTCGCGACCGCGCAGGCGCACACTCGCCTCTCGCGGCCGCCATAATGCGGTCTTGACTCTTCAGAAACACAATAATTCTTGGGCCGACAGTGGTTAGCGCAGCCCCTGGCACTCGCGTATACCTTCGGGGGCGGGAGGTGAGGGACAGGGACCCGAGTTCCTTCCTACACAGCCGTCCCGCGCAGCCGTCCCGGGCGCTGCCGTCTCAGCCGTGCGCTCCACTCCGCCGCCTCCGCAGATTCAAAAACAAACCCGCTTCTCCCCTGCACGCGCCGGGGCCGTTATGCAAATAGGAGGGGGCGGAGCTCGCGGAGCGCACGGTGTACTCCGCCCACTGTGCCACCGGCCAATGGGCGCGCGCGGTGCCTGTTCTCCATGCAAATCTCCTGGTTTTCTATTTGAATGAGAGCCTTTGGCCACGCCTCCCGCCTTGAAAATGAGAACCATTTCTGCGGTGGTGGCGCTGCGGTCTTTGCAATCGCGCCTGGAGGTAAATTTTCTTCCGTTGGCTTTTTCCTCCTCGAAGTGTTTTTTTGCTATGGACGTTCCTCAGTGGGCACCGTCTATGACACTCAAGAAAGAAAGTAGGTGAGTGCTTAAAAACCGAAAAACATTGTGCCATAAAGTCTAGAATCCTAAAGTATGATCATTTATTCAACATTTTATTTTAACTTTTATCTTTTTTGTATTGTTGAGGCACATTCATGCAGTTTAGTCCAGTAATAGCCTTGAACTTGCCACACTGGTCTGGAATTCAAAATCATTCCGCCTCAAACTCTCAAGTGTTGGTTACAGGTAACTTTTTTTTTTTTTTTCGTTCATTAAATGTATTAATCGACAGGTTGTGGAGGGAAAACATCGTTTTCCGGGTAATCTGTAACAGCAAACACCACCAAGCACACCCTCACACGTCAGACCTTAAATTCACGTTATCTCTGAAGCAGACATAATGATCACTGTTCAACCAAATTGAGAGAGCTAAGATGTAGAAAAGAATCTAAATGTGTTTTTGCAAACCAGTGAGAGCCAGAAAAATATTAGGTGAAAAAGTTTAATCTCTTAAAATTCTTCCTGAGAAGTATTTGTTCAGCAGTAATTTAAGCAAATGACTATGTTCCAAAACTATGTCACGCGACTGTCAGTGCTGAGGAAGGGCGTTCTCTCATAGCCAGCTGTGAGGCAGTACTTGAAGGGCTCAAGGACAACCTGAGGCCACATGCTTCCAGATCATTCTGGGCTCGAGACTCTCTCTAAAGAAGCTCACGGCTTTAATTATTGGCTTCTGTTTGCACTTCAACCAGGGCGTTAAACAGGCAATACCAAGGAATTGTAAATTCAAGAATCATGGGATGACCCATCCTCCTCGAGCCCCTCCCTCCCAAATGCCTTGGGGTCCCACATATTGCTGGATGTGTTTTCTTTTATTTTTTTGGGGGGGGGGAGATTAGAAGAACTTTGGAATAAAGCCATTGAGTGTTGAGAATTCAGTGAGCTGCCATGGAGGAGCTTGAGAGATAAGAATGTTGAGAGCAGTGCAGACGACATTTCAGACAGCAGCAAATATTCACATCATTGGCGTGAAGAAGCGGTTTTGTCTCATCAGCTGGGGCTGAAGAATCAGCTGTAATTAACAAGGAACCAGAACCACTAAAGTGACACCTTTGCTTTGCTGGCACAATGGATGCTGGTCAGCTGGGGCTGAAGAATCAGCCAGCATCACTGAGGTGAAATCTTCTGGGAAGTGTTTCCTCAGGGCCAGAACACAGAAGATGTGTTCCAGAGGTGGCCAAGGTTGTGCCGCCTCATCATGCTGTCAGCCGAACTTGGCAGTTTAAAACTCACCCAGGTGAGCCTCCATGTAGTGTGGGAAATCATACTGAGGTGTTCCGGAAGAGCAAACAGTGCTCTTACCCACTGAGCGGCTCTCCACCCACCTGCTGCCTACTCCCCTTCTGCCTCATGATGGATCGTCTGAGACCAGCTCGTGCACACTAGCCTACCCTCTATAATTATTGATGTCAGTAGGGTCAGATTTCCTTCCTGAAGCCCAAGCAGATCCAGATGTCCCTGGTCCTGTAGACCCAGGTCAGCTGCAGGGGTGAAGGTCTCTCTAAGGCTGACTTCTCTGGGCCTCATCCTTTCCCTGAGAAGAGGAAAGCAAGCGCCAGTCCAGATGAGTGCAGAGAGATGACAAACAACCTTCTCGAAAACTCAGCAGCCTGCACACCTTGAACTGCTTACGTGGTCGCATGCACGGCATGAGCAAGAGTTGTGGGAGAAGTTCCAGGTTCTGAGTATCGACCACAGGAAGCCCTCAGGTTGTCCCTCTGGGCTTCTGCAGGACGGTAGGCAACTGGGCGGCTCTTGGCTGTTTCCCTGGGTGACTGTATAAAAAGAGGAAGTGAACAAAAAGTCTCTTGCAGGAGATTTGTACATTTCTGTGGTTTTGGTGGGGGAGAAGTATTCAAAGTTCTAATAAAATGTATGCTCTGAACCTGGAGCCTGAACAGATGCCCTCAGCACTTATGGTTGAATAGAAGAGGCTTATTGTATGCTTTTAAATTTTTATTGCTATGACCAATTTTGTGCAGGCTTTCCCTACATTTGTTGTTTTAGTTTCAAGGTTTGTGTTTATTTATGACCTTAATCGAAGTTGAGGTGGTTTGTTTCATTGTCTACTCATAAGCCACATGCCCAGCCCTCTCTTCCTTCTTTTTTGTTTGTTTTTGTTTTGTTTGCTTGCTGGCTTGCTTGATCTTTGTTTTCTCCCCCTTTTAATTTTTAGAATAAGACCTACCAAATTATCTAAGCTGCGTTGAACTCGTGTAAGTCCAGACAAGCTTCAAACTTGAAATCCTCCTTCCTCAGCCTCCCAGGTGTCTGGGGTTACAAGCACATGCCATGAGTCCCAGTGAGTTGAATTTTTTTGTCTATAGCATCAGGTTCTTAACTTTATATTCTGCTTGTAGATCCCAGTTTTCCATGGGTTATAATATGACCATTTGCCACTTTCTGTAATAAACTGCCATTTTATTACTGGTAGCAGTGTCACTACTCTTTTAGTTTAGGCAAGTCAGAGAACCAAATTTAAAGTCTCACTGTCATGCTTCTGTTTCCCTGGACCCACCGGTTGTACCTCTAAGGGTTTGGTAAGAAAATTGGACACCCTCATGAGTTCCAAGGTTAAGAACTAATGCCTTTAAGAACTGATGAAATCAAGCCATCCATGAGGGTTAGTTAGAACAAAAGGGAAGGAGTCACCAGCTCGTTAATCAGAAACAGTGTACATTCTTTGCTGAAGAGAGATTGCAAAGGAGGTGTATTGCCTCTGTTTAGTTGTTACCACTCCTCCTGTGAACAGTCATGTTTCTGTTGGTTGTTTGTGATCATGGTTGGTGAGCCAGATTTAGCAGCTAAGAGAGCTAAAGGTGAAAGGAAAGAGAGAACGTGACTCAGAAACTGCCAACCTCTCTGTTACCATATCTCAGTAGAGGAACTGGTAGTGTTTTGCTTCTGCCTTCCAAGTTTCATCAGATCCTCTTCTGGTGGGCCTACCACTGAAAAGTGTAGGGAGCAAAATTAGGAATTCATGACTCTAGATTGAACAAGTTGAACAGGATCTAACCACAAGTACTTCACAACTGACCTGATTTCACTGCCCAGACACTAGGCGTTTACTTATGAATCAGACCAATCTGATCATAGTTACACTGCCTCATTCTGTAAAGACAGTCATAATCCTTCACTTGGTACTTCTTTAAATTCTTAAAGGCTCCTCTGTTTGAGGTTACTGTATGTGTGCTTGGAAAAATAAGCAGCAGAAACTAGCTGTGCTTACAAGGACTTCAGAGCACTGTGGTGATTTGAATGTGAATGCCCTTATAGGCTCATACATTTGAATGCTTGGTCCCCACTTACTGGAACTGTTTAGGAAGGATGGGAAGGTGTAAACTGTTGGAAGATGTGTGTTGTGAGGGCTGGATTTTGAGGCTTTGAAACCCTGCAGCCATCTCCAGTGCAGTCTCTGCTTCCTGTTTTTGAACAGGAGTGTGTGCTCTCAGCTGCTGGGTGCCTAACTGTCTGCTGCCTGGCTCCCTACTATGACAGCGATGGATGGATATCCTTTTGAAACCATAAGCCCAATTAAATGTTTTCTTTTATTAGTAGCCTTGGTCATGGTGTTTTAGCACAGCAATATAGAAGCTGCTAAGACAGCTGCTGTGGTGCTTGGGTTGAAAATGGCTCTCATAAGCTCATAGGGAGTGGCACTATTAGGAGGTGTTGCCTCACTGGAGTAAATGTGACTATGTTAGAGAAAATGTGTCACTGTGGGTGTGCTTTGAGATTTCAAATGCTCAAGCTAGGCCCAGTGTTTCTCCTCCTGCTACCTGCTGACCTGGAAGTAGAACTTTTAGCTACGTCTCCAGTACCATGTCTGCCTGAATGCTGCTATGCTTCTGGCCGTGACAATAATGGACTAAACCTCTGAACCTGTAAGCCAGCCCCAATTAAATGTTTTCATTTTTAAGCGTTGTTTTGGTCATGGTGTCTCTTCACAGCAATAGAAACTAAGGCAGTTACCAAGAATTTCTTCTTAATGAAGGGAAAAATAAAAAGAAGAAAGCATTTGAGGAAGTGTATAAGTTATTTTCTGTGCATGATGAAATACCATGACTAGAAGTAACCTAAGGAAGAGTTTATTTTGGCTTGCAGTTCCATAGATGTTAGATGCTAGATGTTTATAACCACAAAGGAAGAAGGAGTAAAAAGCTGAGAGATCACTTCTCAGTTGCACACAGGAAGCTCCAAGCAAGCAGGAAGTGGGGCAAAGCTATAAAACCTCAAAGCATCAAAGCATGCCACCGTGTTATACTTCCTTCAGCAGAGCTCCCCTCTTAAAGTTCCCATCATAGTACCACCAAAATCCCCAAACAGCGCCACCAGCTTGGGAGCAACTGTTCAAATACTTGAGCTTATATGAGACATTTTTCATTCAAACTATAAGAGACATCCTGATGAACACCAGTATTCATATTCTGTGTTAGTTTGAGTGAGAATGATCCCCATAGGCTCATAAATGTGAATATTTGGTCCCTAGTTGGTGGAACTGTTTTGGGAAGGATTAGGAGGTGTGGTCTTGTTGGAGAAGGTATGTCACTGGGGGTAGGCTTTGAGTTTGAAGAACTCACACCAGGCCCAATTTCTCTCTTTCTGCCTCCAACTTACAGACCAAATGTCAACTCTCAGCTGTTGTACCAGTGCCATGTCTGCCGGTCTCACCTGTCTCCCAGCCATGATGATCATGGACCAACCCTCTGTCTGAGTTGCTGGTCTATTACTGTGAAAAGACACCGTGACTAGGGGAATGCTTAGAAACAAAAGCATTTAACTTGCATACAATTTACAAGGTTAGTCCGCGATCATCATGGCCGGCAACAGATGGATGTGGCAATAGAGTAAGTTGAGAGCTTTATGTCCTGATCCATACACAGAGTCAAGGAATGAGACACTAGGCCTGACGTTGGTTTTTAAAACCTCAGAGCCCAGTACCATTGACATGCCTCCTTCAGCAAGGCCACACTTCCTCATTCTACTGAAACTGTTTCAGTCCCTCGGGACTAAGCATTACATATGAGCCCGGGGAGGTGTGGCACTCTCACTCAAACCACCACACCCTCTGAAACTGTAAGCCACAATTAAATGCTTTCTTTTATAAGTTGCTTTGGTCATAGTGTCTCTTCACAGAAGGAGAAAAGGAATTGAGATACCAACTGCAGATAAAATGTGACTAGTCACTTCACAGTCCGCTGTTTCGCCTTCTCTGTGGACTGTAGTCCCTCAAACTGTAAGCCAAAAACAGTCCTTTATACTTTAAATTACTTGTCAGAGGTTTTGTCACAATAAGAAGAAAGTAACAAATACATATATCATCTAATTGAATTAGTTTTAAACTCTTATATGTTGGGCAGGGATATATAAGATCATTTCTAGGGTGCTTGTCTAGCATTCATGAGGCCCTGTGTTTATCCCCAAGTACAACTAATTGCCAATAAATAAAAGTGTAAGAGGTAAGATAAGCTACAATAAGAATATTTGGCTATATTAAAAACATCTCTGCTTTAAATTTTCTGTTTTTATGAAATACATAGCAAATACACAAAGAACTCAATTAGAAATACAAAGCTGGTAGTTACAGCTTATATGGACTTAGAAACCATGATTATTCTTTGAGGTTATAAGGCATAATAAAATAGAAGTCAGAGCAGACCTTGGAAAATACCAATATTTATGAGCTTGAAAGAAGAAAAGAATAGTTAATTTCATTTATTTGCTTAGTTTAGGTTTTGCCTTTGTTAAGAACTTTTAGAAAATTGTCTCATTTGATCTTCACAACACCCTCATGAAGGAGAAACTAATGCTATTCTCAGTTTATATCTTGCCAAAGGCTATGCAGTTCTTTAGTGATAGAATTAAGGTTAAAAAAAAAAACAAAAAACAAACAAACAAAAAAAAAAAAAAACAGTCTAGCTCCAGACTACTGCATCATTCAAATTAAATATGTTCTTTGGAAATTCTACATGCAGTAATATGACAGAAGGCATTTTTGTAAGGTTCTCTATGCACTCTTGTTTTGTTTTTGTTTTTTAAATTGGATAAGCGGTGCTTTTTTTTCTATACTCTTGGAAATTTCATACATGTATACAGTGAAATATCATACCTACACTCACCCCATTTCAATCCTCTAGCACCCTCCATGTCTCTTAAAGCATGTTAACCTCCCAGTGCGGTGTGGTGGCTCACACCTTTAATCTCAACACTCTTCCTGAGTGTGCTAGACTCCCTCTATAGACCAGGCTGGCCTCAAACTCGTACTGTGCTTCAGCCCCTTTTTTAAAAACAACATACTAAGTCCATTGAGTGCTACCCATATGTGGATGGGCACAGGGCCAGCCACTGTAGCATGGAAACTCTACCAGTAGAAACACACACACACATTCTCCCTCCTCCAGCAGCTTAGAGTTACCAACAGAACTCCTCTAAGTGATGGGGCCTGGAAAGAACCTTCTGCATTGTTCTCATTCATTCAGTTGCTGTGTCAAGACACTGACCAAAGCAACCTAGAGCTGCACTTGGTTGCACATGCCTTTAATGCCAGCACTTGGGAGGTAGAGACAAGTGGGTCTCTAAAATTTTGAGGCTAAGCCTAGTCTATGAAAGGAGTTCCAGGACAGCAAGGGTTACACACAAAGAAACTCTGTCTGGAGTGGAGGAGAACCTAGAAGGGAAAAGGACTTATTTGGCTTCATTTCCAGGTTATGCTCAACTAGCTTCCTTACAAAGCCCAGGATCACCTGCCCAGAGAATGATGCCGCCCACAGTACCCTTCTCTATCAAGTAACAGTCAAGACAGTCCCTCACAGATGTGCCCACAGACCAAACTAGTAAATACAATATTCAATTGGAATTCTTTCTCCTGCTGTTTCAGGTTGACACAGTTAATCCTGTCTAGGACACCCATCTAGGTTGGGATTTTGGCTGGCTTGATCTTTACAGGTTCTTGTGTAGGCAACCATAACTGCAGTGAGTTTAGGAGTATAATAGCCCTGTCCTGTCCACAAGACAACATTTCAAAGCACTTGTCTCCATCCTTGGGCTCTTATATTCTTTCTGCCTCTTATGCACTTATATTGCAAGTGTCTTACAGTGAAAAGTGTTAATAAAATTGTTTTATTTAGGGCTGAACATTCGGTCTCTCTTATTCGTGTGGGTTTGGGTTTTGTGTTATTTATTTATTTATTCATTTATTTATTTATTATTTAATATCTTGGGGCTGAGAACGATTCTCTTATTCTACATGCTGAAACTTTAAGAATATAATGTGGCAGATGTGGTAGCACATGCCTGTAGCCCCAGCAATGGAGAAGGAAGCTGAAACAGAAGACTCTTCATGAAGTGTTGCAGGATATTTGATCCCTTTGTGAACCCCAAAACTGTGAACAGTAAACCCTTGTTTCTTGTTTGATGTGTTGGGCCCTATCACACACCTTTAATCTAAGAACTTTCTGTAAACTGGTGATTATGGTGTTGTTCAGCATCCCTAGCACACATCACACATCTTTAATTCAAGAGCTTTCTCTTGAAACCAGCAGAGCTAGAAACCAGCTGACAGGGATTAGAGAGTAGAAGGGACTTTGAGTTGCCAGGTATTTAAGACAGCACTAGAAGTAGGAGTTTTGGCTCTCTGGCTTTTGGGGCTTTTGAGCTTTGAGCTACCAAGGCTTTGGTCTTGAGGTTTTTGATCTTTTCCTCCTGGGCTGTCAGCTGAGCCAGTGAGTGTTTTGGGCTTTTTCCATTGGAATGTGAGCTGAGTAGAAAGGTCACCTGGATGCTTTCTCTGCCTCTCTGAGCTAGCAGATTTTTACCCTGTCATCAGTCTCCTGAGTCTTTATTGGTAAAAATAGAACAGTTGGGATTTTCATTCATTTGTAACAACAGTGTAGCCTGGGCCAATTTAGAGTACATAGCAAACTTACACTATCCAGATAGACAAACAGACAGAATTAGTGTTAGATAACAGAAGGATTACTTCCCAGGGGCTTAGAAGTAGGAATAAGTAAGTAGGATCCTTACTGTACAAAATTTGGATATGCACTCATTCTCGAGGACAGGCATTTTGGGACTGGCATTGAAAGTGATTGCCTCCATAAATCTTGCCCCTACCACCCACTGTTGGTGACTAGAGAAAGCAGAACATTTGTTAGGTGTAAATTTTGTGTTAGGAAACAAAGAATGTTTCTTACCTTTTTGTTGTCTTCTCTCTGAAGTAGCCATTAATTTTGGAGACAGAGACAAGGGTGGCAAAACATGAAGTTAGAGGAGATGACTATTTGAAATATATTTTTTTAATTCTGGTGTACTTTAAAAGAAATTTACTTGTTTGTTTGTTTTTTGAGACAGGGTTTCTCTGTGTTGCCATGACTGTCCTCAATCTTTCTTACTCTGTAGACCAGGCTGGCCTTGAACTCAGAGAGAGCCACCTGTCTCTGCTCCTGAGTGCTAGGATTTAAGGTGTGCCCCACCATCACCCTGGCTACATTTTATTTTTTGAGATCCTACTAGGTAACTGATGCTAGACTCGTGAATCCCTATTTTAACTGATCTTGGGTCGGCCATCCATACAGTTGGGGCTTTAGGCATTAACCACTTAGAGATGCCTTGTTTGCTTGCATGCTTTTAAATTACATGTGTTTGTTTGAGGGGGCGAGGATACCATGGTATGTGTGTTGCGATGGCTCTACTTGGTTGTCAACTTGGCTACACCTGGAATTAACTAAAACTAAAGCAGCTCAGTACACTTGTGAGGGACTTTTCTTAATTGAGTCTTTTGATGTGGGAAGATGGCCTTTAATCTAGATTTTTTTGAGGTAGGAAGATTCACATTAAATCTGGGACATACTTTCTGCTGGCATGGGACATACAAGAAAGAAGCACTTGCTTTTGCCTGCTTGTGCTCAATCTTACTGGGCAGTTCATTCCTTCACTGTCATTAGAGCCTACTTCTTCAGGATACAGAAGATGAGCCAAGACATTCAGCCTTGTGGTCTGAACAACTACTAGGTTCCTGAACTTTCAACTGATAGACAGCCCCTGGTGGACTACCCTAAATCTCGTGTGTGTGTGTGTGTGTGTGTGTGTGTGTGTGTGTGTGTGCAACAGGGAACCTTAACTAATACATGTGTGGAGGTCAGAAGATAAGTTGTACCAATAAGTTGATTTCCTTCTACCATGTGGGTGAAATCTTGAAACATGGCTTGTCTGGGAGTGACTCTCAGCAGTCTTTTTTTGTTTTCTTTTTCAAGACAGGGTTTCTTTGTGTAGCCTTGACTGTCCTGACACTTTGTAGACCAGGTTGGCCTTGAACTCACGTGCCTTTGCCTCCTTGAGTGCTGGGATTGAACATGTGCACCACCATGCCTGGTCTTTTTTGTATATCTACTCTTGTGGGGGAGAGAGTTAGTTAATCTTGTTAATTTCAGGGACTTCCTAGAACTATTTTTGAGTTGTTTACTTTCTGGTTTAAGGAGTTTGTGAGCGTTTTGGTCTTTAAAAACCCCGTTACTTTATGTGAATATGTTTTTGTTTTTAATTCCAGGTGTGGGATATGGGGCTGCTTCAGTTTGTCCACAGCTGTTAACTATGATTGTCTCATGCTCTAGGACGGGCATGATTTTTTGCAAGCTGCAGATAGTTTAATTGGAAATGGGGGGGGGGCAGGGGTTGTCTCTGGAAAAGGGTATAAATGCCAGAGCCCAGAGATGGTCAGAGGAGGTTAAGAAGTCTGCTGCTCCTGCTCCTCTCCCTGCTACTCCCCTTATTGCTGCCCATGCTACTTGTGGTTTGTCCTGCTCCTGCATTTGCTATTGCTGGATTGCTGTTTTGCTGGACTGGTGGATATTCTGACAACAAAGTCTGGGCTTTCCTCAAGTAACTCTATGTGCCTGATCATCAGGAAGTGCCCCCTTTCCTCTCTAACCTTTTTCTCCTACCTAATGTTGGAGTGTTGGAATAACGGCTGGAAGGGAGGTAGAGGTATAAAAATCTAATAAAATACATTTTTAAAGCTCTGACTGCTCTTCCAGAGGACCTGGGTTCAACTCCTAGCACCCAGATGGCAGCTTACAACTGTATGTACCACCAAGATCTGACACTCTCATGCAGATATACATGCAGGCTAAGCATCAGTGCACATAAAATAAAAAATAAATAAATTGTAAAAATTAATAATACACCAACATGAGCCTCCCTGAAGGATGGAATCTTTCAATCTGAGAGGAAACTTTTACACAGCAACTCTGGAAGGAAGCAAAGACAGGTGGATCTCTGTGACTCTCTGTGACTCTGCATAGTGAATTCCAAACCAGCCAGGACTATACAGAAAGACCCTATCTTAACAAATAAATGAAACCAAAAAGAAAGCAATTCTGCCATATGTTCCAATGTAGACAGACTAGCAGTTTAACAGTTGCCTCAAAAAAGATCATCTTTTTTTGGTTTTCATAACTCATGACTACTTCTGATACATCATAGAAGTGAAATCATATCTAAGTGCTGCTGGGAACCAGGCCCTGGGCTTGCTAGGCAAGTACTCTTCCAATGAGCCACGCTGCATACCCTTATTTGCTTATTTTTAGGAAGTTTTAATGTGTTCTGATATGATTAAGAATGTGAAAAGCCACCAAGCAGTGGTGTCATACACCTTTGATCTCAGCATTCAGAAGGCAGAGACAAACAGATCTCTGAGTTCAAGTCCAGCCAGGACTACACAGTGAGATCCTGTCTAAAAAAGAAAAGAAAGAAAGAAAGAACGAACGAAAAAAAAGAAAGAAAAGAAAAAAGAAAGAAGCAGGGCATGGTAGCACATGCATTTGATCCTAGCACTTGGGAGGCAGAGGTAGGTGGATCTCTATAAGTTAGCTAGCTTGGTCTACAAAGCTCCAGGACAGCCAGGGCTACACACAGAGAAACCCTGTCTTGAAAAAAAAAATGGGACTCACAGGCTGGAATGTTGGCCCAGAGCCTGGATGAGAGATTATGTACAGGAGCATGAGCAAGTTACCAGTAGCTTCACCTCTGAGGAAAATGACTCTTCCTCAGCCTTGAGACATTAACGTCCACAATATTTGCTGAGCTTTGGTGGGTTTGATATCCATGTCCCATTTGCTGCTAAGCACTTGCTTGATAGGAATTTATTCTCATCACTCTGACCTGTTAATGAGTCTTCAAATCAACCATTGCCCACTACAAAGAGAAGTTTTTCTGACCAAGGCTGAGAGTAGCACTAGCCTATGACTAGAAAGATAAATATCGAGAGGGCAGTTTGATGCTATCTATAGTAGTAAAGCAGCAATAGAAGGAGGCTCTGCACCAAACCCATGACCCCCAAATACTAGGAATTTAAAATACTAGGAATAGATTCTGAACTGCAGAGCAAGCCTCAAATCTAGTAAGAAAGGATTTACTAACATTACTGCTTCTTTTGTTCTTCTTTAGCACACAGGGACCTCACTGTGATATTTTTATTTGTAATGTTCTGGTTCCCACTCTATTGATGTAATAAAACATTATGAAAAGAGGCTACTCCTGAGGGGAAAGGATTTATTTGGCATATACATCCAAGTCACACTCCTATCACTGAGGACAGAAACTGAAGTAAGAGCTTGAAGCAGAAATCATGGAGGAATGCTGCTTACTGGCTACTCCAGCTCATGGTTGGGTGAAATTCTTACACTGCTCAGATCTATCTGACCAGGGAATGTTACCACCCACAGTGGGCTGAGCCTCTAGCATCAATTAATTGTAGGACTCTGCTGGATATGACTGAAGTCTCCAGACAGCCGTTGATTTGGTCTATGATGATAGACTCCCTTTTCTCAGGGAGGTTCTAAAAGTCTCCCCTGATCTGGGTGACCTCAGGTTTTGTAAGAAGCTAAGGACCATTATATAGTCCTCAGGACAGATTATGGGCCAGACCCTTCCCTGATAAGAAAACTACTCTAGCCAGCATCTAGGAATCCCTGGAAACACCCCACCCTGCTAAGGATCTTAGTCCAGCGGTGACCTTCAATTGTACTTGGAGACCCCCCCATAGGATAATTAAGTACTGTATTTTCCTTCTTGTGATAGGAATATTAAGTATCCCTGACCCCAGCAATCAAACACATCCACCCTCGAAATCCCTCCCTCTGCCCAGGGTTTATATTGCTCGTGATTTCACATGAATAAAGGTACAGGGTTTCTTACTTCAAGACCACCTGAGATTGGTCATTTATCCTCTGCCAGGCCGTGTCTCTGGCCCTCTGGGCCTGGACCTCACTAGGCCTGTGTCTTGGCTGCAAGCCAGCCAGGCATGGGCTTTGACCCACACCTCTGCAATGCTCAGCACATCAAGAGCTGTAACACTTTGGTTTCGCCATAAGCTTTAAATCACCCCAGCTTCCACTGCCACAGGTGATCTCATGCTAAAAGCGCTAACTGTAACACTCAATGGGAAACCTTTTCCACACCCCGGCTTAGCCCATTGAGGCCTTACCCTAAAGTCCTCTAGCTGCCCCTGAGAGAAACAGAACCCCCTTCTCTGTCCAGAGAGCTGAGCTTCAGGACCCCAGCGGAAATCCCTGCCACTGAATGGAGAAGGACAATTAATAATCAAGACAATCCCTCAAAAACATGACCATGGATCAATAAAGACAATTTACTCAAATGAGACTTTTTCGGGTGATTCTAAGCGATATCTGTTGACACCCCACTGCCTGCTCAGTACTTCCTCTTCTCTTCTTGCTAGTTGCGTTGTGACCCTAAAATAGTCTTTTCTGCTGCCACACATTTTCTTAACTTTTAGCCCTTGAAAGATTTAAAAGAAGCTAGTGTTGGTGCATGACTTTGATCCTAGCACTAAGGAGGCAGGTGGATATCTGTGAGTTCAAGGCCAGCTTGGTCTACAGAGAGTCTCAGGGCAGCCAAGACTACACAGAGAAACCCTTTCTTGAAAAAAGCAATAATAATAAATATATACGCTTTGTCAGTTATAACAGTCTTACCAAAATGCCCAAATGGATTCACCTGATATAGTCAATTAAACTGTTTTTGTTTTAAGACATATATGATACTAGCTTAAATGAATTGCCAAATCTCTCTGCTAGATTTTCAAACCTCTGGTAGGTTTTAGTGTTTGTTTGCTTATTTGTTTGTTTTACCAATATGAGGAAAAATTAAGAAGGGGAAAATGTCATAAGACTTCTGGGATCAAGCTGGGTGCAGTGGCACATACCTTTAATCCCAGCACTTTCAAGGCAGAGGCAAGTAGATTTTCTGAGTTCAAGGCCAGCCTGGTCTACAAAGCAAGTTCCAGCAAAGTCAGGGCTACACAGAGAAACTCTTGTTAAAAAAAGAGAGAGAAAGAGAGAGAGAGAGAGCGAGCTGCGATCTTAGGGGTTTTCCAGAATCACTTGACAATCAGAAGTACTTGATATTTTACTAACATGAAAATTTTAATTAGATATGCTCCACATGTTGTAAGTATTTCAACACTATTTTAAGAGACACGTGGCCTTTGAGATGACTTAGCAGGTGAGGGCACTTGCTGCCATGTTTGACCTCTGGGACTCACAGAGTGTAAGGAGAGAACCAGCTCCTGTAAAGTGTCCTTTAATCTGAATATATGTGCCCACATAGAACATAGCGCGCACACACACACACACACACACACACACACACTCACACACACACACCATAAATAAATAAATGAGCCAGACTTAGTGCACATGCCTTTAATCCCAACACAGGAGACAGAGGCTGGAGGAACGGTGGTTTAAAACCAGCCTGGTTTACATGGCATATTCCAGAACAGCCAGAGCTAAGGAATGAGATTCTGTTTCAGAAATTAAGAAAGAAAAAGAAAACAAACAGTAAATGCACATATGAGATATCTCACATGAAATATGAGAAAAAAACAGAAGAGGGTTTTGAGACAGGATAACATGTAGCCCAGATAGCCTCAAGCTCATTCTGTAGCAGAAGAATTTCTTGACGCTACTACCTCTACCCCCTGAGTCCTAGGATTACAGGTAAGTGCTGCTATGTCCCGTGTCTGCAATGCTGGGAGTTGAAATGGGGCCTTTTTATATGCTAGGGTTCTTTACCATTAAGCTAGATCACCAATCTCCTTAGTCAGTTTTGAACTAGTAACAGTCATCAGCATAACTACAGATTACTGTTTGTTTGTTTGTTTGTTTGTTTGTTTTAGGAAAAGTTTTAGGAAAAGTAATTTTCTTACTGCATCAAATATATTCTCTTGAGGAAAACTGACCGACATATAATACAATTATTATAAAGTTTACCCTATACATTTTTGTTTTTTTAAACATGGTTTTACTGTGTAGCCCTGTTTGACCCACAATTCATTATATAGACTAGGCTGGCCTTGAACCCACAGAGATCTGCCCACCTCTGCCTCTTAAGTGCTGGGATTAAAGGCATGCATCACTATGCCCACTGCCCCCATAATTTTTTTTTTCTGCACTGACATTATAGGTGACTTTTTTTTGTTAGTTTTTTTGAGACAAGGTGTCTCTGTGTAGCCTTTGCTGTCCTTGATGCATTTTGTAAACCAGGCTGGCCTCGAACTCACAGAGACCCTGCCTCTGCCTCCCAGAGTTCTAGGATTACAGGTGTGCTCCATTGCACCTAGCTATAGGTGACTGTTAGTAATCAGAGCCATTCAACATCTGTCCTGCTGTTCTGGCATATTTGCTGTTGAAGTTAGGGATTCTATTGCTCTGATAAAGCACTATAGCCAAAAACAAGTTGGGGAAGAAAGGGTTTATTTGAACTTACAGCTCCACATCACAGTTTGTCACTGAAGGATATCAGGGCAGGAAACTGCATGGAGATGCTGATGAAGAGGCCATAAAAGAATGCTGCTTACTCTCTTGTTCACCATGACTTGCTCAGCCTGCCTGGTTTCTTATAGCACCCAGGAGTCCTAGGCCAGAAGTACCACCTGCAGTGGGCTGGGCCCTCTCACATCAATCACCAATCAAGAAAATGCTCCACAGGCCAAAATGGTGGGGCATTTCCTCGGTTCCTCCCTTTCCACAGGTGCCTCTGGCTTATGTCAAGCAGACCTAAAACTAGCCAGCTCACTCGCTGAAGGGTTCTCACAAATTAGGTTTTTTTTGCCTTGTGTGCCCGAAGACTTGTGATTCCAGCACTTAAGGGGGCTTCAGCAGGAGGTCAAGTTCAAGAGCAAGCTCAAGATCCTGCCTACCTGACTAATTTAATGGGTCTTTGACAAACCAGGCAAGCCTACATTATGCTCAGTCTCCAGAGTAGCTGAAAACACCTGTGTGTGCCATCACACCCAGTTATTTCTAATTGCCAATAGCTGAACTCATAAATACGGGCTCTGCTGACAGCATTGCTTCAAGCCTGTCTTCTGCACCAGGGAACTGAATTCTGATTCCCAGGTGCCTAATCTAGTTTGGAAGACGAAACTCCTCTGAGTATGTCACCCTGTAGTCAGTTTACTATTGATTGAAGTTGCAGGCTAAGTCGTACATTTTTTTACAAAGAAGAATACAAATCACTTCTTGTCTGTACAAAGATATTGTGGGCCCTCCAACCCGATTGTGCATGAAGGTGGAGGAGCTGGGGAGCAGGCTCCGGCATCAGATCAGGCATCAGTTAGCACAGCAGGTTTCAATGACCTGGGAGACTGTTTAGGAGGACAGCTCCTTTGAAGGTAAACACTAAGGAGGACCCTTGGGAGAATGCTTAAATCTCATTCAGAATAGGATAAACAGGGCAGGATAGACACCAGAAGTGGTGGAAGAAAGGAAACAGGATGGGAGACTACTAAAGAGGGTCCTCTGAAAGGACTCACCCAAGAGGGGATCAAAGTAGATGCTGAGACTCAGGGCTAAACTTTGGGCAGAGTGCAGAGAGTCTTATGGAAGAAGAGAGGGGTGGGATTAGAGGGACAAGGACGAGACAGGAGACCAATAAAACTAAAACATCTGAGCCCAGGGTGTCCTGCAGAGACTGACACACCAATGGAGGACCATGCATGGAGAGAACCTAGACTCCCTTCTCAGATGTAGTCGATTGGCAGCTCAGTCTCCATGAGGATCCCTGAGGGAGGGGATCAGGGGCTGCCTCTATCATGAACTCAGTTGACTGCTCTCTGATCACTTGCCCCTGATGATGCAGACTTGTGAGGTCATGGAGGAAGAGGAACCAGGCAGCCCTGATGAGACTTACCAAGCTATGCGCAGATGACAATAGCGGAGAACTCCGGTGGACTAGGGGAAGAGGATGGGAGAAGAAGGAGGGAGGATGGGACTAGGAGAAGTTGAGGGAGGGGTCTTCAATTGGGATATATAATGAATAAATTGTGAAGGAAAAAATAAAAATTAAAAAGAAAAAGGGGGTGGAGCCAGGGGCTAGCTTCTACAGTGGGAGTCAGGGGGGAGGGGAGGATAAAGGTCAAGGGAGGAAATGCTGCTTGGGGCAGGGACCTTCTGACCCTGTAAACCAGATTAAGAAGCTGCTAATCTGAGAAGCCAGTTCCCTGGCAGGGAAACAGAAGTTTAACTGACTTCATTATGACATGGCCTTTGTCTGTATGGAGTTCAGCAGGCCTAAGCCTGACTTGAGTAGGAAAAGGCCCCAAGCCTGCTATGCTCTCTGAGAGGTGTCCAGGGTCTGGGCAACACTCTACCATTGCTCATAGGAACCAACAAATTATCTCCTAAATTTTATCTCGTACCTGGGAAATACATTATTATTGCTGTTTTGAAACAGGTCTCTTGCAGCCCTGGTCAGCCCCAAACTTACTATGTAGCCCAGGCTGGCCTTGAGCTCCTGATCCTCCTGTCTCCACCTCCCAAAAGTGCTTCCAATTCCAATATATGCCCCTATGTTCCTTGCAAATGTATTTCTATGTGCCTTTCCCACTGGATTTGTCCTTGTAATTCTTTAAATCAACTGACATCAGCTCACAAATAAATTAAACAACTACCATTGGCACATGTTCAGTCTATGTAAGAAAGCTGTGCTTTAGAAAATTAGATACTTTTGGGAGACATGGCTCATCACTTAAGAGTGCTGGACGTTCTTCCAAAGAATCCAGGTTTGATTCCCAACACCCACATGGCAGCTCACAACTGTTTGTAACTATTTCCAGAGGATCCTGCACTCTTTCTGGCCTCCTTGGTCATCAAGCACCCACTCTGTACACAAACAAGCATGGGGGCAAACAACATACACAAAAATTAAATTTAAAAAATACACTGTGACATGTCTACACAAGCAACTCTGCTTTCTCTGTTCTGTTCTAGAGTCCATGCAGGCTTCCTAAAACACTGCTTTTGGCATTTATTCTTTTCTTTGCTTAAACTTCCTCTCATAGTAAGTTTCCCAAACCCATGAGCCTGGCATTCACAACATTCCTTGTGGAGCAAAGTAGCCTTCACAACTTAACATCCACAAACTCTGATTTTGACCAAACAAAAATGGTCTTTATTTTATTTTAAATATTTTGTCATATTAAAATAAGTCTTATCTGAATTGCTTGTCTGACCTTTTCTTATCTGAGAATTTGGGTTTTTACTGTCATGCTAGAATTTAGGAGTATGAGAGGGGAGGATTGCCATTAGTTCAAAGTCAGTCTAGATTATAGAGTAAGAGCCTATTTCAAAATAACAAAACGTACTGTTACAATAAATATGAGGAATTACACACTTCAAGTCTGGCACAAGAAGGTTTATGGGGAGGAGAGGAAGGACAAATTAGAGCCTGAGTGAGCCAAGGTAGCAAAGAGAGAAAGACAGAAAGACCAAGAGAGACAGAGGGACAGAGGAAAAGAGAGAGCTGGGGTGGTAGGCAGCTCCTTTTAATCCTGCTTGCCTGTGGACAGCCATAGGTGATGACGCTAGATGTTGTCAGGACCCTGAGGGCCTCTGAAAGCTGGCAAGCTGAGCTCCCTGTTACATCGACACATGCACTCACTCTCTTTTTCCTCACGCCTTCTCATTTTATATCAGCCAGGGAGCCAAGCTCTTAAAAAATTTGATTATAATATGAAGATATATCACGGTGTAATAATAATAATAATAAAATGTCTAGTGTTTTCCCTCAGCTCCCAGCAGAGAACTTCAAAAGCCTTTGGACTTCCAGGGAGATATATCTTTCTTATGATGCTAGAGTGATTCATCTTGGACCCCACTGTTAGGATTGTGGGGTGGAGTTATACAGCAGGTTCATAAATCATGCCAGATGGCTGGTTCCACGTGGGAGATTTTATTAGGAGAAGGGAAGGGTCACAGAGACAATCTCTGGGCAAGATGGGAGAGGATGAGGGTGAGAGAGAGAGAGAGAGAGAGAGAGAGAGAGAGAGAGAGAAGGGGCAAGTCCTCTTATAAGGGGCATGACCCAGCGCATGCAGTTGGTTGCAGGTGATCCATAGGTGGCCTCACAGATGCCTGATGTCCCATTTGTCAGGTCCCTTGGGGCTGGTTGAAGAGATGCCTGCTTTACAGATCCCAACATTCCTCCCTCTTTGTTTAATTCAAAAGTGAGGAACTAGGAAGGGGGTGATGTGGGGAGGGCATTGGGGGACTTTTGCTCTTCAAGTGACTTCCTGCTAATTAGGGGCATTCTCATTCTCAGGGTATAGCTGGTCCCCACCATCAGGGTTGATTGGAAGGTCATTGTCTTCCGGGAGGAAGTTGATAATCCTGTAAGAGTAACTAATTAATGGTTTGGTTAGAGAATTTTTGCATTTGTAGTTGGAGGAATTAGAGAAGAAGTTAAGAAAGCAGGGTGCAAAAAGCAAAAGCAGAAAGACGAGCAAAAGAGGTGAGGAAGGGCAAAATCCATTTCCACATGGGGTTCTCGAAGGCCCAAGAGCTAGAGGCCTCTATCTGTTCCCTTTGCTTTTGTAGATTTGTCTGGAGTTGTTGGATTTTGTCTTTTACTATACCTGACTGGTTGATATGAAACCAGCATCCCTCCTGGAGGAAGATGCACAGGCCACATCCTTTAGCTGTGAGGAGACCCAATCCACATTGGTTTTGAAGTCCTACTGCTGCCAGGTGTCGATCTGTCCTTGGAGAGTCAGCATTGTGTAAGCCACTTGCTGGAGGTCCTGGGTGAACTGGGAAGAAAGCTGATAATACAAAGTAAGTGAAGTGGCTAGTCCTGCTGTCCCAGTCCTGCAAGCTGCCATGATTCCTGCAACAGCCAAGAGGGGCAAGATTTGAACTGCCCTCTTATCCTGCTGGGCAGCTATTAAGTCCATGACGGGGATGGGTAGGGGCTCCTTTTCATTTATCACGCCCAGCTAGGGGAAATGGAGCACAAGCGTGCAAACTCCTGACCAACCAGCAGACAGACCATGGTAGACCTGAGTACCACAAAGAATCATATTAGCAGTAGGGCACTGGGGTTGAGATGAGGTATTGAGGATTATAGTTTTATTACAGTCTAAGGAACTTAGCATTCCTACAGAGTGTGTCTCAGATGCCTTGAGACAGCTTGCCATACCAAAGAGGGTGATATGAAAAAGGTAGGGGGTTATGGCAACATCAAAGACAGGGCAGTTAGTGAATTGTGAAGTAAGATTACTTGACAGGATCACTGGAGAAGCAGTCAGTTCTGAGTTGGTTCCAGGTGGGACACATAGCCATCAAGCTCTAAAATGGCCTGGTTGGGTGACCCTAAGGAGCTTATAGGCCAAAGTCAGAGTCTGAAGTAGGAGACTAAATGACAGGTTTGTATTATTTAAGAGGGGGGATGTCAGAGAGGCAGTGACTTTAAAGGAGTGTTTAATTACTTTTACTACTTTTCCCATCCCCAGGAATTGGGTAATTGGGATATAATTTCTCTGGTTATGGATGGTATTTACCGGTGGAATAAGGGAAATAGAGGCTCCCACTTTGGCTAAAAAGTCCCTTCCTAGTAAGGGACTGGACAGGTTGGCATCACTAAAAACCAATGAATCAAGGGAACACCCCTGAAAATACAATTGAGTGGTAGAGTCCAGCAAGGCTGTCCCCCTACCCCAACAATAATGGAACTAGAAGGAGAGGTTGGTCCCCAATACTCTGTCAGGACTGAGTAAAGTGGTTCCAGTGTCCACAAGAAAGGAGATGGGCTGCTCCAATACCATGATAATTACCCGTGTCTCCCTATTAGTGATGGCAGTAGTCCGGTCAAGGGAACCTGGGCACCTTCAGTCATCTGTAGCTAGGCCTAAGATATCAGCCGCAGGGAGATCTGGGAGTGATGCCCCCATACCATGGGAGAAATGAAGGCAGTCAACACAACAGTGTTCCTCTTGGTGGCATTTTGGCCATGGCACCTGTGGCTTGTGAAGGTTAGGACAAAACTGGGCCCAGTGACCTTCTTGACCACATTTGAAACAGAGACCCCCATAGTCCTTGTGCCTTAGGAGGCAAGGGAGGCTGGGTAGTGGCTGAGGCCAGTCGGGTGGCCTTGGCCAGCATTTGGTATTTTGCTTTCAGGCTTTCTTATCTCTCCCATGGTACACCTTAAAGGCCAGTGCTATGACTTCTGCCTGGGGAGTCATAAGACCTCTCTCCAAGCACTTGAGCTTAGCCCTGATGTTGGGGTAACTCTGGGAGAAAAAAAATGGGTCATCAGGAGTTGCCTACGCTCTGTACTTTCAGGGTCTAGATTAGTATGTTTTAAGAGGGCCTTTGTAAGGTCTAGGAATTGAGATGGGTTTACATTCTTGTCCTGAATGACCTCCTGGTGCTTCTCATAATTAACTGTCTTGAGGGCAGCCTTGCAGAGACCAGCCAGGAGGCAGGTCATGAACTGATCTCTGGCTAAAATGCCTTCCCAGGCATTATAACTCCATTATGGATCTTGGTCGGGCATTGCCTCAGCCCCAGCCAGGTGTGCTGCATTTGTTTGGTGAATCTCATCTGCATGTGCTCTAGCCTGTTCCCAAACTTACCCATGTTCCTCAGATGATAGGTTATTGGTAAGAATTATAGATATATAGATATATATATTTGGGAAGGTAAGACTGTAAGATTGAGTGAGATATTGAAATTCTTAAATGAAAGTAGAAGGATTAGAGGTATAGGATCCCAGTCACTTTACTACTTGGTAAAGTTCAGTTAATGAGAAGGAACTTGCACCCTAACTAAACCACCCATGCTGGCTACCTCCTGCAAGGGAAGAATTTGAGGCTGGTTTATGCTGAGTAGAAGAAGGGGCTTCGCTATAAAGTGAGAGCAGATAGCAGGCAGGGGTGCTAATAGTTGTTAGTGGGGTGAAAGTCGGTGCCAAGTAGGATGACTAGGATGGCCTGTTGGGGGGGGGGGCTGGAGAAGCCAAAGAGGAAAAGGAGAAAGCAGAGGAAGAGGGAGAAACTGGAGGCAGAGAAGCCAAAGGTTGAGGATGTGAGGCAGAGGTTCATCAGCGGGGTCAAAAGTAGAGAACTCTTGAGGTTGAGACTTTATAGCCAGAAGAAGTTGAGTGGGAGAGTAGGAAGAACAGAGAGAAGGTTTAGGCTAGAGAAGAGTGAAAGCTTGAACATAAGAAACCTCCTTCCATTTACCAGATCACTGACAGTAATTAAAAAGATCCCATAAAATATTGGTTTTTAATGTGTCATTAATCAGCCAATTTGAGCCATTATCTAAGGAATATGTAGGCCAATTTTTATTACAGAGGCGTATGAGCTTAGAGGCCTTTAAGGCTCCATGTGTAGGGTTTTAAAATTTTTCAAAGGGCATCCCAGTGGGGATGCTGGAGAAACGGAAGAATGGGCAGTTCCCATTGGGAGGGTAGGAGTCAGTGACCTGCCAGAGGTGTCCCAAAGCCAAGGTCTGGCTCAGTAGACTAGTATGGTACTATGTGTTCCAACAGCTCATCAGCGTTGGCCAGAGACCAAGGGCACAGCTGCGCGTAGCAGACATGGTTTACCCAGTGCTAGGATTTCGTAGATGAGTGAGAGGGGGAGGGAGGAAAACCATGTTGGTTGAGGGAAGATCTCACCCAAGGGAAAAAGCCCTGAAAGGAGTCAGCAAAAAGTGTCAACCATGGCCAGTGAAGGCTGTGGTTGGGCACATCTCAAAAGGTACCAAGAAGTTGACAGAAACTCAATAGTCAATCTTCCCCTACCAAGAAAGATGTTTATGCTGACCAATGAGGGGAACTCACTATCTAGCCAGTATTGCGTGTAGGAGATAGCAATCTGGTTGCTGGAAAGTGGGTTGAGGGCAGATTTGAAATGAAATAGGTTTCTAGCAGCTCCAATGGTGGTGCTGGCACCAGGAACAGCCATCATGTGTCGTGGCCACTGAAAGAGCCTATTCCTGGCCAAATGCACCAATATTAGGATTATACGAAGGAGTTACATGGCAGGTTCAAAAACCACACCACGTGACTGGTTCTACATGGGAGGTTTTATTAGGGGAAGGGAGGTATCACAGAGATGGTCTCTGGGTAAGGTGGGAGAGAGCGAAGGAAGGGCGAGTCCTTTTATAAGGTGACCCAACACATGCACAGGTGGTTGCAGATGTGTCTGCAGGTGGCCTCACAGATGCCTAATGTCCCCTTTGTCAGATCTCTTGGGAGCTGGCTATAGAGATGCCTGCCTATGGATCCCAATACCCATAATAGCCTCAGAAAAACTAACCAAGTGATTATCGGATTAGGTGGTTGGGACTTTGAGTGACCCTAACCATTAAAGTGGTCAAAGGAGCTGGAGACTAAATTAATCATATGGGCCATGGTTTTATCATGTCTATGTAATGAAGTACCAATAAAAACTACACACCAAAGCTCAGTGGAGCTTCTGGTTGGTGAACACAGCTGATGGGCTGAGTGAGTAGCTAGCTCATCTGGATTCCAGGAGCAGAAAGCCTGGAAGCTCTTGGTCCCATCTGCTCTCTGCTCTATGTACTTCTTCCAGTAACTTCCTAAGTTCTGTCCTCAACAAGAACTCTGACTACAGAAATGGCATTTTCTATGAATGTTATAATGGCTTTTCACAAATGAAGCAGTTATAAGAACTCTGAATTCCTACTCACATTGGTCAGATATGTGGGTGGCAGAAGGGATATGAGAAATAGTACCCTCTGTAATAGATTTGAGAGATTAATGAGAGCAAAGAGGTTTTTTACATGCTATCTGCAGAAAGGTATGCCACCTAGAGAAAAGGTAAAAATGGCAACAATGTGGTTTTCAAGTCCCTGATCTTGAGAAATCCCTGTTCTCTTTTTCCACTGGCTGTGAGTCCAGTGACTTAACTATCTTCTAGCCTGGTCCTCTCCCCAAGTCCCCACCCTAGTGCTTCAGTAAGCAAAGCATCACCCAATTACTTTCCCAGAGCAGGGCATGTAGACCAGCTTGGCTTCAAACCTGCCTCAGTTCTCTGGCCTCTGCCTGAAGACATTGGGATGATAGACATGCACTATGCATGGCTGGGATTTTGTTGTTGCTCTTTGAAACAGGGTGTCATGCAGCCCAAGCCAGGCTCAAGCTTACTAACAGAGGCTGACTTTGAACCCCTGCCTTTCTTGCCTCTAATGTCTCAAACTGAGGTTGTAGGTATACACCACCACAGTAAGAACTGAACCTCAATGCATAGTGCTTCATCTGTCTTTACCAACTAGTTTTCAAGCACTTTAAAAAACAAACAAAGAAACAAAAACACCTGGGTTGGTCAACCTCAAAGAGAAGTGCTACAGCCAGGCATGGAGGCCCATGCCTGTGGTCCCAGCACTCAGCAGGGCAGCATGGGCCAGACTGAACTACTGAGAGACTATCTTAGGAGAAAAAACAAAAGAGGGAATTTGCTTGTGCAAAATGCTAGGGCGGGGCAAGGTGAACAATTAAAAAAAAAAAGGGACAGCCTCAGAAAGTTAATGTTAACATGATGGAAGGAAAGGGAGCTGTCAGGGTTGAGGATAGTGGCTCAGTTGGTAGAGAGCTTCTTACTATGCGAGAGGTCATGATTTCACCTCCAGCACTTTCATAAACTGGGTATGGAGGTATATACCTGTAACCCTAGTTCTTGGTAGGTAGATGCCTGAGGACAAGAAGTTCGAGGTCATCTGAACAACAGAATAAGTCTGAGGCCTTCTGTCAAAGCCAAACAATCCAACGATATCTTATTCTGTCAACTTTAAAAGTTACTTTACACAGCTAATCTTGAGGCCTTGAGGAGTTCTTTCTGGAAGCTGGGCTTTAGGAGGCAGGAAAGCATGTTCTCCATAGAGATTAGATGACCTATTTTGAGTGAGAAGGCCAACACTGACCTTGGTTCCCACACCAACAACTGCGTAAATGTTGACTCATTCTTGAGAAAATGACTCTAAGTCACAGGACGGAGACCATCAATTTAACAGGCCACATGGTATTCATACTTGCAATACCAGCATTTGGGAGGCTGAGGAAGGAGATGCACTGTGATTTGGAATCCATTCTGAGCTACTGTCTCAAAAACAAAACTCTAGCATGTTTTGAAGGCTGACTAAGGACCACATTTGCACCCATACTTCCTACACCCCTTCTGGTGCTTTTCCACTTTGTGGCTGAAAACTGTCTCACTGAGGAAAAGCAAGAAAATATTGCTTCAAAATATGCTTCTCTTGAGCCACGTGTGGTGTTGCACACCTTTAATCATCCCAGCACTTGGGAGGCAGAGACAGACAGATCTATGAGTTCCGTGCCAGCCTGGTCTACATAGTGAGTGCCAGGACCACATAGAACAGCCTTTCTCAGCCTGTAAGTCCAGACCTTTTTTGGAGTCAAATAACCCTTTCATATGGGTTGCATATCAGATATCTACATTATGACTCATAGCAGTAGCAAAATTATAGTTATGAAGTAGCAACAAAAATAATTTTATGCTTGAGGGTTACCACTGTTAAGTTTCAAACCCAGACAAACAGCTGAGCTGCCTATTTAATATACAAAGAGGACCTGCCGCCAGGTTCTCCCAGCATCCCTTAGTTCCTACCTGTGTCCCCTATCTTGCACTCTCTAGCCCAGTGGCTGGGTTCCCCTTCTTCCAGGGTCTCTTCCCTATATAATCCAGACATTTTGGTTACTTGCCAAAATGTCTGGATTATATATGGAATATAATCAGCCAATCAGAGGTAATTTTTTGTACCTTTTGTACCTTTGGCCTCCCGGCTTCTATGCCTGGTTCCTCTTGCTCACTTCTGCCTTCCTCTCCCCATCTCACACTTGGTTCGGGGTCATGACTACTCTGGACTCTTCTACATGTATCTTTCTCTGGCTATGCTCTCCCACATGTCTATAACAAACATTCCCCTCCCCCATATCTAGGAAATAATGTCCTTTCCTTTATATTTCTTATTTTTGTTTGTTTGGTTTTTATTCAACTACAACACAAAAAAATTGTATTAAAGGGTCGCAGCATTAGGAAGGTTGAGAGCCACTCACAAAGAGTGACCTTGTCTCAAAAAAAAAAATCTAAGATTCTATTTAGAATATTGAAATGAGCTCCACGCTTGACTGTAACACCTTTTTTATTTTTGGTTGTAAGCCTAGCCTTTAATGGCTGAGCCATATCTCCAGCCCCTATGATTCCTTTTTAACTAAGCTCTCTTTCATTGGTGTCTTTGAAGCCCTTGATGCCACTTTGTGTTTACTTAGAACTTTCTCAACCCTCTATCCAGCACTCAAGGCTGTTGCAGGATCTTTGATCACATTGTGAACCCTGGGATTGTGAACTAGAAAAACCTGTTTCTTTTCTGGTGAACCCTGGGGTTGTTTCTTTTCTGGTGCGGCTTAGCCCTAGCACACACCTTTAACCCAAGAGCATTCTGTGGACAAGTGCTAAATAAAGCCAACCATAGATCAAGAAGCAGAGCAAGCAACCACTAGACAGGATGTGAACATAAGAAAACATAAGAAGGAGAGACATTGACTTGAAAGGTATTTACAGTATCTTGGAGAAAGAACTTTTTCCTTCTGGGATATCAGCTGAGTAGAAAAGTCAACTGGGTGCTTTCTCTCCCTTTCTGTGCTAGCAGGCTTTCACCACAGCATCTGGCTCCGGAGCCTTTGTTGGTAAAATCAAATATGTGGGATTTTGTTTAAAAATAACACAAAGCCACATTTACTTCTACAACACATTTGAGATTGTCTGGCCAAGTCCAGATGTATTTATCAAAATAATTAGTGTGTGTGCTAACTAAAAATAAATTTACATACCTGGAAAGTTTACAGTTGTTATTGAAACTGCTACTATGTTCTGAAATAGTGTTGCAAGCTTGCTCAGACCATCATGGGAGACTTACGTAATTATAACCTGTGTGGGGTTTTGCCTTTAAATCCTGGTGTCCCTGAGCTTTGGCATCATCAGGAGACTCTCTGAGGCATAAGCCCACTTTTGGTCAGTGACCAAAAATAAAGGGCATTTGTACTTTCAATTGACTTAGTAACTGTGGTAGTTGAAGCTGGAAATGTGGCACACTGCTTTAATGCCAGCACCCTGGAGGCAGAGGGACATGGTTCTCTGGGAGTTCTAGGCCAGCCTGGTCTACAAAGCAAGTTACACAAAGAAACCTTATCTTAAAAAGCCAAAATAACAACAACAATAGTAATAAACTGTGGTGGTCTCAAACTTTCTTGAGCATATTATTTCATCTTATAGTCTTTTTTTTCTTTTTTTAAATGTCTCTCTTTTCTTAATGGCTGGTATAAGCTATAGGTACAGAATCCACAGATAAGGAGGGCCAACTTATTCACATGGTTCATATACATAAAAGTGCATCAAAAATACTATTGATTTATGCTTACCTATTTTGTTCCAAAATTTTTTTTGTTTGATTTCCTTTTTTCTTTTTCTGAGATATGTTCTCTCTACTTAGTCCTGACTGACTGTCCTGAAACTCATTATGTAGACCAGGCTGGGCTTGAATTCATAAAATCCCTCCTGTCTCTGCCTCTTACATGCTGGGAGGCATGTGCCACCATACCCGATTGTTTAAACATAGGAAAATGCAAAGAGCATGCGTTTTTGTCTTAGCTTTGTCAGCTTGAAACAGCCTATGGTCTTCTAAGTGGAAAGCGTCAACTAAGGGATTGCCTGGATCAGGTTAGCCAGTGGGCATGTCTGTTTAAGTGGTCCTCTTAATTGTCTACTGATGAAGGAAAGCCCAGCCCACTGTGGGTGGCACATATAAGAAAGCTAGCTAAGCACGATCCAAAGCACGAAGTATGCTTCCGTGGTTTCTGCATCAAGTTCCTGCTTGGGTTCCAGCCCTGACTATTCTCAGTGATTGACTGACCTGGAAGTGTAAACCAAATCCTTTCTTTTCCAACATTATTTTGTTTGGTGTGTTTATCATACAAACAAAAAGGAAACTAGAACAGGTTTATTCTTTAAAAATCCACTGTATAGCAAAGAATAGTGAGATGAATCCATAATTCCAATTCTCAGGGGGCTAACTACAAAGAGTGGCATGAGTTCTTGGCCAACCTGAGCCCCTATCTCAAAACATGCAATGGAAAACAAAAAAAGGGCCACTAAAATGGCTTGATGGGTAAACATGCTTACTGAACAAGCCTGAAAACCAGAGTTTCATCTCCCAAGCCCATATAAAAGTAGAAGAGAATCCACTCCACAAAGTCATCCTCTGACCTCCACATACATTCCTTCGAGGGCGTGCAGGCAGGAGGAAAGTCCAACTGTGTTTTCAAATGCTGATTTCATTGCCTTGAGATCTGACTACTGCCCTGCCATGGACATTGTTATAATGTTGAAGTCTCTCTTGTACCCACATGATGAGAAGGAATATTCCCCAATTATCTCTGATTGGCTGATTAAAAGGCCTACACCTGGGCAGGGCAGAAATGGGGCGGGCATGGCTAACGCTCCTGGGCTTTGGAGAAGGATTTTAAGGAGAAAGTACACACGCATACTATGTACATATGCCCCCAGAATAATATATAAATATTCCAAAGTGTATGGACTAAGGGCCACCAGTGGTGGCACATACCTTTTATTTTGGTGCGTGGGAGACAGAAACAGGGAGATCTTGTGAGTTTGAGGCCAGCCTAGTCTATGTAGCAAGTTCTAAGCCAGCCTAGTAAGTACCTAGTAAGCCTCTGGAAAAAAAAACAAAAACAAAAACTTGCACTAGGATTTCTTTATGTCCTAGTGAACTGGCTTGGTATGCTGCTAAATTTTCACTAATGGTGGTAACAAAAGACTATTAAGAAAGAGGTTAGGTACCCAGCTCTGGTAGCATATGCCTTTAATTCCAACACTCAGAAGGCAGAGGCAGGCAGATCTCTGTGAGTTCAAGGTCAGCCTACACTACTCCTAACTCTAACTCAGTCGCAGGACAGCTGGGGCTGTTATACAGAGAAACCCTGCCTCAAAAACAACAACAACAAAACCCCACCACACACACACACTGAAAGAGGCCAGGTTTTCCTTGTATGTGGTAAACATACAAAGTTAATCCGTTGAAGATGGGGGAAGCTGTGTGAGTGCGGGGGCAGAAGGAACACCAGCACTGTCTGTACCTTCTTTGTGCACCTAAAGCTAGTCTGTCTTTTTTAAGATCATTTTTTAAAAAGCAGTATCATTCAGAATAGAGTCAATCAGCCACCTATGTAAGGTTGTCTATCATGGCGGCAGGCCTGGCAGCAAGAGCAGGAAACTAGGAGATTACATCTTAATCATTAGCCTAAAGCAGAAAGGGCAAACTGAAAGTAGGGCAAGGTTTTAAGCTCTCAAATCCAGCCTCCAGGGACACACTTCCTCCAGCAAGGCTGCAATGCCTAAGCCTCCCCAAACAGCAGCACCAGCTTTACACCAAGAGTTCAGTCAAGTAAGAGGTCTAATAACTCCAAAGCCCCCTCCCCCGAAGGCCCCAAACTGTTTGGCTAATCTGCATCCACGACAGGCTTCATTTTCAGTTTTCCCTAACTAAACCCGAGTCTCTGGTTTTCAGAACATAGAAAAACAGTTTATGGAAAAGCTGCAGCTCACAGGCAGCCAATCAGCTTAAAGGTTAACACATGATCTCCAGGGAGGTACAATGACTCAGCAAACCTGAGGAAACGCCCTTAGCAACTTTGGAAAGTTCCTAAATGTTCAGCCAATCCTAAATCTCCCTCTGTCGCCTGAGTCACTACTAACCAATCAAATGAAAGGTTACCTCACTGCTTCTGGAAATCCCCCTAATGGCCTTTAAAACGAGTCTGCTTGCTCACTTTGTGGCCCTCTTCTAAAGCACGGTGACCCTCGCAAGCTGGTAAATTTCTGAAGAATAAACGCTCCTTGCTTTTTGCATACTACTTGAATCTTGGGTCTTTCTTCAGTGATTCTTGGACCGTAACACAAATACTGGAGCCTTGGGGGAGGGGGACATTCTCACTTAATTCACCACACCCTCCCTGCAGTCAAATGCTGTACAACTGAGTTGTTCTCTCCCTAGATCCCCCTGAATGGGAGTGGGACCGGCCCACGAGCCATGGGTCCAGACAGAGAAGGAGAAAGCGAGCTGACTGCAAGCACACCGGCTCAGACACCCACACTGTGCCTTGCCACCCACGCAGTCCCTCAAACTGTGGTCCCCACCTAAATCCTCCTCCTTTAAATTGTTTTTGTCAGGCATTTTTTTCCCCACACCCACAAGAAAATTACTGAGTATCTTTTTTTCCTCCTTTCTTACCTCTTTTTTTTGTACCTTGACAGTTAACCTTTATTGCCACAGCACTTGAAAACATCACTTTAAGCTGTATGTAGCTAAACTGAGTTCCATGCAGTATCTGTGTGCACTTCGGGAAAACTGTCTTTAAAAGTTTGAATATTCTGCACACCGTTCTTGTTTTTAGCTAGAAAGCTTCAGCTGATGTTGAGTTTTTCATTTTTTGTTGTGTTCTGTTGATGTTGGGTTATTGGATTTGGGGCCCTGGCTATTCTGAGCTCCCCTCCTGAAAGGATTCCTGATGGATACACTACAAAGTATTGTTGATAACGGTTCCCTCAGAACTGAAACAGTGCCTCCAGGAAGTGGGGAGGATGGTTTAAGAGACTCAGCAAGTAAACAAATGTCACAAGTCTGGGAAAGATAAAATGCACAAGATTTACTAAGGTCCTTACCCAAGGTTATGGAAGCAGTAAACAAGAGCTGGCTAGGGGAGGAGACTGAAGAGCCAAGCTGCAGCTGGAGAAGAGCACATCTGATGAGATGAGCTGTGCGGAGGATTCTCTGACCTGCAAGCTGTGCGAAGAACTCCGGGGTTGTAGCCCTCAACAGTCTATTATACGTGTTGGGGTGGGCTTTTGGTTGATGCAGTTGATTTTAACTCATCCTGTCCCTTTTAGTAACCCCAATAAATCATTGGCTCACTAAACTGGACATTGGTATAATTATTTTGGTCTGTTGTAAGTTCCTGTTTCCCTATTTAGGGTAAGTGTGTGTGTTGTCTTCTCCGCAAACAAGTACTTCAAAGTTGGGTACCACACTTGACAAACCAAATAAATGATGCAGTAGGTGGTATAATATCAAAGAACTGGTAACATAATGTTTACCCACTTTAGCATCCAAAGGAAACCAGCGTTGGAGTGACATTTTTGTGCACCGTGTAAAGATTGTCCTTGTATTCAAATGCTGATTTCTGTACCAGCAGAGAGCTGAGGACAGACTGTAAGCATCTCCTGTCTCAATGTGTCATAAACATTGTTCTCCATCACTTTCTGATTGGTTCAATAAAGAGCTGACTGGCCAATAGCAAAGGCCGGAGAGAATAGGCAGGACTTCTGGAGAGATATGTACTCTAGGAAAGAAAGAGACATGAGAAGATGTGCCTAGGAGACACAGAGGAAATTGAACAAATGAAATTGAGGAAAGGCAAAGGACCACATGGCAGAACATAGATTAAAGAACTAGTTGGGAGCCAAGCATGGTGGCACACGCCTCTAATCTCAGCCCTTGGGAGGCGGAGCCAGGCAGATCTCTGTGAGCCCAGCCTGGTCAACAAAGTGAGTCCAGGACAGCCAGGGCTACACAGAGAAACCCTGTCTTGGAAAAAGAGAACAAAACAAAATGTTGTGGGTTATTAATATTTATTATTGATTTATCTTTTAGTTAAGCAGCAGTTATTCCTAAATCAACTGTATACCCAAATCACCACACAAAGACTAGGATTTATTTAATTAACCTAGCGCACAATGCTGGGCAATAGTTACTCCATCCTAACTCACCAAGCCCACATAGTTTCCTCCCATTCAGAATTTCCATTTTATACTTGCTTTTAGTCATATCTTAGGTCCGATTCATCTCCCCTCCTGGTCCAAGTCCTCTCCTCTCCTCCTCCACCCACTTGATTCCTTCTCCTCCCCTCTGGTTGTTTTATTGACAACATAGAGAACAAATGGTAACATGTTTACACAAACTTGGGACAGGTTTGCCATGTCCGGATTGAAAGCAGATAGTTGGGTAGAGAAATCAGCATTTGAATGAACAAGGGTAAATTGTATACATTCCACAAGAACATACTAACAACAACAAAACAAAAAAGAGCTAGTTGGGAACAACAATAAGCTAAGGCCTAAAGCATTTACCAATAAATGTAAGTCTCCATGTCATTTTTCAGAGCTGGAGGAGCCGTAGAAAGCCTGTACTGTTTTAGAACATGTGCTGACTGAGGTTGTGCTGTTGGAGGAAATGAGAGAAAACATTATTGGTTTTTGTGTGCAGTACCTGCTTCAGCATGCTAAGCCTGAAACACTGAAACAAAACAGTAGAATACAGAGATGGAAGAGACTGTCGCTTGGCTAAAAGAGTTTCTGTTGGAGGCTTGCAAGAGAAGCTGGTCATTTGTACCCCACCAGGATTTTAAAAAAAAAAATAGATTTTGTACCTCAAGACAGGGTTAATTCTAACCAGAAGCCAAAAATATGTGATCTTACCAGGATAAAATCAGGGAAACACCTTGTCATACAGAAACATTGAGTCCTGGAAATGAGGGGATATTTTCTCATTTAAGTTTGTTGTCAACAATTTTAAAGTCATTGTCAACAATTTTAAAGTTGTTG
This sequence comes from Psammomys obesus, assembly GCF_907164565.1. Lineage (NCBI taxonomy): Eukaryota > Metazoa > Chordata > Mammalia > Rodentia > Muridae > Psammomys > Psammomys obesus. The sequence goes on from NW_026585609.1 coordinate 5,014,802, forward strand.
CCAAAAGGGAGGGAGGGAGGGAATATTACTATGAGAAACTTCGATTTTTTTTCTATCAAACTTAGTCTGGCAAAGACTCTTCTTTTCTTTTCCTTCCCCTCCTACTTTGTAGCAATTAGCCAGTCATCTCAAACTGTGAAGCTGAGTTGCCACTGATGGCATGAGATATAGTCACCACCTACACCAGGAATCAAAGACAGGAACCATCTTGGCCAAGTGTGCTTGCTGAACTGTTTTGGGTCTTTTAGCAGAAACAGTTTCCTTGTCAACTTACTTTCACTTTGTTCATGTGTTTCTTAGCGAAGCACTAAGTAAAACATCAAAATTCAGACTTGATTACTTTTAGCTGAGGAATTAGCTGAAAGTATGTAAAAAAGAACTTCTACTTGGCATAATTATATTGAATACAAAAATCTATGAGTATATTCAAGGGTCAAAGCAATCCTCAAGTCTGCCAGTGTGGTGGTACCTGCCTTTAACCCCAGCACTCAGAGAGGCAGAGGCAGACAGATTGCTGTTGAGTTCAAGGCTGGCTTGGTCTACAAAGTGAGTCTAGAACAGAGAAACCCTGTCTCAAGAAACCAAACCAAACCAAACAACTTGGCAACTCTACTTACTTGGCTGCCCATCTCATCCTAAAAGCACTAAGATTGCAGATGTGTACCCACAGGACCCACAGGGCCCACCGATCATAAGAGTGGGAGAGCTGGCTCTACCCCTTGTCACCTGGGCTAACTAGCTCAGCTACCACCCAGGTCCAAAACCAAGGCTTAGAGTTGGCCCACCCCAACATCTACCTCATCTATGAGCAGCTGGAGCACATGAAGAGGCCAGTCCAAGGCTGCAGGATCTCCATGATACATGGCAACAGCAGGATATCTGACAGGAGTACCAATGAGGATCCAGAGGCTTCAAAAGAGACCAATAGCTCACTGAAGTGAACATTTGCAAGTAAAGAAGTGTGAACAAAAGGGTGTTGTTGGGATACGGTTTTGTGCACCGTGTATTCAGATGCTGAATTCTGTGCATAGAGATATGGTTGCGGTCCGGCTATGGGTATGGCCATTTCTATGTTGTGTAAAAATTGTTCTCAATCATTATCTGACTAGTTAATAAAGAGAAGAACAGCCAATAGTTGGGCAGAAAAGGAGAGTTGAGGTGGAACTTCCAATCTAAATTAGGGGGTCTCAGGTGGAGGAGAGAGGAGAAGGTCGTCAGGTTAGACCTGACGATTAGGTTAGAATCGATGAGCATCTACCCAGTTATAGCACTTTAAAACTTATTAATAAATGTAATAGGACTCCATGTCTTTATTCAGGAGCTAGAGTAGATCTAGAAAAAAGCCCCTACATTATTTTTACAGGATGTATTGTGAGGCACACTGTCACACATTACAGCTTCCACAAGAAGTTTTTTTTTCTTTTTTTTTTTTTTCCTTTGTGGTAGGGAGGTTGCAAGGGCAGGTATGAAGGAACAGGAAGATAGGTGAGATTAGGGTGCATGATGTGAAATTCACAAAGAATGAAATATTAGAAAAACTCAGGAAGGCAGACGCTAGCATGATTTATAGAATGAGTTCCAGAACAGCCAAGGCTACATAGAGAAGTCATGTCTTGAAAAACAAAAACAACAAAAAGTTATTTAAAAAAAGTAAAATAAATAAAGGGTTCTGTAAACATAACTTTTATTCATCTGATCCAATTATTATTTCAGAGGCTTACTCCCTCTGTCTGCTAACCTCTTCCTAGTCCTGGAAGCTTCTAGCCTCGGTACAATCTAATATAAGCCTAGAATGTTTTCAGCCTCTAGACTTACTCCTTAATAAGCTCACCCTTTCTTGTTCTTACTGAGCAATGGGCTGGCTGGTTCAACTTAGCTGTTCTGGCTCAAACTCCTCTCCCTAACTTATTCAATCTGGCTTTTCTTTCAGCTTCTGAATTGCTCTGTTTGGCCTCAAACTAACTCAAGTGATCTTTTCTAATCTTCTGGATCCTTCTTATTCTCTGGTTCATTTGGTCTTCACCTGAGTTTTCTCTCTCCAACTTGCCTCTTTATAACTATCCTGGTGAAACTGACTCTTGTCTTTCTCATTCTCTGTGTTGCTCCTAAAGTAGCTTCCCTTTCCTCTTTCTTCTCATGAGAGTTGGGCATATCCTATTCTGTTAAATATTCTCTGATTTGTCACCTTTTCTGCCACTTAATTAGGCACTGTCAAACATGTATGCTTCCTTCTACAAACTAACTTTACCTTCAGTGTTTGGGATCGAAAGCGAGTACCACCATGCTTAGACCTAAGCTTTTCTTTACCTGAAACTTGCTCTATAAGAGGCTTGCCTTGGATCTGCTTGCCTCCGTCTCCTGGATTATTGTGTTCCAGCCAGATCTCTCAAATTTAGGTCTTTAGATGTGATCTCTTGCCACAGCAGCCATGTTCTGAATTAAAATTTCTCAACAATTTTCCCCCTTTCTGTTTAAGCTAAAAATTGTACACAAGTTTAACTTTTACAAAAGAACAGTTATCAATCCTACAAACTTAATAGTCCAAATGTCCTTATGAAGATCTACTCCACCATTGATGCAATGATCCTCCATAACAGCAGTCCTGACCATCTGTCCTTCAGCAACAGTCCATTTTAGCATCAAGGTTTCTGGTCTGCCAGTCTGAAGAACTAGCTGTCCCTCTTCAGCTGATTGGTAAATCATGTAAATCCATGCAGGGGGATATGCTTTCTTCATCTCTTCCTTGAGTCAAGCCTTTCATTTGAAGCTTCTCTCTCTCTCTCTCTCTCTCTCTCTCTCTCTCTCTCTCTCGGCTTGTTTTTGTTTGTTTTGAGACATGATTCCTCTGGGTAGCCTTGGCTGTCCTGGACTTGTACACCAGGCTGGCCTCAAACTCACAAAGTTCTACCTGCCTCTGCCTCTCTGAGTGCTGGGATCAAAGGTGTGTACCACCACACTCAGTTTACAGTCCAGTGTTTTTTAACTAATCTTAGACTGACTATATGTGACAACTTCCATAATGATGAATTTTAGAGACGTACAAGTTCATGAGAAGGGTTTGGGGAGGATCCACTGTGGTCTCTGTCAGGCAAATTGCAGGTACGCCAGGCTGTTAATGACGTTTGCCCCAGCCTTGTGGATAAAAAACAGGTTATGCATGTTTCTCTTTGAAGAGAAAACAGAGTGTTTAACATTCCTGGTTTTCCTAGTGCTTATCTGTGAATACAGATCTCCGAGCCTCTCACAAAAGATGGCCTTGAAATAACCTTCACCCCTCAAGTACTCAGATCACAGTTGTGTACGTCAGTTTTACTGGACTTCAAACCTTGGGCCTATTTATTTTTAACTTTTGGTTTTCTGAGACAGAATATCAAACAGCCCAGACCTCAAATATAAAGGAGTATAATCTTGAACTTCTGATCTTTTTGTGTCCAACTCCCAAGTGAGTGGACTAAGCTTATTGTGAAGTCTTTATTTAAATCAGCAGGGTAATATTTGTGTAGGAGAAAGAGCATCTGGTATGGTTTGCATAGATCATATGCTCTTGCTTAGAGCAGATATGCAAAGAGTCTAAGGATATTCACTTGGCTTTTTAGGAATAACAGGCTTGTCTTAATGTTCAATTGCTGTAAAGAGACACTATGACCAAGGAAACTCTTAGAAAGCACTTAATTTGGGGCTTGCTTACAGTTTTAGAATTAGTACATTGTCCTTCTCTGTTTGGTGGGGTCCTGAATTTTAGTGGGAGCCTGGAACTGGCTTCTGATGAAGAATAGGTGTTCTGTTTCTCTCAGGGGCAGCTAGAGTGCTTTAAGGCAAGGTCCATGTGCTAAGCTGGAGTATAGAAGAGGGTTTTCAATGGAGTTGAGGTCGTTTACAATGAGATTGCTGGTGGCAGTGGAAACGCAGGCATTCCAAAGCCTGTGGTGATACCTTTTAGTATTTAGGCAGCCTGCTTCTGGGTTGCCTAGCAACCTATGATGTAATCATGTGTTGCCTGCCAGGTAGCCAACCCTGGCAGGCACAGTTAAGTTGCTCCTTAAAGTGATCGACCCACCACTTTTTTGCTCTCTTGCCTTCTTATTCTGCCGTTCTCCTGCTCTCTCCTCTTTCTCTGTTGAATCATCCTCCTCCCTTCCCCCTATCATGCCTCACACTCTCCTCTCTCTTTCTTCATCTCCACCTAATAAACCTCTTTCATATAAAATCTGTGCACATCATCATTTCATTGGTCCTAACATTGGTGCATGGGCCGGGAAGGGCTCTCCTAGTAGCACCTGGTCTAGTCACACTAGGAACCCTTATTCGGATAATGATGTCTGCAGCAGATTTTTCTTCTGAGCTACCTATCCCTAACCACTGCTCAACCACATATGCCTTAAAACCTACACTTTCTCTCAACTGCCCTGACCTTATCAATCTCACTGTCCCTCTGCTCAGGGCCACTCAGTCTTTGCATCCTGCCATGCACTCTGAGCACACAAGACAAGGCAGACACTCAAGCTGCACCAAAATCGGCTTGGGGAAACTAAAACGCTCATGGCACATGTTGGAACCACCTTCAGACACAGACACATCCTGCTTCTAAACTATTGCTGTTAGGCAAGCAATGGCTGGGGACCCTACTCACACTCAGATGGCTTTAGATTACATTGCTGCCTCAGGTGCCACAAGAGAAGTTTTAAATCTCCTGAATGCCTGCCATGAGAGGCTGTCTTGCAGAGGAGGGTTTTCAGTTGTGCAGATTTCCAATCAGCCATGCCACACACACACAGAGAGATTCTAAGTGGGCTGGGAGAGCCATCCCACCAGCATGCACCTGGTCTCTCTGTGCCACCATGGTTGCACACCTCACATGGCAAGCCGCCATGTTGGTTTTAGAATAGAGAAACTGCACCATGAGCTTGCCCCTCCCCCACTCCTACAAAACTCCAAGCTGTGAAATCTAAACACTGGCTCTAAGTGTATAGACTGACTAAGTGTATACTGACTTCTAAACCCCTACTTCCAAGCTTTTAAAAATCTTTTCTTCCTGATTTCTGTACACTATACTCTTAAAAAAATATTTTAAAATGCCTTTAGACATAGATTTTAAATTAGCTTAATTTGACTAGTCCTTTATAACTTTGAAATTTTAGCATTCCTAAATTAATAAATGCTGTTTTTCCTGCCATGAGCTACCTAGGATCAAGATTCACCACTAGGCTTTTTGGCTAATAGGTTTGCTATAATATAGTCAAATGTAATTTTAAAATTGCTTTATACTTTTCTACTATATTCTTGGTTTTAAAACTCATAACTGGGGTTACTAACATACAAGTTTTTACCTATACTCTAAAAATCAAGATCTATTAATTTTAGAGGCATTTATTTATTTATATTGAAACGTGATCATTAGGCTATATTTTCACTATCAAATGGTTAAAATAGGATAGGTCTTGTTTTCTACAAGTGGTAATATTATCAATCAACAGTATAGTCTTAGACTTTTATAAGCTATGAATATTTTTTACACTAAATCATACAGGAAACTGTTATGCTCTCATTTTAATGGACTATATTTTTGACTTTTAAGGCTCCAACATAACAGAGACAAAAACCTAAAGTCCCACTATTTAATGGTTAACAAATGCACGTTAACTGTCAGTTAGCTCACAGATAATCAAGTCCTTTAACATGTTCAAAAATATATTTATAGTCCTATAGGTGCAAATGTGCCTCACTAAGATCTTTAATTAACAGCTGAGGATGGTCCCTGAGTCACCATACAGGAGTTGGTAAAAATAATAAGAGAAGAGTCTTCCTGATAGACTCATCTACAGCACAAAAACTATGCTCCAGATCTTGGGTGCTGCTCTGAGGCTGTTGACATTCCCACACAGAAAACAAGAGTTCTGCAGTGCTCCTCCCACAAGGGTATAGCCAAAAGTCAACTCCACCAAGGTAACTGTTTCAAATGCAGAGGGGACACTGGTCCCATGGCTGCCTCAACAAGCCACACACTGCCTGTTGGCAGACTGGCTTTTAGAATTAAAAATGCTCCCATGCCGGCTTATCCCGCAAATGGAGGCTCAGCCTGTACAAGAGCCATAGACTCTTCCAGCCTTCAAGTGCGTTGGCCTGGTGGAAGACAATTGGCTCCTTGATTCAGAGACCTCCACCACCCTTGCCCAGCTCAGGGTAACATTGCCGGTCTGTTTTGGCCTCCCACTGAGAGACTTCAGATGGATTCTCAGTTCTTTTCATATGCAGGAGATCGGGCCTGAGTCCTAGAGTTGCTATTGTCAGGCTTAGACACAGTATGCCTTATTGCCAGACTCAAGAAACAGGCCTCAGATGTAACCTTTTACCATCCCTTTAGCTAAAGGACAAGAAATGTTCATAGCAGTCTCACCTATGTCTCACAGTAAATAACTAGATACAAAGGTGTAAGAAAAATATTGTTTGAGGGTCTAAGAAAATGTTTTAAGGTTGGTAAATGCCAGTTACACATGTTTGAGGGTATTTGAAAGTGTTTTAAGGTTGGTAATTGCAAGTCAAATAATAGATGTTTGAGAGTTTAAGAAAGTGTTTTAAGGATGGTAAAAATGGTGCAAGGTCAAGGTGATTTAAGGTAGCCTAAACAGGTACAAAGACTTAACAGTTCCTCCTGTTGCTATGCTACTGTTATATTGACTGTCCAGAGATTGACCTTTATCAACAGAGCTCTAATTTGTTAATCTAACTCTAATATAAAAACATTCCACTATACCACCTACTATCATGGTTCCAAGCTCAAGATTTTATATCTCCATAATATGTACTTATACTAAAGGTTAAGATCAAGTGAGCTTCCACTTCTGCTTCATGAAAGGCTTCGGCCTTTTCAGAGCTCACCTTAAAGAATGCCTATGCTGTTAACAATGTGTATGTTTACTGCATTTTCTACAATGTATATTTCAGTGCAGATTACAATTGTAATGCTCACATGTCTAAACTTTTATCTCCTTTGTAAAACTTAAAAGTAATTCTTGTAAGCTGCAGGAAATCCACCTGAATCCACCTCTCAGGTCAATTGGGCTCCAGATAAGTACTGCACTTATTGCCTGTCCCAGAGGGTGGGATTCCTCCCCTTTCCTTGTTTTGGGACTTCCCTTTCCTGGCTACTTGATTGCTACATGCCTGCATCCAACACCTGCTGATTGGTGAGTCTTCCCTTCTGGTTGGTATCAACTCCTGGCTACCGATAGCTACATTTTTAATCCAACCAGCCAATTGGTGAGTCTTCACTTCTGGTTGGCGCAAATGCTTCCTACCACTCTCACCAACCTATATCCAAACCTTTCCTCCAGGACCCTCTCCCTTGGTTAAGATTTTCTCTCTACCGGCACAATTTCTCTCCCTCCCCCTATTGCTCCCTATGAAAATCCTAGTGCTACGTAAACTGTGTCTGCTATGGACAACTGTGCCCTTGGTCTCTGGCCAATGCTAACAAGCTGTTGGAACAAATTGTGCCAATCTACTAAGTCAAACCTTGCTCTTGGGACACCTCTGGCAGATCAAAGACTCCTACCTGTCCAATGGGAATAGTCCATTCGTCCGTTCCTCCATATTCTCCTCTGGGATGTCTTCTGGAAAATTTCAGATTTCTACATCTAGTGCCAGCTTTAAGGGCTTCTAAGCTTACACATCTCTGTAACCAAACTTGGCCTTAATTTCCTTAGATGACAGATCCAAAGCAATCCTTTTTAATTACTGTCAATGATTGGGTAAATAGACATTCCCTCAGTTAAATGGAGGCTCCCATGTTCAAATCTCTTTGATCCAAAAGTTTTAAATGTACACCTAAATAAATTTTCTCCATAACCTACTTATCTTTGTCTTCTGCCTATATATGTTTCAGTATCCTGCCAGACCCAGATATTTCCTACATCCACGACAGTGGCAATGCAGCTATCACAAGTGTTCCAGTGTGACCTCATAGACATCCTTCAAACTTGAACTATACTTTCCCTCCCAACAATGATGTTCTCATAGAACCTGGACAGCTTCAAAACAGCCTGTTTTTCCTGGACTTGGCCAGCATTTCTGCCTTTTGACCTCCCTACAGCACCCCCAGTGTCAGCAAGAAGTAGCCAGAAGACACTTCACTTCTTACTAAGAAAAGGCTGGAATGGTGTGCTTCAGGACCAGGACAAGTAGCTCCAGGTTTTCCCAGCATTCTTCAGTCCCTACCTGCTGCCTTTCATGGCTGGCAACTCTCTACTGGCAACTCTCTACCCTGAACTTTCCAGGGCAGGGGCTTCCTCTCCTCCTATTGACCATGTAATCTGGAATTTTGTTGCTATTACTTTTTTTTCTCTGTCTCTTACCCCCTTGCATGGCAACCAAGAGCTGCTTCTGATGAACCTACATAAACTTGCCTTACATGAGAAGCAGCACAAGTTCCTCATTTTTTAATTATAGAAAAAGGGAGGATGTTAGTATTTAGACAGCTGCTTCTGGGTTGCCTAGCAATCTATGATGTCGTTATGTGTTGCCCTACAGTAGCCACACCTGGCTGGATGGTTAACTTGATCCTTAAAAGGCTCAACCTGCCACTTTGTCACTCTCTTGCCCTGTTACTCTGCCACTCTCCTGCTCTCTCCCCTTTCTCTGTTGGAGTGCCTCCTCCTTTCCCCCATCATGTCTTGCTCTCTCCTTCTCTCTCTCTTCATCTCCATCTAATAAACCTTTCATATAAAATATGTGTATATCATCATTTCGTTGGTCCTTACAATACCAAAGTGTTAAATCTCTTGGTTAAGCTGTTGTGCTGAGCACAGCAGAGGCACAGGTGAAAGCCAATGCCTGGTGGGCTTGCAGCCAAGATACAGGCATGGTGGGGAATAAATGATGAATCTCAGACAGCCATGGTGGAAGCCTGATGGCATCATACAGCATGCAACCCCAACCAGCCTGTTTATTTGAAATCAAGGGTTTATAAACCTTGTGCAGTAGGAGGGATTTCGAGTGTTTGATTCACTGGGGTTAAGGGGTTAAGGATACTTGCTTTACATATAGTAGTACAGTTCCTCATTTTCCATGTAGTAGCATGGTCCTCTCACAAGGAGAATATGTCACCTAATTATCCATGGGTGGGAGAATCTCCAAGTACAAATGAAGGTCACTGCTGAAGACTAAGATCCTTAACAGGGTGGGGCATTTCTAGGAATTCCCAGATGCTTGCTGGAGTGGCTTTCTTATCAGGAAAGGATCCAGCCTACAGCCTGCTGTGAGGGCTATGTGATACTCTTTACAAAACCTGCGGCCACCCACATCAGAGGAGACTTTTAGAACCACACTGGAAAAGGGTGTCCATTATCATAGACGAAGTGCAAAGGAATGGCTATCTGGAGATGTCAGAGTTCAACCTTATCCAATATAGCCCCACAATCCATGTTCATTATAGAGGGAAGAAGACAGGAATGTCATTTGAGTAGTAGCTAAAGGCTTCACATTTTGATCCACAGGCAACAGGCAGAGACATTGGGCCTGGCATGGGCTTTGGAAACCAAAAAGCCCACTCCCCAGTGACACACCCACTCCAACAAAGCCACACTTCCTAATCCTTCCTAAACAGTTCCACTAACCAGAGACCAAGCATACAAACGTGTGTCATTCTCATTCAAACTGCCACAACTCTGAATCCCAGTCATTAGAGCACTTGGCTATATAGGGAGTTTGAGACTAGTTTGGGCCCTATGAAACACTTCCTTTAAATAAGATGTATTAGGTTGGGGGATGGGTGAACTCTTCCCTCTTTTTTGAGACAAGCCATCTCATTACATAGCCATGGTTATAGTCTTAGAACTTGGTATGTAGCAAACTCACAGAAATTTGCCTGCTTATGCTTTCTTAAAATTTCGCACACCACACCCAGCAAGAAATCCTTTCTTCAAAAACAGAACAACCTGCATAAAGAACAATAATATATTAAGACAAAATTACTTAGTGAAAAGTTACTTATTTTAAACTATCTAATGACTGTCAGTTTATTAGTTGTCTAGACAAGAACGAGCAGCTTGAAGGCCATTTGGGATGGACTCTTTCCTCATAGTGATTTTTGGACCACACTTTCAATTTTCCTGGTAGCACTAGAAAGCACAATTGCCCCTTTAAAGATTTAAAATACTGGCCGGACCATGGTGTTGAATGCCTTCAATCCCAGCCCTCTGGAGGCAGAAGCAGGAGTATCTTTTGTGAATTTGAGGCCTGCCTGGTCTACAAAGTGAGTTCCAGGACAGCAAGGGCTACCCTGTCTCAAAAACAAACAGATTTAAAACGTCACATGAACAAGTAGAGTTTTCAAGGCTTTGTTAAAGCTAATTAATGGGAATTCTTTTCCTTGGTCAAAAAATGACATCTGAGTTGAACCTTGGGCATTCCGGTCTGCTCTAAAAATAGGAATACAGCATACTATTGTCCGTCCTTTAAGAGTTAATGCAGTGGGGCTAGTTAATCACCTGCCTTGGTCACACCCAGTAGGAAGGCTGATGCAACTTGAAGGCCTGCTCTGGTAGGAGGAATAATTGTCCCCTTATTAAGATGAGGAATGTATTCGCCCATAAGCTCCTCCCTGGTGCAGGTGTTTGCAGATCTTCCCTGATAACTCTTCCCATTTTGTTGAGTTCTAACTGAAAGAACAGAACTTTTCCTTCTCCCTATCTTTCAGATCAGACCTCCATGCCCAATTTAGAAAGTGTGGCTCATCAGGTGTGGTGGTGCACACCTACACTCCTAAACAGAGATAGGTGGATCTCTGTGAGTCTGAAACTTTCCTACTCTACGTAGCAGATTCCATGTCAACCAGAGCTATAGAGTGAGATCCTGTCTCAAAAAGAAAGGTGAGAGTGACGCTTCCATCTTTTCCCCACCTTCTTCCTTCCAGTATCTATGGAGACTTACAGGATTTTTTCCAAATACTACTAAGGCCTACTGATCAGGCAAAGCTGCCTGCTGTCAAGCCTCACAACTCAGTTAGATGCAACCCAAACCCGGCCCACAAAGCTTCATTTGGTGACAAGAGGTGGTCAGTTTGGGCTCTAACTCCCTGTTCGTGGGAGATTTCATTTAGATAACACTCATATATGTATATATTTTAGGAAGCTCCTACTGTATTGGGTTTCCATACTACTTCAAATGGGCTTTAACTTTTAGATAGCTCTCCTGGTATTCCCTCCCTTGTCTCCTTCCCTCTCTTTATACTTGACCTTCCCCTTCCAGTCCTCTCTCCATATGTATGTATTCTATTTCCCTTACCTTTCGAGAGTTGTCTGCACCACCAGCCCTCACCAATCCTTTATACTATACCTGATCTCTGTGGTTCAATGTACTGTAGCTTGGGCTTCACTAAGTTAACAGCTAATATTCACATATAAGCAAATGCATACCAGACTTGTATTTCTGGGTCTGGGTTACCTTAGTCAGGGTGATTTTTTTTTCCTAGTTACATTCACTTACTTGAGCATTTCAGGATTTCATTTTTAAGTAACTGTGTAATATTCCATTGTGTAAATGTACATTTTCTTTATCTAGTTATTTGTTGAGGGACACTGTCATAGTTAGGGTTTTATTGCTGTGAAGAGACACCATGACCATGACAACTCTTAGAAAGGAAAACATTTGATTATGGCTAGCTTACAATTATAGAGGCTTAGTCCATTATCATAATTGCTAGCATTTAGGCAGGCTGCTTCTTGGTTGCCTAGTAACCTATGATGTCATCATGTGTTGCCCACCAGATAGACGTACCTGACAGGTGCAGTTCAGCTGTGCAGGAGCTATAAATGGACCCTTTTCTCTTACTTCTCTCTTTTGCTCTTCCTCTCTCTCTTGCTCTTATACCTCTCTCCTATGCTCCCCTTTTTCCATTGGGGTGCTCCCTCCCCCTCTCATTTCTCTCTCTCCATCTACATCCAATAAACCTCTTTCATATAATATTTGTTTTGTGCATCATTTTTAACAGTAATGGCATGAAGTATGTCAATGTTCAGGCAGTGTGGTGCTGCAGGAGTTGAGAGTTCTACTACATCTGGATTGGCAGACAGCAGGAAGTGAAATGAGACACTCTTCCTCTAACAAGGCCACACCTCCTAATAACACCCTTTTCTATGGACTCATGAGGGTCATTTTTATTCAAACTATCACAGACATCTAGATTGTTTCCCACTTCTAGCTGTTATGAATAGAGCAGCAGTACACATGGTTGAGAAAGTAGTTGTGGCAAGGTGAAGCGTTTTTTGGGTGTATGCCCAAGAATGGGATAACTTGAGGTATACTGATAGACCTTGACGTATATCGACTTCCGTCTTCCTGAGGAACTGCTACACTCATTTCCATAATGTTCCGGTTATTTTTAGTTCTTTATATATTTTGGGTATTAGTCCTCTATTGAAAGTGTAGTTGGTAAAAAACAACAACAAAAAAATTCTGGGGCTGGAGAGATGGCTCATTGGTTAAGAGCACTGTCTGCTCTTCTAAAGGTTCATGAGTTCAATTCCCATCAACCACATGGTGGCTCACAACCATCTACAATGTGAACTGATTCCTTCTTCTGGCAGATGTAAATGCAGATAGAACACTCATACACATAAAATAAATAAATCTTTAAAAAAAAATTCTGTTGCCTGCCAGTTTGTTCTAATGATGATATCCTTTGCAATACAGAAGCTTCTCAGTTTTTTGAGTTCCCATTTATTAACTTTTGATTTTACTATTATGATAATGGTGTTCTTTTCAGAAAGTCTTTTATTGTACCAGTGAGTTCAAGGCTATTCCCCACTTCCTGTTCTATGAGGTTCAGTGTTTCTGGTTTTATGTTGAGGTTTTTGACTCATTTGCACTTGAGTTTGTACAGGGTGATAACTTCTGCACTGCTTGGATTCTTTTATGTGGAGCTGGACATTTTGACCAGCACCGCTTGTTGAAGATGCTGTCTGTTTTCCAATGTTATTTTCTGGTTTCTTTTTCAACAATCAGGTGTCCATAGGCATCTCAGTTAAAGTTGCTATTGTTGTGAACAGACACCATGACCACAGCAACTATCATAAAGGAAAACATTTAATTAAGGATGGCTTACACTTTCAGAAGTTTAGTCCATTTTAAGTATAGGAGGAAGCATGGTGGCATGCTGGCAGACATGGTGCTGGAGTAATGAGAGAGTTCTATACATTGGTCCTCAGGCAGGTGACTGCGTGTCACACGGGTTGCAGCCTGAGCGTAGGCGACCTCCAAGCTCACCTCCACAGTGACATACTCCCGACAAGACCACACCTACTCCACTAAGGCTTCCCTTTTAATTGTGCCGCTCTCTGTAGCCAAACATTCAAGCACGTGAGTCTACGGGGACAATTCCTATTCAGAGCGCCACAACAGGTGTGCGGATTTATGTCTGGGTCTTCAATTTGATTTCATTGATCAGTGTGTCTGTTTTTGTACCAATACCATGCTGTTTTTATTGCTGTATCTCTATGGTACAATATGAGGTCAATGAAAGTGATATCTCCAACAGTTCTTTTATTATTGTTTTGGTTATCCTGGGTTTTTGTGTTTCTAAATGAAGCTGAAATTTTTCCTTTCAAGATCTGTGAAGAATTGTGTTGGAATTTTGATGGGAATTGCATTGAGTCTGAAGACTGCTTTTGGTCTGATGGCCATTTTTACTAAGTTAATCCTACTGAACCATGAGTAGGGGAGAGCTTTCCATCTTCTGATATCTTCTTCAACACATTTCTTCAAAGTGTCAAAAATTTTTATCATACAGATTTTTCACTTGCTTGATTAGAGTTACCTCAAGATGTTTTATATTATTTGAGCTGTTGGTTCTCTAATTTCTTCCTCAGGGCATCCCTCTCCCTTCCCCTTGTCATGTCTTCCTCTCTCCTTCTCTTTCTCTCTTCATCTCCATCTAATAAACCTCTTTCATATAAAATCTGTTGTGTTCATCATCATTCCATCAGTCCTAACATGTTTCACTAGGGGTTATATGGAATTCTGGATGATTTGGAATCTAGCGAGTACAGATAGCTAACTTCTACAGCGGATTCCATTTTCTCAGTGGGGCTCTTTCTCTACCTGATCTGGGTACCCCAGATCTTGTAAGGAGCATCTCATAGTCCTCAGGGTAGATTACATGCGGGACCCTTTTCTGATAAGAAGACCTGCTCTGCAGGCATCTGGGGATTCCTGGAGATACACACCCTATGCTAATAAGATGCCTTGGTGCCTTGGCTTTCCAAATGACTTTTGACTTCACCTGGAGATTTTCACCACTGGCCCCCTACCAGGGTAATTAAGTACTATGTCCTTCTTCTTGTGATAGGACCATGCTACTACATGGAAAATGAGGCACCATAAATGAGTCATGTAAATCAAGCATCACTGGTACCCCGACCCCATCGAATCAAACACATTCACCCTCAAAAACCTCTCCCACTGCCCAAGGCTTATAGATCCCTGATTTGAAATAAACTTGCTGGCTGGATGTGTGTAGGGGTACAAGCTTTGTGCTACCATCAGCTTTCCACCATAGCTGCCTGAGACTCTTCATTCATTTTGGGGAACTCCTGAACTTCCACTACCTCTGATAACTACAATCTCATTCTAAAACAGCTAATTAATTGTAACACTCCATAGAAAATTCTATGCACCCTGGCCTAATGAATGGGCAGAGACTGGAAAATCTTCATGATTTCAAGGCCAGCATGTGCACAGAGTGAGTGACAGCCAGGGCTACACAGAGAAACCCTGTCTCTTTTAATATTCTTTCTTTGTTCTGTACATTTAGTGTATTGATTACTATTTGCCAAAGGGGAATTTCTTAGTCTATTTGGTATTCTGTATCCTTCTTGTAACTTGAGAAGTGTCTTCTTAATGTTAGGAAAATTTTCTTTTTCTATTATGATTTGTGGAAAATATTTTCTGTGTCTTTGACCTGTTTTTTATTCCTTCTTTTATTCCTGTTATTCTTTGATTTAGTCTTTTCATGCTGTTCCAGATTTCCTAGATATTTTGTGCCAAAAATTTTTTAGATTTAATATTTTCTTTGACTAATATATTTATTTATTTTATTGTGTCTTCAATGTTTGAGATTATTTCTTCCATCTTTTGTATTCTGTTGTTGAGGTTTGTCTCTGAGATTTGTGTTAAAGTTCCTAAATTTTTCATTTTCCGATTCCCTCAGTTTGGATTCTCCTTATTAATTTTGGTTCCACTTTTGGTTCTTCTTGAACTGTTTTACTCATTTTTTTCCCCCACTGTTTGTGTCTTCATAGCTTTAAGGAATTTATGCATTTCTTTTTTAAGGACCTTTATCCTAGTCATAAAAGCTATTTTAAGGTCTTTATCTTGTGCTTCAGCTATGTCTCTGTTCTCACGGCCTGCTGTGGAGGGTTGCTAGGCTCTAGTGGTGAGACACATCAACTTGGCTGTTATTGTTTTTACCATGCTGTCTCAGTATCCGAGTTTTAGATGACTATAATTCTAAGTGCTGATGTGTGGTCTTGTATTTGTTGGGTGAGTGTTTTTCTCCTTTCTTTCTGTTGCTCTCTGGTCCTTAGGGGATTATGGTGGCTGTTTGTTGTGTGGGAGGGACTTCTGGGATCATGCTAGGTGTGGCTAACTGGGGATTTCAGGTAAACATATTTCTAGGTTTTGGGAGCTGACACTTAGGAATTCAGATGGACTGGGGGCAGGTGCACTGATGGCGTTCACAGGAGGGAAGAGAGCAGGGCATTCCACCAGGATCTGCCTAGGCTCCTGAGATGGGGGACAGAAAGCGAGGAGAGGACACAATGGGTAGTCTGCTGCAGAGCCAGGGACAGGAATGGGAATTAGATTTGAATGAGGGGAGGGACAGTGACATCTTAAGCTAGCCCACTGGCTTTGCTGGCCTTGTTTCTCTGTCAGGCTTGGCTGCTGGGCTCCCAGGGAATGCCCACTGGAGCTGGGGGCTAGGAAACTGGGAGAGTGTGGGGAAGGTTAGAGTAGAAAGTCTGTGTGATCCTTGGAGATGGGGGCAGAGCGGAGGGGGCGGCTTCAGCAGGTGGTCTGCTACAGAGTTGAGGGTCAGGGATTCGATTTGGAGGAGAGAAGGGAGGGGTGAGGATCCACAGGCAGCCTTTCGACTTCCCGGGATGGCAGAATAGCCCGATTTTCCCAAAAGTTTCTCAGCAGAAACTTTTTAGCATCCTTTTTATTTCCGCACTTCATCGTCAGATTTGGTTCATGTTGCAATTACTAAAGCAACCGAAGTTCGGGATCGGTATAATGTGACTGCTTTATGTGGAACAAAACCCACTCCTTAGGGATGGAGCTAGGATCAGCTACTTGTGAAGCAGAGACTGTGGACACAGTAGCTTCCGTTAGGAAGATGTCTGGTTGGGAATGGATATCAGAAGACTTCACCAAGGCAGGGTTGATTGCTTTGCATGGCAAATATCTGCTATTTTTCACTTATCTAAGGCGTGGAAACTTTAGTTCTTTCTTAACACTGCATGCCCATTACGCCTTTGTCGAGGACTGAACACTGGCTTCACTAGTCTCAGCAATGAGCACAGTAAGAAAGCTGAAAGTGGCCTATTGGTTCCTAAAGCTTCTTTGAAATGACTCATATTTGTATTTAAAGTTCG
Source organism: Psammomys obesus (assembly GCF_907164565.1). Lineage (NCBI taxonomy): Eukaryota > Metazoa > Chordata > Mammalia > Rodentia > Muridae > Psammomys > Psammomys obesus. Next base: position 5,031,451 of record NW_026585609.1, read on the forward strand.
AAGTGGAGCTAGGTGGTGGTGGTTCTCACCTTGAATCCCAGCATTCTGGAGGCAGAGGGAGGTGTATCTTTGAGTGTAAGGTCAACACGGTCTATAGAGCAAGTTCCAGGACAGCCAGGGATACACAGAGAAACCATGTCTTAAAAACAACAATAACAACCACAACAAAACAGAGCTGGGCACAGTGGAGCAAGCCTATCCTAGCACTCCAGGAGGCAGAGGCAGGCAGATCTCTGTGAGTTCAAGGCTAGCCTGGTCTACAAAGGAGGTCCAGACAGCCAAGGCTGAAACCTGTTTAAAACAAACAAAAAAAAAAAAAAACAAACCCAACAACAACAGAAAGGAAGAAATTTAAAGGAAGAAATTTACTGCCTAATAATACTGTACTAGGCAGTACAGTATTATGTTGTGACTTCGAACTGAGAACTCAAAATAGTTTGTGAACATTACTGATGGGTCTGAGCCAATAAGGAGGGCTGAGGCTTGGACCGTCCTCAGCTTTACTCTGTGAGAATCTGTTCTTGACATGCTTTGATGGGGTGATACCCTCCTGAATGGGTCAACAATGCTGGTCTTCAAGAGTCGTGTGTCCACAGGCACAGCTGTGCTAGACTGACCCTAGCCCTTGGGAATCAGAAGTAAGAGGGTTAGTGAAAATTCAAGGCCAGCTTAGTCAACCCAGCAAATTCTAGGGCAGTTAGGGTAAATAATGGAATCCTGTGAAAGAGTGGTCTCCGTCATGATGTCATCGTGTGTCACCCACCAGGTGTGTGGCAGATGAGGTTCAGCTGCACATGCAAGAGCTATAAAAGGACCAACCTGCCACTTTGTCTCTCTCTTCGCCTTTCTTGCTCTCTCCATCTCCCCTTCTTTCCTGGGGGGTAGACGGGTAACTTGACTCCCTCTTTCCCTTTCCTCTCTATCTCTCCACCTCCATTCAATAAATCTCTTTCATATAATATCTGTTGTATGCATGGCATCATTTTAAAATAAACACTAGCAGTCTGGGTCTTTAATGAGTTAATGAGTCGATACAAAGCAAGAGCATGTCATCAGGACTCTGCATTCTCTGCCTAGCTGTTTATGAGGCCAGAGCTTTGCTGTTTCAAAATGGTGTCTATGCACCATGTGAAAGTCAATACCAGAGAGACAAGAGTTGATTTCTTTGGGGCTGAAGAGATAACTCGGCACATGCTGCTCTTCCAGAGGTCAGGGTTCATTTCCTAGCACCCACATCAGGCAGCTCACCACCCTCAACAACTTTAGCCGGGTCTGATGCCTCTGCCTCCCCAGGCACTTCCCCTCTGGTGCACATACCCACGTGTAGACACACATACCTACACAGGGCTCTGTGTAGCCCTGGTTGTCCTGGAACTCACTCTGTAGACCAGGCTGGCTTCAAACTCAGAGATCCACCTGCCTCTGCCTCCTGAGTGCTGGGATCAAAGGTGTGCGCCACCACTGTCAAGCCAAAATAAATACTTATTACAAAACATATTTAAATATTTTCAACTATATTTTTCAAAATAAACATTGGAAAAAAATTGGTTTACTTGAGAGTTTGTACTCTTAAAAGTATCTTGGGGGGAATCAAGTACTTTTATAACGGACTTTTTGCATGGAGTAGCAGGAGGAACTATGGGTAGATTGAAGGAAGGTTATGAGTTGAACAGGGTTTTGCATTTCTTTTTGACTGATCATCCCTAGGGACCTTAGCCTCCCTGGGTCTACTTCCTATAATTCTCTAGACAAACATTACTGTTTTGCAAAGTAAACGTCATAGCAAGGGTCAGGTTTTGTCTAGCTGATGCATGGAACTGAAAAAGGTGGTTGGGAGGGGCATTACACATTTTAATGCTATGTGAAGGTCACAGGACAGTCTGGGTTTATAAACCCCCAAAATAGTATTTAGCAGTTATCATCTTAATCACTTGGGTTCGGGTTTTCTTTATAACTTAAAACGTGGGGCCAAGGGAAGGGCAGCAAATTCACCCTATGGAGGACAATTTGCACAGAACACTGGCCTTTGTTCCCGCTGCAAGAGGGCTTTCCAGTCACCTGACACATGAACCATGTGTCCCAGGCTGGTCTCAAACTCCCAAGAAGCTGAAGAGGACCCTGGAGATCCCTCGGCCTCTTCCTGGGGATCGCAGGCGCGGCAGGGCTGCACCGGTTCTCACAGAGCTGGTTCACTGAAAAGGAGTCCCACTGCGTTTGGGCTTGTTAAATCTACAAGCCCAGCACGGTAATTACTACCATGGCTTGGCTGCCAAGGAAGTATCTAGTGACTGCTCACTACTCACAGGACGTTTATAGGGATCAAACCTGGGGAACAGTGATGTCACTTTATTGTAAGGACTGCCAATGGGACAGCAGCCTTCAACACTTCACTATAAAGGTTCACTCTGGGCTGGAGTCGAAGCTTCGCACGTGCCAGAGTCCTGGGTCCTCACCCAGGGGTCTCCCCTCCCCCACCCCCTGGGGGAAAATCCTTTGCTCCTATCAAATGTTTAAAAGTTAATGTTTTTCCCCTCTCCACCCCCTGTTGGGATCAGTAAGCAGGCACTTCTATGGCCAGCCCCAAGGGACCTAACAAACCGGTTATTAGGCATTTGTGAAGACACCCTGACCACCTGGAACTACCTGTGCATGCCCTGGGTCACCCTATAAGAGAACTGGAGCCCTCCCCCTCTCTCTCTTCCTTCCTTCTCTTCCTTACTCTCTTACTCTTTCTCTCCTCCTCTCCCCCCTTCCCCTAATAAACCTCCCACGTGGAACCGATCTCGTGGTGTGATTTGTGAACCCGAGTGTAACCTCCACAGGCGTGGTTTCCCAACATTCGCACGTTTCCTAAAACCCCCCATCCCAGTTTAAATTCCTCGAGTTTAAGGAATAAAGGTTATCTCTAAGCACACATTTACAAACTTGAAGCTAGGTAAACAAACCATCTGTTGAAATGTAACCAAGAGAAGCACAAACAAAACAAGGCTTAGCTCTTAATTCAGTGCGCGCTGTTCTCAAACTCCCTGTGTAGCCGCGCTCCCCCCCGCCCCCAACCCATCCCCTGTGTGAGCCTCTAAATGAGGAAAATCCAAGTGTGGGCCATTACCCTTGGCTATGAGGATTTAATTTAGCATCACCACTGCTTCCAAAGCCTTCTGAGGTCTCCCGGGGAGTATTTCTCCATTGTTCCTCTGGGGCTGGGTGGAGACGCTTCTGATGACAAGGATTCCCTGGGGACTGAGCGGAAACGGTGCTTGGGGAGAACAACAGTATTTTCCTTTCCTGTTTTCCCCTGTGGCAAAGGTGTGTCTTTTTGAGACAGTGTTGCCCAGGCTCACCCCCACAATCCTCCTGCTTCAGATTCTGAGAGCTGGGATGACATGTGTCAACTACCACCTATTTCGAGGGCAAATTTTCTTTTTCTTTAGGTTTTTCGAGACAGGGCTTCTTTTCCCTGTGTAGCCCTGGCGGTCCTAGAACTCACTCGGTAGAGCAGGCTGGCCTTGAACTCGGAGATCCGCCTGCCTCTGCCTCGAGAGCTGGGATTACAACTGCGTGCCGCTGCGCTTCCAAGAGCAAGATTTTTATTACGGTAAGGTACTGGAAGGCGCCTCGTCGACGGCCCGCATCATTTGAATATTTACATTTCTGGGTCTTTACATCTGGGGTTGTGAGCTGAGCCAGCTCTCCAGCCCTCGTGTTCCTCGTGTCGGCCGGTGTCCCGGGGTGGAGGGTGGAAGCTGTCCCCTGTGCTCCGTTTCTGGGAGGTCACGCCCTGGCTCTGCAGAGGTGGCGACAACCTTCAGAGCCCAGGATGCAGTCTTGCAGGCCTGGAGGAGTACAGGCGCCGGTAGGCTGTCTTTTTTATTTATTTATTTTTTTTTCAGGCTGTGTGCTGGAAGTTTCTGAACGGGCTGGTCCCGGGGCCTGCAGGGCGGGGGCGGGCGAGCCTTCCGCATTCCTCTTCCGGCTGTGGGTGCAGCTGCGGCGTGGGGGAGGGGCGCGCGGAGCCCGGGAGGGAGCCGGCCGGGCCAGTCCAGGGACCGCCGACGGGTCCCCGGGGTGCCCCAGCACGTGGACGGGCTCTCTTCTCACCGCGCCCGGAAAGCCCTGCCGCCGAAGAGGCAAAGGCAGGGCCCACCTTCGAGCGACCCGAAAGCACTCTGGGTTTTTAGGGTTCGTGTTCGCTACTGGGCCCCTCCACGCCCGTTCATCTTGCATCTGTAAAATGGGGCTAAGCCAGAATCGCCGTAGAGGGGACATGAGAGAGGGACAGCGGAAAGGGGCGAAGTCACCGTGCTCTCTCTCGTGGATGTTGGGCCCAGACGGCAAACGTCGGGGTGGTGTCGTGGTTCGCGTGGACAGCCACAGCAGAGCGAAGCCCTGGGTGGCCTCAGCCGGGAGGCGGATTAGACCGGGAGAGGCCCGGGAGCTGTTTCCCTGGCTGGCGACATTGTTCTGGAAACAGGCTGGGTTGCCATGGCTACAGCTCCCCAGGGCCTGGCCCTGCCCATCTGCAGGCTGCCAGCCCGTCAGCCTGTGCGGCCTGCTGTCCCCGGGTCACTCCCGGTTTCCCGGGCTCCTCCCACCCGCGCCCAGTGCTCGGGAAGTTCCAGTTTACCAGATGGCCTTTGAGTCCGAAAATAACACCCCGAGGTTGGCCGGCCTGGGTTTCTCTTGAAACAAAAGTCACTAGACTGAAAGCTTGTTGAAGGCAGGAACCATCCTTGTCACCATGGTCGCTCCGCCCAGAGGAGGCTGTCACACAGTAGGCGCTTTAGAAGGGTTGACAAGCGTTTGACACCCAAGGTGGCGGTACCTGTCAGGTTAAAAGCGCGGGCTTTGGAGCTAGCATCTTTCTCTGCCGGCTTATAGATTGGTGGCAATACCTAATCCTTTCGAACTTCATTTTTCTCATCTCTAAAATGGGAACAGCAATGTCCTCATGTTGTACAGTGGCTAAGGCTCATGTAAGATACGAAAGGCTTTTACTTCCTTCTCAGGCTGGTCTCTTTCTGGCTGACGACATCTTCACGTAAAAACGTGGGTCTCTATAAAAACAGCCGCCTTAACAAATAAGAGTCCATACCAGCTCACTTGTAAAAGATAATGGCGTTTCTGTGCACAGACTCAGTCCATATTTGGGTAAAAGCATCAAATGGAACATGCCCGACAGTAACAAGTTTTCCGTGTTTCAAATGTCACTCATCAGTGTTGCAAGGTGGGCCGACTTCCAACACTCCCTCACAGAAGGAAGTGGCATTTCAACCTTGCGCTCTCCCCTCCCCTCAGCCTCAGGGTATTTCTGAAGCCCACAGACCCAACAAAGGAGCCCCAGGGCGCCCCTCCCCCACGGCCTTCCAGCCAACTGCCCTCTGAGTCCCCGGGGGCTCCCTTCCTGACTCTGGAAGATGCTAACTAACCCTTGGGGGACACTCAAGGAGAGGGCATCCACTCCCCTCCTCCCTGATGAGGCTGACCTGGACCTGTCTAGGTTCTGGAACTCTTGGGAGGCCTGGGAGGTTTCTGAGGGGGAGGGGCGGGAGCTGCCCGGGAAGTCTGAACTGAGCTTGGCCTCGGGATGTGCACAGCCCGCACAGCTGTCGACTACTGCTCAACTGGGCCTGCTCCTGGAACCCCTCTAGGGCTGACGGACAACCGACGGGGGCGGAGGTGGCAGGCTGTACTTAAGCTTCATTCCACGTTCGCCTAAGACTGCTGTCGCTTTTAGTTGGGACGGTGTGCACAACCCTTATGCATTTGGGGACACGGAAGGAGAGCCCGGAAGTGGGCACGTGCACTGGCACCTAGTGCCCGGGGCAGAAGACACCGAGACGTCCAGTTGCATTCTGGACGCTCCATAGACACGGGGGCTGCGAGTTTCCTGCTTGTCAAGACACGCAGACCTAGGTGTAGAAGAATGGTGTGAACTGTAGGGTGTGAAATGTTCTCCTCAGGGTTTCAGACCCTCCTACATCCCTCCCCACCCCCACTTCCCGGCACAGGCAGCAAAGGAACCAGGCCGCGAAGCCCGCCCCTCCCCTCCCCCCACAAGGCCTTGGCCAGCTCTCTGAAAACTGATACCCTGAGGCCCTTTTTCCCTCACCAGCTACCATCAGAGGCGGCGAGAGGGAAAACGCGGGCCGGATCTTCGCACAGAGGCCCGACTCTGAACTTGCTGTGCTGTGGTAGGCCACTGATCCGGCCCCAGGCCTGGTATTTCATCTGACTTTGCCACCCCGGGAACAGGCTTTATGTTCCAGCAAGTCCCCGCCCAGTTCAGGTCCGGCTGGAAAATCCATGCTACATTTTCCATTTCACCCTAGTGAAGCCTCAGCCTGTGGCTGTTGTGCTCAATCCAGCTCAGAAACTGGCTCAAACCGCCCTGAACTGGATTTGTTGGCTGTTGAGACACAGTTTCTGCCTCTTTGTGAGGGCGGAACCGTCCTCTCTCTCTGTGCATTCCCTCCCTCCCTCTCTCCCTCCCTTTTACCCAGAGTCCTACAGCCTTCTCCCACCTACCCCACCCCACCACACTCCCTTTTCTTGTCTTTTTATTTTTTTCCCTCTTAAAAAATACCATGAAGTAGGTTGAGTTCTCTCTTTTTTTAAAGGTCTAGGTTGTAAGCCTTTTGGCTTTTTGATATTAGTTATTTCTGAGTTGTTATCTAATCAGTGGAAATGGTGTCCTTCAAATGACGCTCAGGCAAAACCAGAAACAACCACATTTCTCATCACCGACTTAGGGCTTGGAGTAGAGTGCCTTGCTCCCCTCCATCTCGTTAACGATGGAGGAAAACCACCGTCTTAGCCTGTCCCCACACACAGCCTGGGAAACCCCATGCCCACTGCCTTCCGCAAAGGTGGACCTGCCAGAGGAAAACCTGACGGTTCCAGATGGCTTTGGTTTTCCAGTTGTAACTTTAACCCTGGATCAGATGGTGTAAACTGTGGGGTGGGGGAGGCTGGCTGGGGTGGGGGAGGGGCGGGGGGAGGGGCACACCAGTGCTCACCGGCTGCCGGGCGGGCCAAAGTGACGGGTTAGGGTGATACAGTTAGGACAAAACAGTACTGTGACTCGTGCGGAAGTATCACGTGCAGGCCTGTCTCTGTTCGGGGAACCAGACAGGGTACAGTCGCATGCTACTGAAGGGAAGTCCCTCCAGGGCCCAGTTACAGACGCCCAGTTACATGTTTGTGCAGTTGTTTGATAAAAAAAAAAAAGGTGGTCTCGAGTTCCCTCATTCTTTCTTCTTCGACAAGGATTTCTCATTTTGAATTTTTTGAGACCCCAGGAAGAGTCACCGGAATAGCAACCATGCTCTGGGTGTGGCTCCATGTGGCGCTTGACGGCTCCCTCGTCGCCCTCTGCTGGCCAGTTCAGGTAGCGCGCGAAGCTGTCCGAAGGCCTTCTGAAAGGCATAGGCCCGGCCGCCTTTGCCTGTTTTTATGTGTCTCTTTTCTCACTTCTATGCACGGCGTCTAAAATATTTCGTGAGGTTAACTATATAAAAATTGTTTAAAATTCAGCCCTAAGTGTCAAGACGTACACTGGAACACGACCTTTTTCCTCCTCAGTTAAAAACCAGGGCAAAAGGTGGTGGGAACCAGCTTTCAAGAGGTGGTCAGCATTCAAGGTCATCTCCCTTTATGCAACAAGTTTGAGGCCAGCCTGAGATCTAGGAAACCCTGTATTTTAAAAAACGAAATCCAAAGTAGTTCGCTTAAATAATTTCAGTGGAGCATAAGGTTCTGGGAAAAGGCCAATTACAGCACAGGAGGAGCTATTTCTTTGCAAGAAACGGAAGACTGACTCACCCTTCCCCCTCTCCTTCCTTCCTTTCTGTCAGAAAGTCTGAGGTAGGTAGTTTTGGACTTCTGTAATCTTGAAAATGGATACGAGATAAAAGTGAATCCATCCTTGAATTTGGTCCTCTTAGGAGATTCAGGAATCCTACCCAATTATTGTAGGAAGGCACAAAATATTTGTATAGAACTTGCCAGAAAGTGAAACCTTAGAGGCGAGTCTAGAAAGGTGGAAATGAAGGTACTGACTCTGGCCTTCTGATGGTCAAACGAGGACTCTCAACACCTGCTCCACATGCTGGTGAGGCTCGGCCCCTCATACTTTCTGGGCTCCGGCCTTTCCTCCCCAACGAGGCCATGCTGAGCACTGGCTCGCCTCCCTCTCTACTGGCTTACACACCCCGGCAAGTCCACTGTCTCCTGCTTTCCGCTTCCTGACCCCCTAAAGCCATGTCTGTCTGATCAAAATTGTACGACTGGCGTGTGGAACTGTACCCGCTAGAGAGCAAGGGATAAATAGGTGTTGAGCAGGCAGATTAAATTTAAATACCATTCACCTGACCCAAGTCCATTACTTCCTGGAACCTTCTTTCCTACCACGTGTCTTTTTGGACACATGCGCTTCCTTGCTTTTTCTCTTGTGGGCTCTTAGCAGTTGCTGATGTCAGGGTGTCTTTTACAGGGTGAGAGGTCCCGGGTGACGTCTCACACTTTAGCTCCTAAAATAATGATAAATAAGAGAGTAAGCGGTCTGCGTTTCCTCCGCAGTGGTACTTGAGTCATTCTGGAATCATTCTGGGATGGGATTGGATTCCAGTTGTGATGTCTGAGCTTGGTTTTGTCCCTGTGTCTTTCCAGCCCCACCTCCAACAGTATTTCCTTTGTTCCAGTGGAGAAAGGCCTAACCACTCCATCCTCTAAAAACGGCTCCCTCTGCTGGCCACAGGCAGACTTGTCTGTGCTCCGCTTGAAAGCCCCAGAATTTCATGCTGCAATTGCCTGGTCCTGACCCTGCATTCCAGATGTCACCCATCCTCTGGATGTCAGCCAAACTCAGGAGTAATTTATTGAGGATATATTTTCTTTCCCTGTCCTCTCTTTTCTATTTTCTTTATTCCTTTTCCTCATGAGACATGCCCTTCAGCCCAGAGTGGCCCCCTGCCTCCACCTTCTGAGTCCTAGGGTTATATTCATGTGACAGCATGCGCAGGATTGATTTCAGGGCTCTGTGGAAGCTACTACGGAAGTGTAAAGTCTGAGCTTCTGATAGAGTGTTTGAGAGTCTGAGAAGGTGTTTTAAGGTGATAAGAAAGTAATTTCAGGTATATAAAAACTCTTCCACCCACTCGGCTACTGTTTCTGTATTCAGACTGTTCAGAGCTTTCACATTAATCAGATTTTAAATGGCCTCCCAAAGCCAATCTGGCTCTTTTTGTAAACTTAAAAAGATTCTTGTAAGCTTCAGGAGATCCACTGGAATCCACAGGTCAGGCTCCAGATAAGTGCTGCCAATCAACAGCCCGTTTCCCAGCCTGCCTATTCCTGAGGGTGGGATTCCTCCCCTGGTTTGGGGACTCCCCTCCCCAACTACCAAGACTGTAGGCCTAAAAGTGAAACTCCTTACTTTATCTTCAGCCCCTAACACATGCATGTTCCAGCATCCTGTGTCCTCAAGAGCTGCCTCCAGAACTCAGGTTCTCCGGCCTAACCCGCACAGACCTCACCAGCTGGACTGGCAGCTCCCTTGCTGCAGATGGTCTCACAGATCCTGGCCAGCAAAGAGAACAGCCTGCTCTTGGGACTTGGCCAACATTCCAGCTTTTTGCCCCACCCCCCAAGATCAACACACTCAATGTCATCTGGAAGAAGCCAGAAAGGTTCTTTGACCATTATCAACTTATTACCAACAAAAGGCTGGGATGTTAAAGTCCCTACCTGCTACAGGGCGTGCTTGCCATACTCAGCCCTCTACCGGGGGGGGGGGGGGGGCTTCTCTCCCAGAGGCCCTTTGCTATATCATCCAGACATCTTGGTTCCAGTGACCCCTTTCTCCCCCTTCCTGAAAGAGAGGTTTCTCCCTCCTCCCAGCATGGGCTCCCCTTCCACCACCACCCCCTCGCTGCTGCCAATAAAGGTGTATTTATATAATATAGCTTTGTCTGCCATTAACTCATTCCGATTTATTTAATCAATCAGTAAGCACCCTACCACCCGAGTTACATTCCCACTCTGGCTTTGTGAAATTCATTATGTAGTTCCAAATTGTGGCTCTGTTCTGTATTCTCTGAACTCTTGTTTGAATTTTAAAAAAATTGTGTGTGTGTGTGTGCGCGCGCCTGAGCACACTCGGCATGTACAAGTTGATCTCAGAGGAGGGTTCCTGTGCACTCCTTTTTCATTCCCAGTCTTATTCTTTTGAGGCAGCATCTCTCTTTGAGCCAAGAGCTCTTCCTGTTTCAGCTAGGCTGGAAAGCCAGCAAGACCCAGCAACCCTCTTCTCTCCACCCCTCTCAATGCTGAGTTTACAGATTTGGGCAGGTTCTCTACTGGCTTGTTATCTGGGCGCTGGGATTTGAACTCTGGTCCCCATGGTTGTGAAAGTGCTCTTATAGGCTGAGCCATCTCTCCAGCACCGGTTGTTTGCATTTTAGCTCAAGGTGTTGCCATGCAATCGTGGTGAGCCTGGCAGTAGCCTGGTAATTGTGTAATCCACTGTGACCTCAAACTCATGATCCTCCCGAGGCCTGGGATTATAGGCATGAGCCAGCCAGCTCATCAAGTGGTTTTGCTTAACTAATGGTTGTGTAACTGTTTGAATTTCCCCGATTGCTTATAACTTGTTGTAGCTTTCACTTCAGTTTAATAAGGAATAAAAATCTGAAATGTGGGCCACTCCCTAGACTGGGCTGGTGTGAAGCCCTTTATGTTGAACTCCAAGCACTCCCCTGCCTTCAGCTTCCCGAATGCTGGCATTACAGGCTGGTAGAGATAGAACTGAATACAGAAGTAGCTGCTGAGCCTGCTCTCAGGGGCTGCCTTTTTTTTTTTTTTTTAAGCCAGGATCTTTATGTAGCTCTGACTGTCCTGGAACTCTCAAAGTAGACCAGACTAGTCCCGAACGCACAGCTGATCTGGTCTGCCTCTGCCTCCAGACTGCCGGAGTGAAAGGCGCCGCCACACCCATCCTCTGACTTGTCCACAGAAACTGAGAAACTTTCACCTACTCCATCGTCCCTTAGAGACCTTTGACCTCAGCAGGATCAGCTGACCTCGGACCAAACCCCAGAGCCTTCAAAGCACGGAGCCAAGTTAAATCTTTCTCCCTCCTGACGGTTGCCTCCTGCTGCTCTGCATGGATGGGAAAGCAGCCATGACATGCGGAAACATGTCCAGGCCTCGCAGCTTCTCCTAAGGCGGAGCAGCAGCTTGGCTGCTCAGAAAGGTTAGGCCATTTGCCCAACGTCACACAGCCGTAGGTGGCAGAACATTGGCAAAACTAGGATATTTTCAGAGTCTGTGTTAGCCTGGCGCATGCTCAGCCTTCTCTTATTTCCTCTCTTGCTTTCATGAAAGTGAGTCATCACTTCCTCGGGAGAGCTTAAATATAAAACCGTGGAAATGGCGTGCCAGCTCAACCCACCAGCTTTTCAGATGAGGAAATGGAACTCCAAAGGCTGGGAACCAGGCCTGGTTTAGTGAAGCTTGCCTATAGTCCCAGCAATCGGGAGGCAGAGGCAGCAGGATCGCTGGGAGTTCCAGGCCAGCCTGTGGTACACAGTGAAACCGGGTGGAAGGCAGCAAATGAAATCAAACCAAACAAAGAGCCGGCTCAGGGGCTTCGCAGGTCTGGATGGCTGTCTCCTCCACATGCAGCAACAACCTCGGACTCGAATCTGCTTGCTCCTTTCTGTATTTTTCTGATCATTTCTGAGAAAGAATGTTAAAGAAAATTCCCTCTGCGGTGCTCATTCCTGCCCCCGCTTAACACCGTACAGCAGAAACTTAACTGGAGTGAGTTACTTCTCGGCAGTGAACATGGAGCCTGCAGGGTTTGCCCTGCCAAAGACACTGTAAAGTGGCCTTGTGCTTCCCTTTCCTCTCCCTGGTTCCGGTGCGGATGGTTGTGTTTCTTCCTTTTCTGCTGCAGCTATTAATAGTTGTGAAACTTTCAGGTAGCCCAGGCTGACCTACAGTGCCCTTGGAAGTCAAAGATAATCTTGAATCTGATCCTTCTCTTACCTCAGCAAAGTGACAGCATTACAGACACAGGCCGCGCCTGCACTGTTGGTTTCTTTTGTTTGTTTAAATGGAGCTGGGGATCAACCTGTGACCCAGGCAACTATTGTGCTGAAACACGCCTTCCCTCCTCCCTCCCATCTTGTTTCATCTTGCTGCCTAACCTGTTTGCTTCTCGGACTGTTTGAATAGCACTGTCCTGGGTGTCAACCTAGTGAAAATTCGACCCTGCCCAGAGAAGGAGTTTGAGTGAAGACTATCACCAGACATCTAGTTTTTACCCTTAGATGAAAATAGAAAAGCCTGAGTTCATGTCTTTATTATAATTTCAATATATTCCTCTGTGTAATCTTATTTAAGTTTTTGTTTGTTTATTTTGTTTTGTTTTTTTGAGACAGGGTTTCTTTGTGTAGCCTTGGCTATACTGGACTTACTTTGTAGACCAAGCTGGCCTCAAATTCACAGAGATTCACCTGTCACTGCCTCCCTGAGTGCTAGGGTCAAAGATGTGCACCACCACACCCAGCTAAGTAATTTTTAATTTAACAGTTACTAATATATTTTCTGACATAATCTTATTGATCCCAGACTAGTCTTAAACTGTTTGCTTTATATTTGGGACTTGTAATTCTCCTGCCTCCACCTCCCGAGTCCATGTGTCGTCTCCCAGGTGTATAAACTGATGGCAAGTCCACTCCATGGCATGATTAAAGGGAAGGTTTTATTGTAGATATGAGAGAGAACAGCTAGAGGCATCCGGAAGATTCCAGAACAGAAAGAGAAATAAGACTAGACATGGCCAGCACTATCTGTGAGAAAGTGGAGAATACTGGAGGATAGAGAACAGAGAAAACAGACACAGGAGCAGAGCAGCGAGTGAGAGAGCAAACACAGCAAGAATAATAGGGTCATAAAGAGAATGAGTAGCTTTGGGAGGTGAGCCTGTGAGTCGCAGGGAGTGTAGGGTGGGGAGGAGGTGGGAAGGGTGTGGGTGTAATTTTTTGTCTACTTCATTGGGTTCTTATACATCTACCTCCCTTTCAACCCTCTATTCTACCCTAACCCCTCCTCCCTCCCCCAGCACTATGGAGGAGAGAAAGAAGGTTTGAAGATCTCCTTCGACTACCTCTTGCTGATTAGGGTTGTAGGGTTTCCTGGGGATATTTCCAGTCTTCATCCTCAAGAGAGCTCCAGCTTCTTCTTCTTGTCTCTTTGCCCACCACCCGTCGACAAACTGCAGCAGCAACAACCAGGAGCAGTAGTGGGGAGCAGCAGCCTTCTTCTTCCTCTTCTTCCTTGGAGTGCCCTCTGGCCCCTCTTAGGCTCTCTCGAATTTATACCCTCTCCATAGTCCCCAGAATTAAACTCTCTGCAGCTAGTAAAGATCACTCCCCTGCTGGCACACAAGGTAAATCGTGATCACCCGTCATGAGGCAGTCTGTTATCTCCCATCTGAGATTAAAACAAAACTCTATTCCTATAACATAACTGGGTTTTGAAAGAACCCAAAACTCTCACTGCAGAAGGGTTGGAGGCTAGCATGGACTTTGAAACGTGTTGCAGGTGTTTATGATACTGTTAAGCTCACCAGTTTTAAGACCCCTACCTCAATTCTGAGGCAAATCTGAAGCAAGCTTTAATTAAACACTGTCTAGGTCGATGGACTGTCAGGCCAGGTCCATCTCTGGGTTCTCAGAAAATGGCCCTGAATCATGTTTTGCAGGGACTTATAAAGGTACAACCCATAATTCACCATATTTCCCCCACCAGGTCCAATGGGGCAAGCACACACCCTGACGTATCTCCTGCCCACACACCTCTCGCCCACATGCACATCCAATGCAGATTTGTCAAACAATCCGTAGACCAATCTGGCCTCGAACTCACACAGATCCACCTGTCTCTATGCTGGGATTAAAGGCTTGTGCCACTACCACTGACTGTAGGAACTTATCTGTTATTTATTTACTTATTTTATGTATATGAGTGCTCCATATATACCTGCACGCCACAAGAGGGCATCAGATCACATTATAGATGGTTATGAGCCACCATGTGGGTGCTGGGAACTGAACTCAAGACCTCTGGAAGAGCAGACAGTGCTTTTAACCCCTTAGCCATCTCTCTAGTCACCCAGGAACTTATTCGACATGAACTCTTAACCTCATATCTTTGTGATAGCAGCATGCACTTTGATATGCTGATTGGCACCACAGGTAGTCATAGTCCTCTGCCAGAGGTAAGGGAAATGGCTCCTTTTGGTAGAGGGGGACCAGTTTCACAAATTCCTGAGGAATGCTGGCTTTTAACTACCAGAAATCTTCCTGTAGACCAGGTTGATCTCATTTATGGCTATTGAACAGCCTTTTGGAGTTTAGGAATTGGAGTTTCCTTTGAACCTGACAACAGGCATGTGCCACCATTTCTGCTTTCATGTGGTCCTGGAGAATCAAACCCATGGGCTTCATGTGCTTTGGGCTTAGCCCTAATTTATATATACGTGTGTGTGTGTGTGTAATATATGTATTCTATGTAATATATAAAATATGTGTGTATGTATATATGTGTGTATTTTTTAATGTATATGAGTATTTTGCCTGCACTTATGCCTATATATGCACCATCTGCATGTCTGATACAGGTGGAGTCAGAAGGTGCATCAGACTCCTTGGGGTTGGAGAATGAACGTGGCTCCTCTACAAAGGCAGCAAGTGCTCTTAATTGTCAGTTCTCTGGTTCTCATCTCTTGTATTATCTTCCTCCCTTCCTTCCTTCCTTCCTTCCTTCCTTCCTTCCTTCCTTCCTTCTTTCCTTTCCTTCCTTTCTTTCAAGAAAAGTTCTCTACTAAAACTCATGGAGACCCATCTTTTTCTGCCCACAAGTGCTGGGGTTAAAGGCATGCCCAACATGCTCAGCTTGTTTTCTTTTTGAGGCACTGTCTCGCTCTAGTCCTGAAACTCATGGTAATCTTCCTGCGTCAGCCTCCTCAGTGTTGAGATGACAGGCGCATACCCCCTGGCTTGACTGGAAGCACAGTTTTCTTTAACTTTAGTTGACTCACCCTGGACATAATTTTGTGAACTGTGTCGGGTTTTACAAAACAGGATTTATCAGACTAGCTTACACGATACCGATGGGGTCATCTGCACACTGCAGAGGCTGAGTGTGCTTCTGCTCAGCTCCAGAGGCTGGAAACTTCCAGTTTAGCTCTGATGGCTCGCTGGGTTCTGCTGCTGGTCTTTGGTCCACATTGGAAGCTAGAAGAAGCTGGATTCATACATCAGCAAAGGAACTCAGCAGCAATAAGATAGATGCTCCCATCACCAAGAGCCCAGGCAGGCACCTAGTGTTTGATTAAGTAAAGCAGAATGAGCTAAAGGGGAGATGAACCTATATTATATAAATGTATGTTTATTGGGAGCAGCAAGGGAGGGGGGAAGGGAAGCCAATGCTGGGGGTGGGGAAGGGGAGAGACCTTTCAGGAAGGGGGAGAAAGGGGTCACTGGAACCAAGATGTCTGGATGATATAGCAAAGGGCCTCTGGGAGAGAAGCCCCCCCCCCAGGTAGAGGGCTGAGTATGGCAAGCACGCCCTGTAGCAGGTAGGGACTTTAACATCCCAGCCTTTTGTTGGTAATAAGTTGATAATGGTCAAAGAACCTTTCTGGCTTCTTCCAGATGACATTGAGTGTGTTGATCTTGGGGGGTGGGGCAAAAAGCTGGAATGTTGGCCAAGTCCCAAGAGCAGGCTGCTCTCTTTGCTGGCCAGGATCTGTGAGACCATCTGCAGCAAGGGAGCTGCCAGTCCAGCTGGTGAGGTCTGTACGGGTTAGGCCGGAGAACCTGAGTTCTGGAGGCAGCTCTTGAGGACACAGGATGCTGGAACATGCATGTGTTAGGGGCTGAAGATAAAGTAAGGAGTTTCACTTTTAGGCCTACAGTCTTGGTAGTTGGGGAGGGGAGTCCCCAAACCAGGGGAGGAATCCCACCCTCAGGAATAGGCAGGCTGGGAAACGGGCTGTTGATTGGCAGCACTTATCTGGAGCCTGACCTGTGGATTCCAGTGGATCTCCTGAAGCTTACAAGAATCTTTTTAAGTTTACAAAAAGAGCCAGATTGGCTTTGGGAGGCCATTTAAAATCTGATTAATGTGAAAGCTCTGAACAGTCTGAATACAGAAACAGTAGCCGAGTGGGAGGAAGAGTTTTTATATACCTGAAATTACTTTCTTATCACCTTAAAACACCTTCTCAGACTCTCAAACACTCTATCAGAAGCTCAGACTTTACGTAAACTGGACATTTTTGAAAGGGCAGGGGAAGCCTTGGTTTCTGCTTTTAAACTCATCTTCAAACCCATGGGAGACCTGAGCAGGATGAATTAACTTCGAAAGCATAACCCAAGCATTCTATGTATTGATGAATATGGCAGAGCTTACCCATTATCCAGACAGCCTTCCCATTAGGCTCCTGTGGTGTCAGTGGCTCTTGTGGGCACAAGTCCTAGGGCAGCATTGCAGCATCAGTCTCTGAGAGGCTTTTCTTGTGGAGGAGGAATTTGGGAGAATCACTGACCTTATTTTGTCTAGGCAAAACAGGGCAGTCAGCCCTCCAGGTGGCATCTTTGTCCACTATCCAGGCAGGGCCTTAGCAGTGGGTCAGTTGGGGCAGTTCTGCCCAGTGTCACAGTATCCAGGAGGAGTCATCTGTCATTGTGCCCAAATCTTCCTGGAGGCCTTGGGGTCACTGCTAGAAGCTGGGGTCTCTGTCATATTCAGCTTTTTTAAATTAAGCACTTAAATGTACTAGCCTGCAGATTTTCTGACAGGTTTGAGGACCCCGCCTGTTAAGTGTAGCTGAGCCATACAAACTTTGTATAGTTACCCATCCTAGGCTTGACCTTGAAAATATAAAACAAGAGACTAGGTAAAGCTTGATCAGTTTTTTTGTTTTTTTGTTTGTTTTTTGTTTTGTTTTGTTTTTTTGCATGACTATAAATATATTTCTGAACTAGTATCAAAGGAAAACTTTCATAGATACAGTTCATAGACTGGCAGTCCTGTTGATCCTATCACACTGCATCACTGCAGACTGAGTTCCGACAAAGCCATGGCTCCACTCTGTACATCCAAAACCAACATGACGATCAGCCACGTGTTTTAAGTGGCCCATGGTGGGAAATTTCAAACTGAATCACCAGTGCGGCACACTGACCTCCGCTGCCTGCCCCTGTCTCTATCTGTCGAGAGCTTGCATGGATGTGGGGGCGAGACAGCATGTGTTAGGGAGAACCTGGAGCCGAGTGTGCAGACACGGCCTTGGGAAGTAAAAGAGTGTGTGTGTGTGTGTGTGTGTGTGTGTGTGTGTGTGTGTGTGTGTAAGCACACTTTCAAAAAAACCTGGACAGATAGTTTGGAAAATCTCCGAAGACACCCAAGAGTAGTCGGGGGATGAATTTTAGACCCAGAAGTACCCATTTTCCCAGCCCTTTTCTGGAGTAGCAAGATTGCTGAAATGGCGTCCCAAATCAATCTGGAACTGGCAGCTTCAGTGAAGTTTATCCATGAACAGACGTCTCTGAAATGGGAGATTACCTCAGAACAAAGGCCTGGCTTCATTCTGGACTGACTCCTCTCGGGTGGCTATGTCTTCAAAAAAGAGTGGCGGGGGAGAGTCGTCGTGGACTCTGGGAGAGGCACCTGGCACCTCTTGGCAGCAGCTGGGGCACAGGGCACTTTCTGAATCCAAAGTTGCCTCAGGCAGAGAGGGAGGTGGGAGGAGAGAAGCAGTTGGTCCCCACATGAAAACTGCTGCCCAGCCTGGGGGATGGACTTCCCCTTCAATCGAGATGACAGCCCTACCCAAGGAGCATCTAGTAGTTAATCCCAGATCCTCTCAAGCTGACAGTCAATCAAGATTAACCATCACCTTTATAAGGAATATTATCTTTCTCTCATTATCTCACAAAGAATTTTGGCTTGGGCCATGAAAAAATGTGATGACAAGCCTAGAGAGAACACAGACATGTCTGGAAGTGCCTAAGCACAATGTAGCTTTCCTGTCATGACACAGTGCCATTTTGAAAGGTCACGGTAGGTAGTGTTTGTTAGGACCAATAAATGTGCACAGAAGATTTTATATGAAAGAGGTTTATTAGATGGGGATGAAAAGAGAAGGAGAGAAGGAGAGAGCAAGACATGATAGGGGGAAGGGAGGAGGGTGCCCCGACAGAGAAAGGGAGAGAGCAACAGAGTAAGAGGACAAGAGGGCAAGAGAGTGACAAAGTGGCTGGTGGATCCTTTTAAGGAGCAACTTAACCATGCCTGCCATATGTGACACCTGGAGGGCGACACATGATGACATCATAGGTTGCTAGGCAACCCAGAATCAGGCTACCTAAATACTAACAGTGTTAAGCTGTGAACACAGAATACCAGCTCTGAGGGAAACACAAGCTTTTGTTATTCCAGGGAACAAAATCAATGTTTTTCTTTTTCAACATCTGTTACCTCATCACAGGGGCAGAGATGGTGGGAGCTTGCTGGACAGTCGGGTTAGCCAAATGGCAAAGTAGAGTGGGAAACCCTGTCTGAAAGAAATAAGGTGGAGAGTGCTGTAGACAGAAGTACACCTGGCGTTGACTTCTAGCCCCCGACGTGTACACAAACACATACACAATGCTAGTGTGAATGAAACTTGTGTGGGTTTTTATTTCTTGTTTTGGGAGTTATTTTTGAGACAGGGTCTCACTATGAAGCTTTGACTAGCCTGAATGGAAATTTAGAGGAAGGAATTCTACAGAGTATATTCAGGAATGGGAAGAGAAAAAGAAGCCATCATCATCCTTACTCATTCCTAGCAGAAGTCTGGCTGGGTGGAGGGAGCAACTGGGTAGTTTCTGGGATATGACTGTGGTGTGATGTGCCCTATGCTGGGTGTGGCACAGTGGCTGTCCATCTTCCATGTCAGAAGCCCAGGTTTCCTGACAGGGGCTGGATCTAAGGTCCCGGATCTCCTAGGAATGGGTAGAGCCATTTACAGCAAGGCCTGTGTGCCAGGCCAGGGTGTGTGGAGAGTCTCCACAGAGTGTTACAGTTAGCTCTTTTACCATGAGATTGCCGGTGGCAACGGAAGCTTGGGCCTTCCCAAGCCTATGGAGATATCAAAGCGCTACAGCCCCTTGATTAAGCTGCTGTTGCTAAGCATGACAGAGGCCTGAAACTGGCCAGACGCAATTCAGTGAATTGCAGGTCGACGGCTGCCGAGGTAGTGCTGCACCGCTGGTGAATGGTGGAAGCTCACTGTGAAAGATCCCCGGAGGGTATCTTCCATCTGAGAGACCCCCTCCCAAGGAACAACGAGGCCATTCGGATGCAAACAGCAAGAGGCTTTTATTTTGATACACGGGTACCCGGGGCAGCAGACCTGCTGCGCCCCCTGGGTGGAAAGCTGGGGTTTTTATAGGGTTTTAGAGCAGAAGCGCTGGTACAGAAGCGAGAGGCATGGTTACAGGGGGCTGATTGGTACGTTTACATGAGACCACGGTTTGCGTCAAAGTTTGGCAGGGACACCAAGATTCCAGAACTGGGTGGTCAAAAGGGTCATGATGACCACCCCTTAACGTGGCCACCTGTTATTTTGTTTTTCCCTATCTCAGCTGGAACAATCTCTGACAGATATCCCATGAGGGTAGTCACAACAAGTTGTTTTTAGCTAAACAGGGGCAGCCTGACCACAGATATCCCAAGTGGGTGACACAGCTGGGTTTCTCAGTAATTTTTTTAGTTTCCCATTAGCCTTTAGAGTTTTACAAAACAGTGGTGTCCCACAAAATGGCGTTAGCTATGTTTAACTTAGTGTGAGGCTGGGGTC
Organism: Psammomys obesus; assembly: GCF_907164565.1. Lineage (NCBI taxonomy): Eukaryota > Metazoa > Chordata > Mammalia > Rodentia > Muridae > Psammomys > Psammomys obesus. The sequence goes on from NW_026585609.1 coordinate 5,051,366, forward strand.
TTTCAACTGCAGTAGGCGTCATGTGTCTGGTCAACCGGCAGTCAAGCCCCAGGTGATCCAGAAGTTCTAGCCCGTCAGGCCGAGGCCAGACAGCCTAGCTGGCAGTCAAGCCCCTGAGAGTTCAGCTTCAAATCTCTAGGGAGGAGGGGAGCTCTCCTTTCCCCAGAATAAATGACGAATCTCAGCAGCCACAGTGGAAGGCTGCTGGTATCACTGAGGCCCCCAGCACTCAGTATCTTCAATTGAAGTCAAGGTTTTATAAACCTTGGGCAGTGGGAACAGTTTTGAGGGTGTTGGTTCAACGGGGTCAGGGGTGCCAGGGATACTGGATTTACATGTAGTGGTAAGGTGCCTCTTTTTCTGTGCTTTAGCATGGTCCTATCACAAGAAGGAGAACACAGTGCTCAATTATCCTATGTGTGGGGAAAGAGCTCCAGGTAAAGTCAAAGGTACTTGGAAAATCAAGACTCCAAGACATCTTATTAGCATAGGGTAGGATCTCCAAGAATCTCCAGGTGATTGCTAAACAGGTTTTCTTATCAGGAAAGGGTCCAGCCCATAATCTTCCCGGAAGGTTAGGTGACACTCCTTACAAGATCTGGGGTTACCAGATCAGGTGGAGAGAGAACCCCACTGAAAAAGGGAGTCCGTTGTAATAGAGTGAGCTTAGTTGGCTATCTGGAAATGCCAGGCTTCAACCTTAAAAGCAGGGTTTCACAATAGTCCATGTAAAAAAAAGGAGAGGAGTAGGGAGGAGTAGAAAAGAGAAAAATCAGCAAGGTGAGGTCAACTTAAGGAAAATGTTAACAGCGGTGATTTAAAGGGTGTCAGGAGTGCTTAATTTTGCCGGAGGACTTTAACCGAGACGCCACAGAGGGCGGCAAGGTATTGATAAAAGCCAACGCCAGAATGATTTTTGAATGCTGCTTTAATCCCACTAATTACACAGATATCTAAGAATTGCGTAGCACATTATACATCTTATGGGGAATACAACCTGGCCACAGGTGCGGGCTCGGACACTTTTGTCTCCGGTGTCGGATGTCTTCTAGGCCCCAGAACAGTTCCAGCCGGGCCTCAGATACATCTTCTGATGACTTGATAGGCCTTGGAGCATCTATGCTCCGGCCAGGCCTCATATGTGAAGGAAGCTGTGGTTGCTCGGGAGCCTCCTTCCAGGGCCGGTCTGATAAGGTGGTCCTCTCAGAACCGGTTTGTTAAGGTGGTCTGGGCTTTTCAAACAGCCGTTCGAGAATTGGCTGGGTATTGGCAGTCTATCAGCTTCCTCACCACGAGTCTAGCTGCCATGCCCGAGTGGGCTCAGGCTCCAGTTTTTATACATTTTGGGGGGGCATCGCTTGGCTTATCATTCTTTCACATGCACGCACACACGTTGGCTGCCTTAAGAGCGTTCTTAGTTACTATTACTACAAATATCTTCTTATCTATCCTTGACAGCTCTGCTGTCTTACAAGCTCTCAATGTCTTAGGAGTGTTGCTCAGTCACTGTCACCAAAAATGCCTCCTAACTTTGCTCCTGACAGCTCTGCTGTCTTATAGGCTCATTACAAAGGGAACGAATGGTCTCAAGTGTCGTGGTGGAAGCTGAGGGCAGTGAGCATATTTCTTTCTTTTAAAAATAATTTATTTAATTTTATTTTATGTTCATTAATATGAAGGTGTCAGATGCCTTGGAACTGAACTTGGTGTTACAGATAGCTGTGAGCTGTCATGTGGGTACTGGGGATTGAACCTGAGTCCATTTGGAAAAACAGACAGTGCTCTTAACCACTGAGCCATCTCTCTAGCCCCCAGTAAGCACATTTCTGAAGTGTATCCTGAAAGATCATCAATGAGCCATTTCCAGTGGAAGCTGCTATGCACCAGTGAGGTGGGCTGGCTTTCTGGAGTCATTAGCCTAATGAAGCTCAAATCTAGTGATTGTCAGGGCTACAAGTGTCTTAGTTGTGTTTCTGCTTTTGTCACAAATTACCAGGACAAAAGTGACTTAAGGGAGAAAGGGTTTATTTGGCTCATGATTAAGCCATTGTGGAGATGTCAAGTTGGCAGTAACTTGAAGCAGCTAATTACTTTCCCAGTGAAGAGCAGAGAACAATGAATTAATATACACATGCTTAAAGCAAGAATTATTTTTCATGGGGGTGGTTTGCTACACCCACTTTGCTCCTAAATAACTATTTTGGTTTTCTGCCCCACTTCAGACTGCTTAGTTCCTGAATAAGATACCTAGAGACCTTTTAGATTTATAACAAGCTGTATGGCACAGTAACTGGGCAGGTACCAACCCTTTAAGCTATTTTGCCATTTCCCAGCTACACACCCTAAGTTACCTGCCATAATTGTTCCTCCCTGGGCTGCCTGGGTTCCATGAAGCCAGCCCTTAATGCCTCATGCTCATGGTTCATAGCGTCCTATGGCAGCTTTTTTTCTTTTCAGTTCCTACCGCATGCTCCCCTTTTGACTTCAATCCCAGGAACCTAAGCTTTGCCTGCTTGCTTCTCTTCTGCCCAGCTATAGGCTGTATAGCCTTTTTATTAACCAATTTAATTTAAATTAGGTAGAGTAAAGTTTATACAACAAAGACTGGTATATGTGAGGATGTATTGCAACCAGATCTTGGGGACCAGTATTTAGCATTTGAATACATAGCACCAGAATAACTCCCAACAAATGCTAGCACTCAGCAGGTAGCCTCCTGCCTCTGCCTCCCAAGTTCTGGGTTTATGCACCAACACATCCAGCTTCCATCTCACTCCCTGGGACAAGTTATCTCATTGATGTGGTGAGGCAGGCCGACCAGTGAGATCCAGGGAGCCCGCCGGCCCCCGGCGCTGCAGATTCAGATGCAGGCCACTGCCCAGCTCTTTACCTTCATGCTGCAGATCTAAATTCAGGTCCTTATGCTCACACCACAGCACTTCCCAGCTAAGCCATCTCCATAGTGCCACCCTGTTGGTATAATGCTCTTGTGGAATATATACAATTTACCCTTGTTCATTAAAATGTTGATTTCTCTACCCCACTATCTGGTTTCAATCCAGACATTGCATTGTGATGTTTATTCTAAGCATCACCTGTCGCTCAAGTTTGTGTAAACATGTCATCATTTGTTCTCTGTATTGTCAGTTAAATGACCAGCCAATGCTGTGCAATGGAGAGAATAGGGTGGGACATCCTGATCTGGAGGGGAGGAGAAGGAAGCTAGTGAGAGGAGTAGGAGGGCAGAGATGGGCAGGAGAGGTCTTGGAACCACGAGGAGAGGTGAGCAGGACCTAAGATATGCTAAAAGCAAGTGTAATGGGTGAAATCTAAATGGTAGGAAACTATGCAGGCTTGAAGGTTTAGGATGGAGTAAGTAACTATTGCCCAGCATTGTGCTCTAGGCTAACTAAATAATCCTAGTCTCTGTGTGGTGATTTGGGTACACAGCTGGTTTAGGGATAACTGCTGCTTAACTAAAAGATAAATATATTTATATATTTATTTATATAAATATAAAGTATAAATATTAATAAGCCACAACACCATCCATGGCCACATTGGGGTGGCAGCCAGGCCTGCCAGTGCTCCACCTGCTCTGCCATCCTAGGTCTAGTGTGTGTTTAGGTTTGTAATGAAGCAGACCAGCAGTTCCTGTGCAGCCATCTCCAGATTTGGAGGCAGTGAAAGTGTCAGGGATGTCAGTTGGCACTTCCTCTATTTCATATCCATCCCTGGTCCAGTTGTCTGACCTGCTGTTGTCAAGAAACAGTGTCAGATGGTTATGGCCCCGTGGGTACTGTTCACAACAATCTCATGATTACGTTGATTAAGTTTCTGCAATAAAAACTATTGCATATGCTTTGTGCTTGTACATATGTATATAAACACCATATGTCTATCATCTTACCTCACAGTTCTATTTTTTCTTTGAACTCTGATGGTGAAAGACATAATATATTACTTGTAAGTATAAATTACATATTTCTTGAGCCTGTTTCGTGCCTGTGCTTAATTCACAGATTACTGTAATGAACACAATATAAGTAGGAATCTAGACATGGAGACAGACAATTAAAATATTAACAAAGAACACATAGTACAGGTAGTGTGAATGCTTTGAGTAAAAATGAAACCAACTCACCAAGTAAAGCTCCTTGCTGGAACCCACCTGGTGGAGAGAACCGACTCATGCAAGTTGTTCAGAGAGAGGTAGGTATGCGTGTGTAAAAATTGTAAAACAATAATAGTAAAACAAAAGAAACAAAATGGCTGAAATCCGAAGGTTAAGTAGCAGTGAATAGCATAGCTCATCAGAAAGCAGGGGGAGCTTCCTCCTGGAGTGAGGTAGTGAAGAGCCTTGGTTGGCTGCTGTTGTCTTCTGGTGGTAGCCTGGGCACAGTTGTCAGCTTCTGGATGAAGAACAGAGAGAGGTCCAAGGTCCAAGGGATCCAAGGTCCCTTTTCTCTCTGGAATGGCTAGAGCACTTTAGGCAGAGGCTCCTACCTTAGGCAAGGTTCCTGGTCTCTCTAGGAAAGGTGTAACACTGGCTGTTACAGTCAGCTCTTTTAAAGTGAGATTTTGGGTATCAGAGGACACCAAAGTGTTACAGCCCTTTGGCTAAGCCTTTGTGTTAACAGGAGGGGTGTGGGCGAAAGTCCCTGCCTGGTCAGCTTACAGCCTGGCAAGGCTCAGGCCCAGAGGGCTGGAAGGCAGGTCCAGGCCTGGCAGTTGTTTCCCTGGCAGTCAGCAAATTTGTGTTTGGGCAGGCTCCAGCCAAACCTCGGGATGGCAAATTTCCAGGGAAGAGGTGAGCCCTCCCTTCTCCATAATAACTGACGAATCTCAGATTGTAGTACATAGCATGCAGCACCTTTATTTCATGTGAAATCAGAGCTTTTTAAACCATGGGTAATGGGAAGGGTTTCGAGGGTGAATGTGTTTGACTCGATGGGGCTAGAGGTGCTAGGGATACTTGATTTACATGTAGTGGTACAGTACCTCATTTACATGCAATTTACAATCCTATCCTATTACAAGAAGAAGAACACAGTACTTAATTATTCTATGGATAGGAGAAAAATCTCCAGGTACAATTGAAGGTCATTTGCTTAAAGCTATTAATTGCTTAAATACCACTCCACAGCATAGAGTCATATTTCCAGGAATCCCCAGACTCTTGCTGAGCAGGTTTCTTATCAGGAAAGGGTCGGGCATGTAACTTACATGAGGGCTATGTGACACTACTTAAAGGTCTTGGGGTTCAGGCAGAGAGGACACCCCACTGAGAAAGAGAGTCCACCATTATAGACCCAGCTCAGAGCCTATACAGAAATGTCAGACTTTGACCTTAACCAGCAGAGTCCCACATGCAGTCAGCTAAGACAGAGAAGGGCCTGAACTAAGACTGAAGGAGAAAGTTTTGTGGTTAGTCAAGTCTTCTGAGCTCCTACCAGAAGCAAATGTCAAAGTGCTGTGCATAATTAAGATGCTGCAAGAGATGGAGGGAAAATACAATAGCAACTTGAAAGAGAGATTTTTTTTTTTAAGGCAGTTGGGCATGGTGATCTGTAACTCACTATGTAGACCAGGCTGGCCTCAAACTCAGCGATCCACCTGCCTCAGTCTCCCAAGTGCTAGTATTATAGGTGTACACTACCTCTTGCCTGCGAAAATAGATTTTATTAGTTCACACAGACTTCATGAAATACAGGAATGGAAGTGGCTATATGTGTATATATAAAGAAACAACATATATGTTTGTGTGCATGTGCATGCTCATGTGTTTTCAGGGGAGGAAAAGAATGCATGCAAGATAACAAACAATTTCTTAAAGACTCATTGGTCTGGAAAGAGACTGTTGCAATCTTTGGAGGGAGAGTCCCACAACTTTCAAACTGTTCTTTATTTGGGATTCCTGATACTGCAAGGTACATGTTGTGGGGTTCACTAAAATCCAACATAACTCAAAACCAGGTCAATGCAGGTGATAAAAATTTATTGGAATCAAGTCCCTACTGATCGATCAGGGCTGCAGAGCAGACTCGGGAGCTGAACTACGACTCTGAAGGGACGTTGTACATCATAGAGAATGAAACCACAAAGTTCTCTGTGAAAACCCAGGTGGACTGTGCATATGCCTTCTCAGGGTTCGTTGGCTTTTTCTTTAAAAGCTTTTTTTTTTTTTTTTTTAAGATTTTACATTGATGTGTATGGGTGTTTTGTTTCCACATGTCTATGTCACATGTGCATGTGGATGGGCCTGCAGAGCCCAGAAGAGGGCGAAAGCTCCCCTGGAACCGGGGTTAGAGATATTGTGAGCCACATTGGCATCTTAATTTCTCCTGTGTTGCTGACAGTTATATTCGCCACCGCCTTCCTTCTGCCACGTTTGCCTTGACATCAGTCCCCAGCAGCCAGTCTGAACATGGAGTCACTCTCCTTTTCTGATTTATTGAGCTATTGAGGATCTAATCCCGGGACCCATCTTCCTCCCCGGCTCCTCCCTTCTCCCTGCTTTCTCCCCTCTCTCCCTTTATCCCTCCCTCCTTCCTTCTGTCTCTCATCTCACATTGGAACTGGTGTCTGGTTAGTTGCCCACGATGGTCTTGATCCTCCTAGCCCAGCTCTTCAGGGCTGTGCGCCACTACCCCTGCCTAATTAAAGGCTCTTTAAACTATTAATTATTCTCTCCCCCTTTTAAAAACTCTTTACTTCTTTCTCTCTGCAGTATCTGTTGCAGAGAGAAAGGGTTTTTTTCATTTTTTTAAAATAATGTGTATATGTGTGTGAGAGAATGGTGGATTTGTACATGTGAAGGCAGTGCCAGGGGAGACTGGAGGAGGATGTTAGACACCCTGAACTTTTCAGGGGTCTGTGAGCCACCTGGCATGGGTACCAGGAGTCAAACTTGGGTCCTCTGCAAGAGCGATACACTAAGTTTTGGTCGAGGCTGAAGCCATATATCACATCTTCACAGTTTCATGACTAGAAAGATAGTTTCTTTCCCTCTTGTTATATTCTTTTATTTCATTGAAACAGTGCCTTACTCTATAGCCCGGGCTGTCCTCAAACTCACCATGCAGCCCTTACTAGCCTCGGACTTTGGAGCTCTCCTCCAGCCTTCTGAGTACTGGGATTCACAGGTGTCTGGGTGTGAGCTATTCAGTCTGGCTCCCCCCCCCCCCCCCCCCCCCGCCATGTTCCTTATTTCTCCTTCCCTCTTCTCTCTCTCTTTCCTCTATTGTCCCCCAGCCCCCATTTCTTTCCTCCTGTTCTGAGGAAGGAAGTGACACTAGGCAAATACCCTGGGCTATGTTAGTCTTATTAAGGGAGGTTTTATTAACAGCTTTGGTTCTTTTAGTCTTAATGAGATTAATCCCAGTCATGGGGAGGTGGGCCACATTAGTCTGTTTATTAGCTAGTGTGAGTCAAGCATCTTTCCTCCCTGAGCCATCTCACCGACCATATTATAAACTGATATAAACTTGTCTAAGTAGGCTGTGCCATGGGTGTAGCTCACCAATAGAGATTGTATAACCTCTTCAGGGGCCCCGGGTTCCATCTGTAGTTCTCTTAAAAAAAAAAAAAAAAAAAAAGTTGACTATTGTCCTTGGAAAATGGGTCTGAAGTGTCACTTGCTGACAATTCCTTCTTCCTGTACCATTTGTTTGTTTGTTTGTTTGTTTGTTTGTTTGTTTGTTTGAGACTGGGTTCTCTGTAGCCCTAGCTGTCCTGGAACTCACTCTGTAGATCAGGCTGACCTCGAACTCAAAGATGTGCCTGACTCTGCCTCTCAGGTGCTGGGAATTTCTGTACCATTTTACCATGGCCTTTCTGGGTGTGTTTTCCCTCTAGTTGGTGTCCCTCTTCATTGGCCAGTAGAATGTAGGAAGAAATGATTTGAGCTAGTTCTAAAGGAATCATTTAGGAATCATCTCATTTTTGTTCTTCTCTTCCTTTTTTGTTTTGCTCACCCCTCAAACTTATGACTTTTGTCATGAGAGCAGCTTCTTTCAGGGACATATGGCTTCTTCAGTGTGGGTTCTGCAAAGGGCGTTGGTCTAAGCGCAGCAGAGATCTATTGAACTGTAGCAGACAAACAGACTGGTGTATGGGAATGGATGATTGCCTGTTTATCCATTTTATCCCATTTTTATACCTATGCTGAGACAGAGTCTCGCTGTTCAGCCCTGGACCTCACTATGTAGCCAAGAATAAGACTGAAGTTCTGGTCCTTTGGCTTCTACCTCCTGAGTGCTAGGATTGTAAGCATGTACCACAATACTGGGTTTGTGTGGTGCACAGATAGTGGCCACAATTCTTTATTATTACATTCTTGGCTGGCCTGTAAGAACGCATACTTATGCAAATATGCATGCGTACCCACCCTCCTTGCTTCCACACAGTTCAGCAAGCTCCTTCCTGTCCTCAGATGTTATCACACTCCAATCCAAGTGTGCTTTTATCCATGTACATATCAAATTACCTCAAACAGCCTCAGGACAGGAAATCAAAATGATATGCATTCCTCTGTGGCATCCTGTCTGACAACCTTTACCTAACCATGAGCGGGGACTCTCTTCAAGATAGCAAACATATACTGAAGAAGGGAAACATAGAGTAAGAACAATAAAAACATTTCTAATAAGAAGATATTTTTATGCATTTGCAGCATATAAACATAACATTCTACTGGACATGTAAGGAGACAGTTGTCTGATCCAGCCCTCTCAAGGACAACTTCTCCATTTTGCTGGCAGGGTCAAACTGAGTTCATGTTCCCAGGCCCAGGAACCAATGCTTATCCTGCTGTTCCAGATGTTTCTTGCTCGTTAACCTGTAAGGAAAAAAAAAAAAGAGTTGCGTGTTAAAGTAAACTAAGGTACACAAGTCATAAATGTATGTAACTAATTGCCTGTCATGACCTAATTGACCATGTGCGGCTTGCCCACTCGTTTGCTGCCTTAATATTTTGAGTTACAGGCCGGATGGATGTTCAGGACGGGGCCTGACCACCAAGGCTCTGAAACCAGGTGGCCTGGATAAGGCCCAATCAACAACATTCACTCCCTTCCTGTAACGGGCCAGCCCTCTGTCAGGGCAGAACCGCAATGAAAACTCCTTTGCTCAAAATTGTGTCAAAAAATGATTGGACAAAGCTACAGCCCACCCTGCTATCTCTTGCCTTATGGTCTCATCTTTTAAATATGCTATACGATTTCTCTTCAGAGACTCAGTGCATATCCCCAGCTGGCTGCCTCCTTGCACGCTCTGAGAATAAAGCATTCATTTTAAGCCTCAGTCTTTGAAGGGAGTTTTCTCAGCTTTTCCCCGAAAGCCGTCAGTAGCTGGGAAGCTCAGCGTTCATGCTTGTTTTTGGAGGGCCACACCAGTAAGTCTGGTTCTGGTCTGTAGCACATATCTGTGACTCAAAAGAGGAGAAGCTGGACTCAGGACTGATCTGTGGGTCAGAGGAGGTCAGGAGACCCCTCACAGGTTCCCTTTGGGAGGGCATCTGGTTCTGAATTTTGTTGGCTGTTTATTGTCAAAGTCTCCAGAAGGTATCATTTCTTCAGCAGAGGGCTGGTTCATCTGACTGTCTGCTTTATTTTTGTCTCATTGCTCTGTTAGTTTGTGTCAATTTTTGTCTCTGTTTATAATCCTTACTGGCCTACTGCTGGTTCTCCACTCAGAAAACAGGGGCTAAAGCTCCTTCTCAGTTTCATCTCCCTTAGACTTTATCATATGGCATTTCAAAGATTTCCAAAAATAAATAAATAAATAAAGGCCAGAAAACTGGTTCCAGGCGATGATGGGCTACCATTAGTCAGCCCAGGAGTAGTAGAAACTGCCTTCCCTTTCTTTCAGCCTGACTGAGACCTAAACATAGCTAAGGAGTTACTCCTTCAGGTAAGGAGTCCCTGAACGTTTATCTCCAGACTCTACTGGGGGGTCTTCTGGCAGCTGCTAGAAAGCCCACAGATTTGTCTAAGATTCCAGGTAGTTCGGGGGCCTAATGAGTCATCCACTGCGTTTTTGGATGGCCTCACGGAGGCTTACTGCACCTATTCACCTATTGACCCATAGGCTCCAGAAAACCAACAGGCAATTAATATCATCTTTGTGACCCAGTCTGCCCTGACAACAGTAGGAAGTTGCAGAAACTGGAAGGATTTGAGGAAAAAATTCTCTCCAAAGTGGTTGAGGTAGCCATGAAGGTCTACAGCAACCCCGATGACTCAGAAGATAGGCAAGCTAAGAAGACAGCTAAAATTAGGATGGCTACATTCCAGAAGGAGGGAAAGCCCTGGCAGAAAAGACCCTGAGAACCCCTCTCAGGCTGCTTTCTTAGGTCACTCCCTCAGGTCACCGCAAGATGGGACATTATTTAAGAAAAACCACGTGCCTCTTGCAAGGAGATAGGCCATTGGAAGAATGAATGTCCGAACAGGAAGACTAGCTCCAAAGCATTAAGTCTAGGGGATGATTGAGGGCATCAGGGCTCAGCTTCCCTTCCTGAACCCTGGGAACCCCTCAAAGTGTGTGTGTGTTGGGGGGGGAGCCTGTTCATTTACTAATAGACGCCAGGGCCCAATTTGAGGTCCATCTGTTGACCAGCTGGTGCCACTAGATTCAAATCATACCCTGGACCACTGTCAGAACTGTGGACCTCGGAAAAGGTACTGTCACTCATTCCTTCATGGTCATCCCTGACTCTCCATATTTCCCATTGGGCAGAGATCTATTCCATAAATTAAGGGCTCAAATTGTTTTTCAAGAAAATGGGATCGTAATTGAACTCCCAACTAGCCCGCTGTTGTAGAAAAATGGTTATTAACATCTAGTATTAATCCATATAATTATTATGGCGGTTATTTATTGAACCCGCTTTTATATCAAGAAAAGGCATGGACACCTGTTAGATTTTTAATATACGCCTACACTGGACTGGGCAGAAACTAACCTCCTAAGCTTTCACTTTCCAGCTCCACATTCCATACCAATTGCTCTAACAATTTCTAGCTGGGCTACTTCTCAACTAATAGCCCATAAGACTTGCTCATGTTTCTCATCTGGGCTATTTCCTCCATCACCAAACCTTAGAGCAGGCTCCTCCTGGCCATGCATTATTCCTTCACTCTAACTCATGGTGGTTCTCTCTCTCTCTTACTTCTTTCCTCCACCTGTCTCTCTCTCCTGTCTCCCCCTCCTGTGATCCTTTTGTCCTCTATGCCCCTGAACCTTAGTCCCACCTCTCTCTCTCCTTCCCTGCCTAGGTGTAGGCTTTTTATTGGTCAAACCAACATTATTTGGAGGCAAGGTTCACATATGTCATTTCGGGTATGTGATAGTCTACTCATAAGACTGTAAGCAGACCTCAGGGAGCAAAATAACTAACAATCAAATACAAAGCATCAGGCCATGCTTTACCAGCCCTCCCCCCAACATTTGTGTCACCCTGTCCCAGGGAGAAGAATTTCCCTGGTAGTCAAAACCCAGAATCAAATCACTTCCTTACTGAGGAACTGGCAGCAGAAGTTTGCCCAGGTGTGGGCAGAATCAACCCCCTCCTCCAGCACTGGCAGTACACTCTGTCCAAGAGACCTCTGCTGTCCTCTGCCCCCTCTGAGAGGTAGCAGGAGCTGACTGCCTTGTTCCAGTTCATGTTCCTTTCTCCCTACAGGACTTCTCTGAGACTGAAAAGCGGCTAGGCTCCTTCTCTGCCAGCCCATCTACCTATATTAAAGAGTTCCGCTACCTTTGCCAGGTCTGTGACCTAACCTGGCACTACCTTTATGTCTTACGGGCTTCCATCCTCCCTCCCAAAGAATGTGGAAGGGTCCAGGCAGCCACCGGGTAGCATGCAGACCAGACCTACTTAGTGGACAAAATCATCCTCGTGGGTAACAAGGCAGTGCCAGCTATGGAACCCAACTGGCATTACCAGCTGGGTCAGGGTGGCTGCCAGAGGAGGGACTTCATGATCTGATGCTTCCTTCAGGGTATGGAATTGGCCTCAAATAAAGTTGTCAGCTTTGATAAGCTCCAAGAAATTACTCAGCAAGCAGATGAAAATCTGACCATTTTAAAATCGGTTACAAGAGACCATGATCCAGTATACCTGCCTGGACCCAGCCTTCCCAGTGGAAGCCATGGTCCTTGCTACCCATTTTGTTTCTCAGTCATGGCTAGATATTAAAACAAAAACTAAACTAAAAAAGGCTGAGGATGGTCCCTAAACCCCACACAGGAGTTAGTGAAATGGCTTTTGAAGTCTTTAACACCTGAGAGGAGGTGGCTGAGTCTTTCCGACAGGCTTGGCTACAGAAGAAGGCTATACACTCCACACGGAAGAACTTTGAAGCTGCCCCGAGGCCAGTGACATTCCTGAAGAGAGACCAAGGAAGTTCAGCCAGGCCCCATCCCGCCGGGTCTAGCCTAAGTCAACTCCCCCTTGGAACTGTTTGAAATGTGGCCAGGAAAGAGACTTGGTCCTGCAGCTGCCCCAATCCTTGGCAGCCAACCACGCTATGCCCTGCCTGGCCACTGGAAGTTGGAATAGCCCCACGTGGGCCTTTCCTCTGTGCCAAGCCATGGAGGCCCAGGCCCACTGACACAGGCACCACAGACCCTGGTTCCAAGCTTCAAGCTCCTTAGCCTGGTGGAGGGCTGACTGCTTCCAGACTCAGCGACTCCCATCCCCCTCTTGGAACTCAGGGTGAACATGCAGGTCATATAAGCACATCTCATTCCTGTTTTAACCTCACACTTGGGTCCCACTGTCCCATCACCAACTTCTGTCACAGGAGTGGGTAGAACCCCTCCTTTCCACTTAAAACCCTGCCAATCCCCTGAATTCTCACAGGACAATTTTTTTTTTCAATCACAGGTCATTCACTTGTATCCCAGCTGTAGCCCCCTTCCTCTTTCCCTCCCAATTCCACCCTCCCTCCCTGATCTCTTCCCTGCCCCCTTCTGAGTCCACTGATAGGGGAGGTCCTCCTCCCCTTCCATCTGACCCTAGCTTATCAGGTTTCTTCAGGACTGGCTGCAAAGTCCTTATCTGTGGCCTAGCAAGGCTGCTCCTTCCTCGGGGAGAGGAAGGGGGAAGCTCAATGAGCCAGTCATTGAGTTCATGTCAGAAATAATCCTTGTTCCGCTTACTAGGGAACTCACTTGGATACTGAGCTACTATGGGCTACATCCGAGCAGGGGTTTTAGGTTATATCCATGCATGTCCTTGGTTGGAGAAACAGTCTCATAGAAGACCCCTGTGCCCAGATATATTTGGTCCTTGTGGAACTTCTGTCCTCTCCAGGTCATATTAACCCCCCTGCTTTTTTTTTTTTTTTTTTGATTCCCTGCATTCTGCCGGAGGTTTGGTTATGAGTCTTAATATCTGCTTTGATACACTGCTAGGTAGAGTCTTTCAGATGCCCTCTGCAGTAGGCTCCTGGCAGACAACTTTTTTTTTTTCACACTCTTTTCTGGTCATGCTTGCCTGCCCAGTTCCTCTACTTGGCCAAGGTATCCTCAGCCACTTTGGGGCTACCTAGCTCTCCCTAGCCTCCATAACCTCCATAATCTGCCTCACAGATCCCCAGACTGCCCTGTCCCTACCCTACCAGATCCTGTGGACCCCTAAGTGTGGGATATCTCCACATCGGAGATAGCTATCCACTACCAGCTGGTCCTCATCTGCCTTAAGGACCCCTGTTCTTCCCCCCTCTGAACTCCAGTTTCCCATCTCTGAACCCCACCACAGTGGTCTCAAGCCTGTCATTGCCTGCTTTCTATCTCAGGGACTCCAAAGTCCTACTGAATCAACTTGCATCACCCCCATTCTCCTGGTGTGTGAGCTCTCTGGTGCCTACTGCTTAGCAAAGGACCTACCCCTTATTAATGAGGCAGTTATCCCAACCCACCTCGTAGTCACCAACCCTTACACCCTCCTCGCTAACATTCCTCTGACGACCGTCCACTTTACTGTCCTGGACCTAAAGGACCCCATCTTTACTGTCCCCCTACATCCTGACTCATATTTTCTCTTCACCTTCACCCAGGAGGACCCTGATACATATATTGTGAAACAGCTCACAGGGACAGCTCTCCCTCAGGGCTTCCGGGACAGTCCTCATTTTTTCAGCCATGCTTTGGCTTGAGACCTCGATTTCTTAGATCTTAATCCTAGCACACGTCTTCATTATGTAGATGCCATTTCACTCTACACCCCTTCCCTGTCTCCGTCTCAACCTCACTCCTAAACTACCTTGGTTCCCTGGGTTACCGTGTCTCTCCATCCGAAGCGCAGCTGTGCTCTCCTGCAGTTGTGTACTTGGGCATCTGACTCAGCCCAGGGTCTAGCCTCTGACCAAGTCTGAACCTTGCAGGACTTACAGCCCTCAACAACAGAACACCAGTTTCTTTCATATTTTGGGCCTGGTGGGGGTCATAAGACACTGGATCTCCAATTTTGCTATTTCAGGTAAGCCACTATACCAAGCCACCAGAGACACCCCCTGCACCCACCTGGCCACGAGTGCTGTCACTTCTTTTCAGTGTGTCCAATGCCCTCTTAGCGACCAACCCCCGACCCCTACCCCGCCCCTGCCACCCCTTTACAGACAAGAGGATGGAAATGGCCACAGGTATTTTAGCTCGCCCGTCCGGTCTTAGCTTCCTTGTTCAAACAGCTAGATCCCGTCATACGTGGATGACGGCCATGTCTGAGAGCCCTAGCAGTGGGAGCAGAACTCACTGAGAAGCTGTCAAGATCACCCTGTTCCTATGATTATACTCATCACCTCTCAGACCTTCTGAGTCATTCCTCTCTTTCCCTCCTCAGGCCTGCACAGGTCCAGGCCTTTCATCTTCTATTTCTAGAAAACCCCCAAATCACCCTGACCTCCAGTCCTGACCTAAACCCTGAATCCCTCCTCCCTGTCCCAGCCCCCTTTAATACCCACTCTCACTCCTGCCTAGAGGCTGTGGAGGCCTTATGCTCATATGCTATTAGTATTTAGGCACCTACTTGTGGGTTGCCTAGCAACCTATGATGTCATGTGTCATCAGCCAGGTGGCCATACCTGGGAGGTGTGGTTACCTTGCTCCTTAAAGGGACCAACCTGACACGTGGTCCCTTTCTTGACCTCTTTTGTCTTCTCGCCCTCTCCCCTTTCTCTGTTGGGGTGCCCACTCTCTCCTTCCCCCCATCATATCTCTGTCTCTCCTTCTCTCTTCAATTTGTCCCAACATTGGTGCCCAGACCCAGGAAGGGTCTCTCCTGGTTTTTCCAGGATCCCTTTTGGACTTCTATCAGACAATGGATGGCTAAAACAGATTTTTTTTTTTCCCACTCTATCTACCCCTAAGCATCTGTCCCGCTGCCCTCAGCTGCCCGGCTCTCAGACTTGCTCCCCACCAGGTGCTCTGAGTCCTGGGGACCCACATGGCGCCAAAATAGGCTTCAGAAAGACACAGCCCACTTCTACATAAAGAATTACTGGGGACCCTATGCACACTCAAATGGCTCTAGATTGTACCACTGCCTCTAGCTCCATGGGCAAGAATTTAAATTTCTGAGGAGCTCCCGCCGTCATGTTGTTTTTGGGAAAAAGGGTGGAGCTATGTCGTTACTGCCATCTCTATGTGGTTTCACGGCCACCTTAACTTAGGGCAATTTATCCTTTCCTGTGGATGAGATTCCCTCTACGAGAACTCGGCCTTGCTTCTTCTACACCTATACTTGCCCTACTCAAATGTTTAATATCCAGTAACACTAAGCAATCCGTGAAGCAAAGTCTTGTCTGTTTCTCTCTGCCTGCTATCTCACTAAATAACTCTCTTGATACTATCAAAAAAAAAAAATCTTAAACTAAACAATTTTAATCGTAATTAATTCTCTGTTTATTTTATCTCCTTTTAGACTAGGACAACAAGCTTCATTTTTAATTGGTACGGATTTTTATAAAAATTCAAAGTTATGTTGTACAATGTATATGATTCTACCCTGCTTCAAAATAAATTTTATATAATGATAAAATTTCAAAGTTATAAATGTCTATTCAAACTAACTTAATTTAAAATGTACATCTAACTACTTGTCTTTTTCAATTCCTAGATTAATACGTGCTGTTACTCCTGCCACGAACTGCCTATGATTGAAATTCATCATTAGGCTTTCTGGGTAATGGGTTTGCTTTAATAAATTCAAATGTAAATTTAAAATTGCTTTATCCTGTTCTACTATATTGTTGGTTTTAAAACTCATAACTCAGGGGTTGCTTACTGTGTATAGGTTTTCACAAATCTTGTAAATTAAGATCTATTAATTTTAGAGGTTTTATGTTCAAACTTGGTCGTTGTGCTGTATCTTTACTATCAAAAGGTTAATAGCAGTCTCACCTATATCTCATGGTGAATAACTAGATATAAAGGCCAAAAAAAAAGTTGTTTGAGGATCTAAAAAAAGTCTTAAAATTGGTAAACACCAATTATACATGTTTGAGAGTAAAAAAATGCCTTAAGATTGGTCAATGCCAGTTATACACCTTTAGAAGTCTTGGTAAACGTAGGTTATAGATGTTTGAGAGTCTAAGAAAGAGTTTTAAGGTTGATAAATGCAAGTTACACACGTTTGAGGGTCTAAAATATGTTTTTTTAAATTTTTTATTAATTACACTTTATTCATTTTGTATCCCCCATAAGCCCCTCCCTCCTCCCCTCCCGATCCCACCCTCCCTCCCGTTTCTGCATGCATGCCTAAAATATGTTTTAAGGTTGATAAATGCAAGTTATAAATGTTTAAATGTCCAAGAAAATGCATTAGGGTTGGTAAATGCAAGTTATAAAGGTTGCAAAGTCTAAGGTGATTTATGGTATCCTAAATAGGTAAAAAGGCTTAATAGTTCCTCCTGTTGCTATGCAACTGTTATATTGACTGTCCACAGCTTTGACCTTTATCAATAGAGCTCTGATTTATTACTCTAATACGAAAACATCCCACTATAGCACCCACTATCATGGTTCTAAGCTGAAGATTTTAAAATTCCATAATGTGTACTTATGCTAATGTTAAGATCAAGTCTCTTCTCCTTTACGAAAGTCTTCTGCCTTTTCAGAGCTCACCTTAAAGAATGCCTATGCTGTTAACAATGTGTATGTCTACTGCCTTTTCTACAATGTATATTTCAGTGCAGATTACAATTGTAATGCTCACATGTCTAAAGTCTTATCTCCTTTGTAAAACTTAAAAATAATTCTTGTAAGCGGCAGGAAATCCACCTGAATCCACCTCTCAGGTCAATTGGGCTCCAGATAAGTACTGCACCTATTGCCTATCTCAGAAGGTGGGATTCCTCCCTTTTCCCTGGTTTTGGGATTTCCCTTTCTTGGCTACCAGATTCCTATCTGCTGCCTGCGACACCAGCTGGATTGGTGAGTTCACCTAATTTATCAGCATAAAACCCCTTTCTTGGTAGGGAAAGCTTGACCACTGAGCTCCAGCAAATTCTTTCTGTCTTTTGAGATGGAGGGACCACGCTTCAGCTAGAGTCTTCACTGACTATGGTTGACTTTTTCTGCTGACTTCCATTTAGGACTTCCTCTTTCCCTTGGGAGAGATTTTTTTTCCCTCTACACACACAGACTCCCCCACCCCCTATGCTCGCCTACAAAAATCCAAGTGTTAGGTAAACTGTGTTTCTTACAGCAGCTGTGCTCTTGATATCTAGCCAAAACTGATGAACTATTGGATCAGGCAGGACCATATCTACTGGGTCAAACCTTGCTCTTGGAACACCTTGACAGGTCACTGATTCCTACACTCCCAATGGGAATAGTCCATATGTCCATTCTTCCAGATTATCCTCTGGAATGTCTTCTGGAGAAGTTCAGATTTCTGCACCTAGTGCCCACTTTAAGGGCCTCTAAGCTTATACAATTCTGTAACCAAACTTTGCCCAATTTCCTAGATGACAGATCCAAAGCAAAGCCTTCTTAATTACTGCCAGTGATTGGGTAAATGAAGGTTCCCTAGGTAAATGGAGGTTCCCTCAGGTAAAGTAAGGTTCCCATGCTCAAGTCTCTTTGATCCAAACCTTCCACCTCTGTTTGCCCTCCCAAAAGTTTTTAATGTAAACCTAAAGAATCTTCTCCATGAACTCCTTAACTTTATCTTCAGTCTCTATATATGTTTTGGTATCCTGCCAGACACAGATGTTTCCTTTATCCACAACAGCAACAAAGCAGATACCACAAGTGTTCCAATATGACCTCATAGACTGCCATCAAGCTGGACCTGCACATTCCCTCCCAGCTATGGATGTTCTTACACACTTGGACAGCATCAACACAGTCTATTTTTCCTGGACTTGCCCAGCATTTCAGCCTTTTGACCTCCCTACAGTGCCCCCCAGTGTCTGCAGGAAGTAGCCAGAAGAGAATCTATGCTCATTATTCACTTATTATTAACGAAAGGCTGGAATGGTGTGCTTCAGGACCACGGTAAGGAGATGCAGGTTCTCCAAGCATTCCTCAGTCCCTACCTGCTGCCTTGCATGGCTGGCAACTCTCTACTGGCGACCCTGTACATTGAACTTTCCAGGGCAGGGGCTTCCGCTCCTCCACTTGACCATGTAATCTGACCATGTTATTGTTATTATATATTTTTTCTCTCTCTCTTAATCCCTTGCATGGTAACCAAGAGCTGCTTCCAATGAACCTAAATTTATATACTTTAATTTACCTTTCATGAAAAGCAGCCCAAGTTCCTCATTTTTTAATTATAGAAAAAGGAAGGAATGTTAGTGTTTAGGCACCTGCTTGTGGGTTGCCTAGCAACCTATGATGTCATCATGTGTCACCAGCCAGGTGGCCACACCTGGGAGGCACGGTTACCTTGCTCCATAAAAGGATCACCCCACTACTTTGTCTCTCTCTTAGCCTTTCTTGCCTTCTTGCCCTCTCCCCTTTCTCTGTTGGAGTGCCCACTCTCTCTTTCCCCCCATCATGTCTCTGTCTCTCATTCCCTTCCTATCTCTTCATCTCCATCGAATAAACTTCTTTCATATAAAATCTGTTGTGTGCCTCATTATCATTATTTAATTTGTCCCAACACACCCCTGCCTGCTTTTCTAGACCAAGCCCTCACAGACTATGAGGGCTGTGGATGGGCATTTTCTCACAGACAGGTTGGGAAACCACCAGGCAGCCTATGCTGTGATCACTTCCACACTGAGGCAAACCACCTCCCAGCAGGGACCTCTTCACAGAAGGCTGAGTTGCTCATCTTAACTAGGGCACACCAAATAGCCAAGGACTGAAGGGCTAACATCTACACTGATTCTTATTCTAAGTATGTTTTTTTTTTCGAGACAGGGTTTCTCTGTGTAGCCTTGGCTGACCTTGACTTACTT
>NW_026585609.1:5073783-5080378 GCF_907164565.1 Psammomys obesus
GATCACTTTTGCTCTATAGTTTACAGCTGGTTGTAGATAGTTTACAGCTGGTTATTTCTCAGAACAGTTCACCCCGCCCTTCAAGAGCTCTCTGCACCTGGCTTCAATTCAAAGAATCACAGTTGTTTTTTCTCATTCCCAGGTGGTCCCTCATTTCCCCCTTTTCTTTTTGCCTCAGTTTTAACCCTAAAATTGTGGATCAACCTCAGGGAGAGGTTGACACTGTCTCTGGAGCATCAGGACCTAAACTGCATTTACATGTTCCCTGACAAAGGGGAGTACTGGTCGGAGAATTTATTGTCCCTGATGAGTTTCAGTTATAGTGGGTTGCTGGAGGCTTGGACTGTCCAGGTGTTGGCAGGTTGATGAAGAGCTGGCTTGATGTGTGACCCATGGATCCAAGATGTGATGCCCTCTACTTTGATGGCAGTTGGTATAGTGGTGAGCAGGACATAATAAGGACCCTTCCACAGAGGTTCCAGATACTGGTTGTGGTTTCGTCGCAGATACCAGATCACCAACCTGGAACTGATGGGGCACCTCCAAGGACCCAGGCACATATGCACTTCCAACCTTGCTCCAAATTTCTTTCTGAATAAGCTGCAGTCCTTTCAGCCTGGACAACAAGTCAGAGTTACCACTAGTTATGTCAAGGGGGTCCCCAAGAAGAGTCAGAGGAGCAGGAACCCCATATAGTAGTTCGAAGGGAGTCAGGCCCAGTAAGGAGGGAGTATTTCTGACTCTAAAAAGGGCCAAGGGAAGGAGCACCACCCAGTTACTGCCAGTCTCCATGGTCAATTTGGTGAGAGTCTCTTTTAGAGTTCTATTCATTCTTTCTACCTGTCCTGAACTTTGGAGTCTATAAGCACAGTGAAATTTCCAATTGAGCCCCAGAAACCTGGCCACCTCCTGACTTACCTGAGCAACAAAGGCCAGCCCATTGTCTGACCCAATTACCTTAAGAATACCGAACCGAGGAAAAATGTCTTCCAGAATCATTTTGGCTACGACCAGTGCGGTTTCTTTCTTTGTGGGAAAAGCTTCCACCAATCCTTCTGACAGGGTTCACACTCCCGAGTCACTCTCTCAATCAGGACGGTGAGGTTTAATATTCGGTACTGGGATTGGCAGGCAATTTCAACCAATTTCTTTGCCCCCAAGTGAGTCCACTTATGCATCTGAGTTATTAATTTCTCAGCGTCTTTCTGTGGTAGAATGATCTTACCTTTGGAGTCAATCCATGCCCCCACATCAGTGTCAAATATCCCATTTTTCCTGTATTAGCTTTAAGTCACTTTCTGAGTAGTTTAGTTGTTCTTCTCTGGGCAGCTCAGCAGTCAGTACCACTGGGACAGAGTTTCCTGTGGTGGCTGCTTTAGCCTCCTGATCGGCCATGTTATTCCCCTTTGCTGCCCTGGAAGTTCCTTTCTGATGTCCCGGACAATGAATAGTGCTTACCTTGGTGGGCAGCAACAAGGCATTGAGCAAAGCTAGAATCTCAAGTCCTTTTGCTGTCCCTGTTCCTCTGCTAGAACCTGCAAGCAATCATGCTCCGGGGGCTGGATTTCTGGATCCGGAATAAGGTGGCAGGGTTTAGCCCTGTCGCCGGGGCAAAGGTGACTCTATCATTATTCAAGAGCAAAGCCTGGTAATGCGTCATTCGGGCATTTGTGAGCCAGCGATCAGGTGGCTGCCTTATGACACTCTCAAGGGCATGAGGAGCAGAGATGGGGAGGTCCTGTCCCAGAGTCAGCTTGTACTAGTGCCGCCACTGCCATTACTATATCCCAGATAACTGACCTGTTTCCTGCAGAGCTGGGCCTTTTTCGCTGATGCTCTATAGCTGAGCTCACCCAGCTCTTTCAACAGCTGGTGGCTTCATTAAATATGATCCATGTAAGCTGGCCCGAGACCCCTTATGAGTCTGGGTCTTTTCATTCGAAAGCAAAACTGTCTTGGCTGGTAGGGCTAAGTTGAAGACAAAAGAATCATTAAGGTCCAAGACTGTATACCAAAGGCTGTCAGGGGAAGGGAACTCAACAGGTTATGTGGGTTGGGCACGGTAGGATGTAAGTCCGTGATCTGTTTGTTAACTTCGCTCAAGTCCTGTACGGGTCGATAGTCGTTGCTCCCAGACTTCTGAACTGGCAGCAATGGAGTATTTGGTCAAGGAGCCGCTGTATGTGAGGGCAGATCCCGTCACGGGCTTCCTTAGACATCGGATATTGCCGCACTGCAATCAGGGTAGCCTGAGGCTTCAGCTCTATCTGAACTGGGGGCTGTTTCTCTGCTTTTCCTAGGCCAGCCATTTCAGCCCATGCCCTGGGATGTCTCTCTAGCCACCAATGTCTTTTTCCAGACCTACCGCCTTTTCAAACAGGCGGTATTCATCTTCCAGTTGAATCGTCAGCACCTGAATGGGGTCCCCTTTATTGTCTGTCACCTGTGGGCCATCTGGTATAAAATAATATGGGCCTCTATCTTAGTTAGGATATCTCACCCTAACAGTGTAGGTATGGGCATGTGGGGACAACTAAGAATGAGTGAGATACCCGGCCCACTCCAAGGTCCACCATTCTTCAGGAGTCCATGAATATTGTTTACATCCAGTGGCTCCTTAGGCCCACAATTTTTTCTCTTTTTTAGCTCCTAAGTCTTGTAACAGAACAGAATGCTCGGCGCCAGTGTCCCCAAGAAGTGGACTGGCTTTTTCTTCCTTTTGGACAATCCTTGATCCAGTGTCCTTTCTCCTTGCAATAGGCACACTGATCCTTAGACAGACGGCCCCTCCAATTGCTAGGAACTCTCTCCCTATCATTACGACTCTCCTGCACTACGGTGGCCAGGATCTTAGTCAACTTTCTGTCTTGCCTCTTATCCCTTTCTCTTTCTCTCGCTTCCTGCTTTTTCTGCTTTCTTTCCTCTTTCTCCTCTTCTGTCTCCCGGCTGTAGAAAACCTTTTCTGCTACCTGCATTAAATCCTTCAACGACTTGTCCTGTAAACTCTCTATTTTTTGGAGTTTTCTACGAATATCTCTGGCTGACTGGTCTATAAAGGTTATGGTCACCATTGCTCTATGCTCATCTGAGGTAGGGTCATAGGGCATAAACCGGCAGTAAGCCTCCATCAGCAAGCCTCCATCAGCTGTTCAAGAAAGGCTGCAGAGGATTCATCCGGCCCCTGAACCATCTGTCTTACCTTTGTCAAATTGGTGGGCTTTCAAGCTGCCCCACGGAGACCCGACATTAGAGTCTGGCAGTAGACTTTCAGGTGCTCCCTACCTCCAGGTGTGTTGTAATCCCAGTTGGGGCAGGTGAGGGGAAAGCCATCATCAATCTCATTAGGGAGAACAGAAGGCCTCCTGTCCATTCCCAGCACATTCTTTCTCCCCTCACGGAGAACTCCCCCCCCCCATTCCTCAGTAGTCAGGAGGGCCTGCAAGAGTTGCTGGCAATCATCCCAAGTGGACTGGTGTGAGAATAGGACAGATTCAAACAAATCAGCTAGACCTTGGGGATTTTCGAAAAAGGGGGTTATGGGACTTCCACTTATTGATTTCCATCATCATTTGGTGGCACTCAAAAAGAAGTCACAGTCTGTCCCATAATAAAATCGTCCGTCAAGAAAGTCAAAGAAGCAACAATGATAGAGACAAAGAGAACACAACAGGCAATTCAGATAAGGACGCCCTTACAGGTGGTACCACAGTATTCATATGGAGAGGCTGTCTCTCCGTGGCCGTCTCCTATAGATGGGAGGAGGACCATCACAGAACTAGCCTCCCCAGATGCAGAGGCTGCCTCCTGGCAGCCAACTCCTACAGATGGGAGAAAGACCTTCACAGACCTAGCCTCCCCAGATGGAGAGGCTGCCTCCCAGCAGCCAACTCCTACAGATGGGAGAAAGACCTTCACAGACCTAGCCTCCCCAGATGGAGAGGCTGCCTCCTGGCAGCCAACTCCTACAGATGGGAGGAGGACCATCATGGACCTGGCCTCCCCAGATGGAGAGGCTGCCTCCTGGCAGGCGACTCCTACAGATGGAATCTGGAGCGTCCTCCAATTCTCAGATACAGAGTGGTATACCAGAAATCAGACTAGTTCTGAGCTCGACCTCCGAGCCCAGTCTGATGAGGGTTGGGAAGGGGCACGCTGTCTCCCGGCCAAACGCACCAAAAATGTAAGACCTGGAGTCTCACTGCTCAGGATCGCGCCCTTCCCAGGAACTCTCACAGACCACAGCTCGATGCAAAAGCAAGAGGTTTTATTGCTATCACAATAGGGTTGCCCCTCCAAAGATAGGAGACAACCCCGAACATGCAAAGCACAGGGTTTTTATACCTGAAAATCAGATCACTTTGCGCTATAGTTTACAGATGGTTGTTTCTCAGAACAGTTCACCCCACCCTTCAAGAGCTCTCTGCACCTGGCTTCAATTCAAAGAATCACAGTTGTTTTTTCTCATTCCCAGGTGGTTCCTCTTCACAGGCCCATGGTTAGCTAGCTTTCTTATACATCCCAGAATCACATGTCCATGGGATAGTGCCACCCATAGTGGTCTTGAGAGCCCAAAAGATTAAAAATCAGCAGCTATTATTAATATTTAAGGCCTGAACTAGGTGGGTGGAGAAGTCCAGCAATACCCTGAGGGGAAGTACCCACCTTACTGTATTCATTCCCCACTCACTAGAGATACAGTTGCTAGGAAACTGGCCCATCCACCTAGGGAGGGACACCAGATCATTAATGGTTTGGGGACCTTCCAATAGCCAATCAATTCAAAATGCAGCATTTTGACTAATAGATGCTGGTCAGGCAGAAATCACCCCTGCCTTGGGCATGCTGGAGGGAACAGAATCTTTAAATCACCCAACTAACCTGAGCATGGGGCACTCGGCTCTCACCGCTTCGGCAGTGGGGCGTGTGAGCCCAAGCTGCAGCTTGTAATGATTTATAATAAAAAGAACATCATGCATTTACAGCAGAGTCTAATTATTCCTGGTCTTTTGCTGTTCGTGAACTGGGCAGAACAGTCTGGGCCCTTCTCCCCACCCCTACATGCTCACATTTGATCTGGGCAATCCCCTAATTGAGACTCCCTTTTCAGGTGACTCTGAACTGTGTCAAATTGACACTTAAAGCTAATCAGGAAAAAAGATTTTGTGTGTGTGTGTGTGTGTGTGTGTGTGTGTGTGTGTGTGTGTGTGAAGCTAACAAGGATATTTTCTTTTTTATTAAAATAATTATTTTTATTTATATGTCTGTCTGTCTCTCTTTCTCTGTGTGCATGTAAGTACAGGTGCTAGAGAAGACCAGAAGCCATCAGCTTCCCTGTGTATCTGGTTCCAAGAAATCCCCTTTCCCAAAGTCTGACATTTAGAAAAAGCCCATCATTCCCTCAGTGACTTGATAGAATAGTCTCTATTTGTTAAAAAGGAAGCATTCTATTCTCCTTATCTCTGACAAAAGGTACCTCTTCCATTAACATATGGCTATTATCATATCAAGCTTCAACCCTCAACCCTCAAAAGTACCTGTTATGTACTTCAAAGCCCTCCACCACAGCTCACAGATTCCCTTCCTCCCAGGTACTTGTTTCTTTAAAACCTGGAAACCCCCAACTTCAACCCCATGGTTT
The DNA here is from genome assembly GCF_907164565.1 of Psammomys obesus. Classification (NCBI taxonomy): domain Eukaryota; kingdom Metazoa; phylum Chordata; class Mammalia; order Rodentia; family Muridae; genus Psammomys; species Psammomys obesus. Next base: position 5,079,422 of record NW_026585609.1, read on the forward strand.
CTCTTTGCTTTTCACCTTGGCAGATTGGAATTAACCTTTTCCTTTTCACCCACAGAGCAGCTTCTTTACTGTGCCTATTTCATTCACCCTGGAGCTGGTATTATAGATAGATGCTGGGAGTCTTTTGGGTCTTTTGGAAACAAGTGCTCACTCTACTGCTGAGCCAGTAAAAAAAAAAAAAAAAAGAAAGAAAGACCTTCTTCACTGGGCAGGGCAGGAGAGAAAGAGGAGGAGGGGCTTAGAGTTCTCTTATAAGATGACCTAGAGCATGCACAGGTGGTTTCAAGTGTTCTGTAGGTGCCTTCACAGATGCCTGATTTCTGGTTTGTCAGGTTCCTTGGGGCTGGCTGTAGAGATGCTTGCTTATGGGTTCTAACAGACCATTACTCTGGAGACCTAAAGAATCCATTCCTCAAGGAGGCAGAGGAGGCAGGGAATTAAAACAAAAACAAAACAAAAAAGTAGGCAAATGAGAATGATGGGTCCAGTTACTGGGGCAAGCCTTTGGAAGACAAGGAGAGACTACCACCAATTGGTAGGGGAGGTGCCATAGTTAGCCACCCAGGCCATTCACTGGGGCTTTCTGGATAACTGGAGAGTAGAATGTCCCAGTTGTTGGACAGACCTCTCATCTTGAGTAGTGTCCTCTTGAGTCTGGATAAGTGGTACCAACCCTGATGTCCCAGAAACAACTGGGTCAACAGACTCAGGGGTCTCGGGCCAACTTACATGGACCATATTTGATGAAGCAACGGGCTGTTGAAAGAGCTGGGTGAGCTCGGCTATACAGCGTCAGCGAAAAAGGCCCAGCTCTGCAGGAAACAGGTCAGTTATCTGGGATATAGTAATGGCAGTGGCAGCACTAGTACTATATGGGGTTCCTGCTCCCCTGACTCTTCTTAGGGACCCCCTGTAAACTATCTACAACCAGCTGTAAACTATAGAGCAAAAGTGATC
>NW_026585609.1:5083378-5090370 GCF_907164565.1 Psammomys obesus
AAGTAAGTCAAGGTCAGCCAAGGCTACACAGAGAAACCCTGTCTCGACAAACAAAACAAAACAAAACAAAACAAAACAAAACAAAACAAAACAAAACATACTTAGAATAAGAATTGTAAGACCTGGGGTCTCACAGCTCAGGAGTTCAAGATCGCACCCTTCCTAGAAACTCTCACAGAACACGGAACTCATTGCAAAAGCAAGAGGTTTAATTTAACCATTGCGCAATGGGGTCACCCCTGCCGGTCAGCAAAGAGTGGCCCCGGGAGACAAAGACCTTAGGTTTTTAAAAGAAAAATTGTGGGAAATTTAAAGTTGCAGTTTTGGCAATTTAGGATTGGATGAGGAAGCTATAAAGTAAGATAATTGGTTAGTCTTTGGTGCTCAAGCTTTGCCAGTCCTGCCAAGTGTGGATGCAGCTGCAATTAAAGTTGGGGGTGGTTAGCTCATCCTTGAAGCTTAGGGCTGCGGGCTCTTGGCTGGAGGTCAAAAGCTACTCAGAAGTCTGGGTTCGTTGCTAAGAAACACTATCTTGAACACAAGGGTCTGGTTGTTCTTTTTGCTGAGTGAAGGTCATTGCTTGCTTGCTTTTTTTCTATCTGTCCTCATAGATAGGGTCACATTTCTCCATTCTCTGGAAAGGTACTAAGAGGCTTTAGCTTAATCTGAACCTAAAACTCAAAACTATAGGCTTTAGAAGACATACAGGTTACAAAGTTAGTCTAACCCTTTCAGAATCAGTGTAGATAGCCCTTCAGTCCTTGGCTATTTGGAGTGCCCTAGTTATGATCAACTCAGCCTAATGTGAAGAGGTCTCTGCTGGGAGGTGATTTGCCTCAGTGTGGAAGTGATCAGAGCCTAGGCTGCCTGGTGGTTTCCCAACATGTCTGTGAGAAAATGCCCATCCACAGCCCTCATAGTCTGTGAGGGCTTGGTCTAGAAAAGCAGTCAGGGGTGTGTTGGGACAAATTAAATAATGATAATGAGGCACACAACAGATTTTATATGAAAGAGGTTTATTAGATGGAGATGAAAAGAGAGGGAGAGAAGGAGAAACAGAAACATGATGGGGGGAAAGAGAGAGTGGGCACTCCAACAGAGAAAGGGGAGAGGGCAAGAAGGCAAGAAAGGTCAAGAGAGAGACAAAGTAGTGGGTTTATCCTTTTATGGAGCAAGGTAACTGTGCCTCCCAGGTGTGGCCACCTGGCTGGCGACACATGATGACATCATAGGTTGCTAGGCAACCCACAAGCAGGTGCCTAAACACTAACATTCCTCCCTTTTTCTATAATTAAAAAATGAGGAACTTGGGCTGCTTTTCACAAAAGGTAAATTAAAGTATATAAATTTAGGTTCATTGGAAGCAGCTCTTGGTTACCATGCATGGGATTAAGAGAGAGAGAGAGAAGAAATAATAAAAACAAAATGGTCAGATTACATGGTCAAGAGGAAAAGAGGAAGCCCCTGCCCTGGAAAGTTCAAGGTAGAGAGTTGCCATTAGAGAGCTTTCAGCCATGCAAGGCAGCAGGTAGGGACTGAGGAACGCTGGGAGAACCTGCATCTCCTTACCCTGGTCCTGAAGCACACCATGCCAGCCTTTTGTTAATAATAAGTGAATAAGTCTGTAAGAACATCCATGGCTGGGAGGGAAAGTGCAGGTCCAGCTTGATGGCAGTCTGCGAGGTCATATTGGAACACTTGTGGTATCTACTTTGTTGCTGTTGTTAATATAGAAAACATCTGTGTTTGGCTGGACACTGAAACATATATATAGGCAAAAGATAAAGTTAAGTAGTTCATGGAGAAGATTCTTTAGGTGTACATTAAAAACTTTTGGGAGAGCAAACAGAGGTGGAAGGTTTGGATCAAAGAGACTTGAGCATGGGAACCTTACTTTACCTGAGGGAACCTCCATTTACCTGAGGGAACCTTCATTTACCCAATCATTGGCAATAATTAAAAGGCTTTGCTTTGGATCTGTCATCTAAGGAAATTAAGACAAAGTTTGGTAGCCACACCTGGCAGGCATTGTTATGCTGTTTCTTAAAAGGATCAACCAGCCACTTTGTTGCTCTCTTGGCTCTTGCCCTTTCCCCTTCCTCGGTTGGGCCATCCTCCCTCTACCCCCATCATATCTCACTCTCTTCTTCTCCCTCTCTCTTCATCTCCATCTAATAAACCTCTCTCATATAAAATCTGCTCTGTGCATCATCATCATTGTTTTATTTGGTCCTAACAGTGGTTATAACTTGAATTTTACAAGATAGTCTTACCAGGAGTGGTAGCTTTACCTAAAGGACTACATTCATCAAATCTCTTGACTTGTCAGTATCAGCACAAAAGGCCGGGGAGAGAAGGCTCAGTTAAGAACACTGGCTGCTCTGCCAAAAGGCCGGGATTTGATTTCCAGTAACCAAATGGAAGCAGGCAATGCTCTGAACCCTACTTCTAGGGCATCTGAAGACTTTGTCTGGCCTTTGTGGGCATCAGGCATGAATGTGATATCCAGGCATACATGTAAGCAAAAATACTAACAGACAAAAAGTAAAATTTAAAAAATAAAGAAAAAAAAGAAAAGAAAAGAAAAAGGAAGAGCCAGGCATGGTGGTGCATGCCTGTAATACCAGCACTCAGGGAGCAGAGACAGGTGGATCTCTGTGCATTTGAGGCCAGCATGCTCTAACTGAGTCCATGACAATCAGGGCTACACAGAGAAACCCTGTCTCTGGAAAAAAAAAAAAAAAGAAAAGAAAGAAAGAAGGAAGGAAGGAAGGAAGGAAGGAAGGAAGGAAGGAAGGAAGGAGAAAGGAAGGATGGAAGGAAGGAAGGAAGGAAGGAAGAAAGAAAGAAAGAAAGAAAGAAAGAAAGAAAGAAAGAAAGAAAGAAAGAAAGAAAAGCCACATGTCTTGGTACACTCTGGGAGACAGAGCCAGGATGATTACTGCAACTTTGCTGCCATCCTGGTCTAAATATCAAATTCTAGGCCAGTCTGAACTTCAGGACAAAACCCTGCCTCAAAACAAACACTTCAAACGCAGCTAGGTTCTCAGCTGTATGATTTTGTTAGTTGCTTTCTTTCTCACCCTTGGCTTTGGCCCCAGCTTTCCCTGAAGCACTTTCTGCTTCCTGTCTCGTAGCAGCACACATTTCCATTTCAATAACTAAACACCAGAGCAGAAAGCACACAGCCCTCTCCGTGTCCTAGGCAAAAGCTGGGTCAATTTTAAACCATAACTTTTTGCTGGAAGGATGAAAGATGCAGTTGACTGGACCAGGCTGGTCAGGCGTCTGCAGTGGAGCTGAGGTGCCCAACCACAACTACTCCTCCACATCTGGCTTCATTCCAGGGACTTCTCTCTGCAATTAGAAAAATTGCCTTCCTTGTCAGGTATGAACAAATAACAGGAAGTGAGTGATCTGTGGGTATCAGGCCACTAGTTTTCTGGCTCTGGTATCTGCTGAGGGCAGGGGCAGTATCTGAACCTAAATGGCAAAGAACAGAGACTGACACTCAGCCATTTTAGATTATTAACTACAGGCAATCCTGTATTTTGTTGTTGCTGTTGTTTTAGACAAACCAGATTAAAAAACGGTTTGCTTCTTCTTACTTGAACATTACTACAAGAAAAGCAAATATTCCAGCTGAAAAATTTTCTACCATCAATCAAGTCTTAAGTTTTTGTTTGCTTTTAGTGTTACGGATTAAATTCAACATGCCAATATCACCAATCAGCTGCATATTTAGTCCTGAGGTTTATTTGACATGTGGAGAGTTCTAAATAATCTGTACTTTTTTTTTTTTTTAAACAGGGTTTCTCTGTGTAACAGAGCCCTGACTGTCTTGTATTTGCTTTGTAGACCAGGCTGGGCCTCCAACTCACAGAGATCTTCCTGAGTGATGGGATTAAAGGCATGCACCACCATGATCAGCAAATAGTAAATTAAGCAGGTGCACATTATACATTTTTGGGGCTAGTATTGTGTGTGTGTGTGTGTGTGTGACAGACAGAGAGAGAGAGAGAGAGAGAGAATGTGCACATGTGTGTGCTTGTATGTGGAGGCCAGAAAACAACTTTGAGTACTGTGCTCCCAGCACCGTAAGCATCATTCATTATTTTTGTACATGTATTTTTTGACTTGTAACTCAGATCAGTAATCTAGGTCAATTGGGCAATGTACCCCACACACCCACCTTTCTTCTCCTCACATATACCACCATGCCTAGATTTACAAGTATGGATTCTGGGGGGTGGAATATGGGTTCTTGTACATGCAAGGAAAGTGCTGTATTGACTGAGCTATCTTCTCAGGCTCTGGGGAGCCCACCAGAGATGATCATTCAGACATAGTTTAAAGCCAACTGACAGCCTTTATTCCAGCCAGCTGGGACTACATTCAAGTATTTGGGACCTAAGTATAGCCCTGAGCATTTAGAACAAGGGGCTTCTAATGGCAAAAAAACACATTCTCGTATCTCACCCTGCAGCTGGAGGGTGTGTAGTTGTGCAAGCAAGCAGTTTAGCAGAAGCTAAAACAAGCAGTTAGCTGCAGGTGGAGGATGTTTGCACAAGCAGGCAGTTTAAGAGAAGCTAAGATAAATTTGGTGGGACAAATTAACCTCGAGTTCCTAGAATAGAGTTATATAATTTTCCATGGGATTCTCCATCAAGGATATCAAATTCTAGTTAAATCTGAAATTTCTCAACAAGAATACAAGATGGAGGAACCTCTGGACTGTCTTGCCCTGCCACATTCCCCACTGGTTCTATGGACATGGGTGAAATCATTGATTTGTCCTCTTCTAGGGGAGCATTGTTGGTCCTAAAGACCAGTACTGTAACTGATCTGTTTGATGTTGTTGGCCATGCAGTTAAGGATACCGGGTTTAACCATCAACCCGATCAAAATAAAAATCAACAGTCAGGCTAAGGGTGACAATAAGATTGTCTGCCATGGAGACCATGGAAACAGGACTGGTGGCAACTATCTGAGCTATGTCTCCTTTCTTTCCTTTCTTTGAGGTTTTCTCTGTCCATGGAAAGGGTTTCCCTAATTACCATTGGTTGTTTGTAATGGAAACTGCAAGTTTCTCCTAAGGTCATACAAAGTCCTCCCTGTTTCATGAAAAGGTGGTCTAGCTTCCTTCAGTTCTGCAGGACTACATTGCTAGGAAGTCAATTTGTCTCTCCAGCCTGAAAATGGAATTCTCCAAATGGCCTATCTAGGTCTATCTGCAAACTGAGTTCCTTAAAATTTTGCTTACAATCAAGGCTGAGGACCTTTGGAAGTTTTACTGGCTATTTCTGTCCCTACGAACGTCAGGACCAGAATTGGAGCCTGTTTGACATTTGTTAACTTTGAATAAATCAAGGGCAATATGAGCTCTCACCTCATCTACATTATAAGTGTATATCTGAGAGATAATATAGACCAGTATGCATAGAATGAGTGTATGACTTTCCAGCAAGGTGGAGAAGGCACATTTAGTTAAACCATTAGTACAAGCAAGCTAGATAATTCTGAGGACATGATGTAGGCACCATGTCTTTAGCAGGACAACTCACCATTGCCAGGCATGCATAAAATTATCATCCCTGAAGGCCTTGTTCTAGCCAGTCTTCTCCAAACCTGATTTACTGATCCCGCATCCCTCTCCTAGACCCATACTGTTCCACCCCTGGAAGGGACATAAAAAAACAGAGGTTCATCTGAAAGGTAGACTTTCCAACCCTCTTTCTTTCTTTTTTTTCTTTTCTTTTCTGAATTCCCATGTCCAAGTTTAGGACTGATCGGAATTGTGTGTCTCAGGTTAGTAAACTGTAGTCAGTCTTATCTTTAAGAGGCCCAAGGTCCAAGTGAAAGTCCATCACTCATCATCCTCAATGGTCTTTTCAAAACAACAGCAGCTATTTTGACAGCACTTGGGGTTGTTAGGATAACTGGGTAGGTTCCTTCCAGACAGGTTCCAGGGACTGGGCAGATATATCCTCTTTGCCTAAGCTTCTCCCAGTAAGGAATACATCAGGCCCTGAAAGGGGAGGAAGTTGACCTAATTTTTATCTGTTTCCGGGACCAATTTTTCAGTATCTTTAAGAGTATTATTTATCCTTTCTACATTACCTGGGCTTTATGACATATATGCACAATGCAATTTCCAATGAAGATTTAATAATTTTGCCAGATTTTGAGACACTTTGGTCATGAAGGCTAGGCTACTGTCTGACCTCCCAAAGATGGGGCACCCCAAACCTAGGAATTATTTCCTGATGAAGTTTCTTAGTAACTATTAGAGCAGTTTCTGCCTCCACTCATCCTGAGGAGTCTAAAAACACCAGCAAATATTTATAGCTAAAAATGGTAGGCTTGATTTTTGTAGAGTCTAACTCATATTGGCCCATTTCTTTGAACCTGGATCCCTTGTGAGATCTCCCTTCCCACTGTGGGGTTTACCTGAGCACAGGTGGTCCATCTAAAAGTGGTGTCTTTAATCAGGCTTTCCAAACATGGAACATAATATCCAAGTCTGAGGAGTTCAGCAGTTTCTTTGACTTCTAGGTGGGTGGCTTGGTGGCGCTTCATAGGCAGTCATCTTTCTAAACTCACAGGGAGATTGGTCTACTATCCGTCCTTCCTGCATTCACCCTCCTCATTTGTTCTGTGTGGACAGTTCTTATTTCACCCAGTCAATCCCATCTAGCTGCATTCTAGACCGTATAGTAAGCTGGGCTCTGGCAGAGCTACCAAGGCTTAAAGAAGCTTTACTGGATCCTGGGCCACTTCCTGGGTGGCTAAGCCAGCCATTTTGTTGCCTTTGGCTTCTGGGAAATTGCCTTTTGATATCTTAGCAACAGACAATGGCCACTCTCTTGGATAACCAGATGGCTTAAAATAGAGCTAGGATTTCTTTTTCTTCTTCTTCCTCTTTCTCTTGTGTGTTTTTATCTATCTATCTATCTATCTATCTATCTATCTATCTATCTATCTATCTATCT
>NW_026585609.1:5090380-5142548 GCF_907164565.1 Psammomys obesus
TCTATCTATCTATCTATCTATCTATCTATCTATCTATCTATCTATCTTTTGAGACAGGGTTTCTCTGTGTAGCCTTGGCTATCCTGGAATTTGCTCTGTGGCCCTGGGTGGCCTTGAAATCACAAAAATCTGCCAGCCTCTGCTTCCTGAGTGCTGGGATTAAAGGTGTGCACCACCATTGCACTACTTTTGATTTCTTTTCCTGCTGAGGTTATCAATCATCTTTCCTTTGAAGCCCCATGGACATGGATGAAACCCTATTGGCTATTGGTGTATATGGTGATCGCCTCCTCTTTCCCCCCAAAGAGTGCTTGGGTCAAAGCTAAAAGCTTGCTCACTGAGCTGATGTTCCCTTTCGTAAAGATTGTGCCCAGATAGTCTTACTTTGGTAACCACCTTTGTATATCCAACCCAGTGTTGGAAAAAACTGCTCTCACCTGTAAACAATACTTCACTTGGTGTTGCCAACAGAATGTCAGTCAGATCAGGTGTGATAGACTGGATTAGGTCAGACACCTCAGGTCAAGCAGGTGTCCTTGAGTGGCAGGAGCCTGGTAAGATTGAGGGCTGGTGTCTTGTGGGACAGAATGCAGGGTTGATCCAGAGCCGGGCTTGGTATTGGGTCACCCAGATTTTAGACATCCATCTCTCAGGTGCTCCCCTCAGGAGGGCTTCAACAGAGCTTGGGGTGTCAGGAACAGTTCCTGCCCTAAGGTTAGTCAGCTTCTTTTACCAGCAGGGTGGTGGCAGCTATGGCTAGTAAACATGCCGGCCGTCTGGCTGTGACTAGGTCAAGTCTCTTGGGTAGATATGCCATCAGGGTTTGCACGAGAACCTCCTAGGCAAAGCCTCTGGCCTCATCCTTGTATGTACGAGTGGAAGTGGAAGGGCTTAGTAAAGTCTCGGAGGGCCCAGGCTGCAGCAGATATCTTTGTGAAGGCCTTGAAGGTCCTCTGCCCAGTCTCAGTCCATTTCAAAGGCTGTGTACCTCCGGCACTGGCACTGAGGGACTTGGTTATCTTAGCAAATCCCAATATTCACAGCAGGCAGTATCCAAACAAATCCCAGGGATTCCCATACTTGTGGTTTTTTGTTTGTTTGCTTTCTGTGTGGGAGCAGGGATTCACAGGATGGCTGAGCTAATGTCATGAGAAAATGTCTGCTTTCCTTTCTCTACATTGTAGCCTAGGTATATGACTGAAGGGACACACAGCTGAATCGTTTTGGCTGAGACTCTGGACCCTAGAGCTTGGACTCTCAGTGTTTCTCAACCTGTGGGGTTGCAATCCCCTTGGGTGAATTTACAGTTATTACAGTACGGTAATTACAGAAGTAGCAACGAAAATAATTTTATGGAGGTCACCGCCACAAGAATAACTATATTGAGGGTCGCAGCATTAGGAAGGTTGAGAACCAAGGTTTCCAGGGCCCACTGTTGCCTGTCTACAGTCCTACTCGGGGTCAAAGCTATCGGAAGGTCATCTACATACCGGTGCAGGGCGCTTTGTAGATGTTTTTGTCCAGATTCCAACAGATCAGATCTGCATTCAGAGCTTCAGCAAACAATGTTGATGCATTCCACCCCACCCCCCACCCCCGCGCCTTCTCCTGGTCTAGTTCCCCTATTTTTCTTGTCTGTTTTCCCCAAGGGCAATGATCTCGGCGTGGGAGAGTATCGTTCCCTGTCTTCAGCGGAATCGCAGCTGTTTTAAACTTTCTGAGCTACTTTCCAAAGTTGAGACCTATGTATTCCCTCAGCTCCCTCTAATTTCTGGAGCTTCCTCCTCACATCTGGGGCCAATTGCAAAACGAAGGCACTATCAGTTGCTCGCGGGTTTTCAGCGGCATCTGGACTATGGGAGTGAAAACCCAATGTGTGCCACAGAGCCTTTCTAGAAACCCGGCGGAGGACTCAACAGATCCTTCACTAGCTTGGCTTAAGTAAGCTGGTACGTTTTCTGACTGCCGATTTTTAATCCTTCCAATAACAAAGAGTGTCCAGCATCTTCTTACCTTGAAACAGTTTCCAACAGGCTGATAAGGGCCCGTAGATTCCCTGAAAATGGAGGGTTTGGGGGTCTTCCCATTATACAAGTCAAGGGTAGAGAAGGCAGACATAAACCATGAATGAGAACGGAGTAGAACTTCCACTGCCCCCCACACACACACCCCCCCTGCCCTGCTGGGGGAATTACTTGCCTTTTCCCGTGTGTGCGCAGCCAGTTGCTTAGAGCAGGCAGGAGTGGGAGCAGAGCTGCTTGGCGAACTATCTGTCCTCCTGCGCACACCCTGAGGCCTCCCCACCCTCCCACAAAAAGATCAGGATCAGGACCCGTGAGAAAACAAGTGTTCGCCCCAAAGTGGAAGGTGAGGAGGTCAGTTTCCTCCGGGCGGGGGGGGGGGGGGGGGGGGGGGGGGGGGGGAGCTGGGAGAACTGGGAGGTTTTGGGTTTCCGTGGTTGGGTCCAAAGGATTCGGGTGCCTGCTGACCCTGAGAGTGTAAGAGAGGCAACAGCCACGGATTGAAGCACAGACAAAACAAACTGTTAGGGTAGACAATCAGCTCCCCTCGAGAACAGGTGAGGTGCCCCAAAGGTGGGAGTCTGCATCAGGGCTCTCTGGGGGACAACCCCTTCTCCCTCACTGGTTCCAACCGCCAGCATTTATAATGGTTTCTCTCTCCAGTAGTTGGGAAATAACCCCTCTTAAATGGGTCAGGCCCTGTTTTCCCTAGGGGCCACGCGTATCCATTATTCCAGCACTTGAAAGGGAGCCTCCGTTACAGAGTGACTCTGCCGGAACCCCTCACCCCACCCCTACCCCGCCCCAAGTAGTAGAGGTGAGGGTGGCCTGGAAAATTAGTAGATTCTTTTACACTTAAACAAAACAAAACAAAACAAAAAAAAAAGGTGGGGTGGTGGTAGCACAGGCAAATGCCGTTAATCCCAGCACTTGAGAGGCAGAGGCCTGCGGATCTCTGTGAGTTCAAGGCCAGCCTGGTCTACAGAGCCAACTCCAGGACAGCCAAGGTTACACATAGAAACCCTGTCTCAACAAAACAAAACAACAACAACAACAAAAAGCCAGACAGAGTGAGTGGTGTACATTTTAATTCCAGTACTTGGGAATCAGAGGCCCGTGGATGTCTGTGAGTTTGAGGCCAGCCTGATCTATGTAGTAAGTTTCAGGCTAGTGCTACATAATGAGACCCTATATCAGAAACAAACAAACAAACAAAACCCCAAACAAAACCAATTAAAAAAAAAAAAGAATCAATAAAACAAATAAACAAAACTTCCCTCAACACCAAACTTTTCCGGAGTCAGTGGTATACTGAATGCTTATCTCACCTAAGGCCCTGGCCTGGGTTCCATCTCCAGTACCAAAAATAAAATGGTTAAAAAACAAAATAAAAATAATCAAAATTTAAAAGTGTTAGTTTTTTGTTTGTTTGTTTGTTGTCACCTTGACATAGCAACTGGAGACATCTGAGAAAAGGGAACCTCAACTAAGAAGGCGCCTCCATCAGACTGATGAGTGGGAGCGTTTTCTTGATTAATGACCGATGTGGGAGGGCCCAGCCCTCCGTGGTGGTATCATCTCTGGGCATGTGTTCCTAGGGTATGTAAGACAGCAGGCTGAGCAAGCCAGTGAGCAGCACTCCTCCATGGCCTCTGCTTCAGTTCCTGCCTTGGGTTCCTGCCCTGACTTCCCTCAGTGACCTGGAAGTGTAAGCTACAACAAATCCTTTCCTTTCCAGATTGCTTTTGGTCAGAGCTTTATCACAACAAAAAAAGGAAACTAATACAGAAGGTGCAATTTATACTAAGAAAAGCACACATATTTAAAGTGGGTACATCAATGACTTTTATAAATTTCCATAAGGAAACATATCCTTGATTACAATGTACATTAATAGTACGTTAATGGCACTTCCTGCTCCCCAAAGTCAGCCCGGAGACTTCCTCTCTTCCCTGCAGATGGTAAATGCAGTCCCCAGGTTTACACCTATGACCTACTGGGTATAAACTGGGGTTTCCACAGCCTCCCCGCCTTCCTCAGAGCAACTCACTCAGTAGGCCAGGCTGGCCTTGAACTCACAGAGATCCACCTGCCTCTACCTCCCAAGGGCTGGGATTACAGGTGTGTATTACCGCCAGACCAGGCTAGCCTCAATCTCACAAAGGTCTGCTTTCCTCTGCTGGGAATAAAGAGCTGTGCCACCATGCCCGGCTCTTCACTGGCCTTGTGAAGAATGTTCTTACACAGGACACAGATAAACAGGTATATAGAGCAACATACAGGGAAGGGTGCAGGGCCTCCGTGCCTCTTGAGTGTACCCGTCTCCGGGTACACTCCGGGGACTTTCACATGCTTAGCTGTTGGGATAGTCTCTGAACCTTGACTTTTGAGTTTCAGGGGGCATTTAATTGCCTAATAATGGAAGAGACATGGGACAACCATGTTGAAATGTGATTGGACGAGAAAGGTACACTTTGTCGTGAAACTGCCAATGAACAATTTGCTGTTTTTGAAACGGTGCTGTCTGGGTGGGGAGGTCCAGTCAGGACTGTCTGTGTTAGCCTTTTGGCATCTCTAGGCTGCGAACTTTCCTCCAGGGTATGGGGCAAGACTCCTCTGGAAGGAAGTAGGTTGTAAGAATGACCTCTTTTCTTAGCAGACATAGATAGGTCAGACGAATTCTTTAGAGTTAGACCCAAGGCAGAAAGGCAGGTAGTGTTAGAGTTTCTGTGTCCTGCTGTGGGAAGTCAGTATTTTAGTTTCTATGGCTTATCTTGAGGGAGTTGTAAGCTAGGAACCATGAATGAAAAGTATACACACACACACACACACACACACACACACACACACTGCGACATCTGAGTAACTTCACTTAAGGGGGGTAGGAAAGGAAGACAGTGGCTAGTGGCTAACATGTTTGAAAAAAATGCCCTAAAGAAAATAAATAGACCACGGGCTATTTGGCTAGTCCCAGGTACTGAATGGAAATATAGAAAATTTGAGGTCGGCCTTTCATAGTGGAGACCCAGGAAAGCCCCCTACCTGTTGATGTCTAAGCATACTTCTTGCTTTCATATCACCTCCAACATCAGACTTCTCTTTAACTGTTAACTCCTTGACAGTCTGTCAGAGTCTTTGGTGTGCTCCAGCCAGCTCTCACGTGACTGTGGTCACGTCTTTCGGACTCCATGTCTGGTGCTACGCACCAGAAGCGTGAAGTTCACTGTGACGTCTTATTGGCAAATGCTGAAAACCACACCTTGTGTTTGCTTTAAGAGCCTGTTCAACATAGCCATGCACCACTGCACACACCACTGTTAGATGGAGGGATGTTTTCTTCCTTTCTTAACAAGGGGTTTCTCTGTGTAGCCCTGGCTGTCCCGACACTCACTCTGTAGACCATGCTAGCCTCGAAGCCAGAGAAACACGTGCCTCTGCCTCCCAAGGGCTAGGATTAAAGTCCTGCACCACCGTGCCTGGCTTGAGGGATGTTCCCTATCGGAAGGAGAGACACTACAAAGAAGAACCTTCAAGTACATCCTGGACAGTGTTTTTTTGGGGGGTTGAAGGATATGGGAGGTAAAGGAAGGACATGCAGAGCAAATGGGCAGACTTCTTAGAAGGTACTTCTGTGTAGTTTAGCTTACCTGAGACCTTTGCCATCAGTCAGGCAGGAAAAGGCTGTAAATCTCCCCTACCTCTTCCAGTTTTTATTTCATGTGTGTGGGTGTTTTGCCTGAATGCGTCTGTGAACTACAGACAAGCAGTGTCCAAGGAGGGTAGGAAAGGGCACTGGACGTTACAAAGAGCTTTATTCGAGCTTAAGCTCGGTCTCTACATCGTCACCAACACCGTGGATCAGAGAGGAGAGCCCTGAGCAGTTGCATGATAGGGATTTTATTGGGGTTTGAGGAAGGACAGGGAATTTCTGGTTTAACAGTTACGTGATTGGATGACATTCAGCAAGGACAAACTTGTTACAAAGTGATTGGCTAACTAACATAACTAACACTGAGCAAGCTACCTATAGGCCTCGGGAATGTTAGGTATTTTCTGAGCCATGAAATGTTCTACTACAAGGTCGGTGGTCTGCTCAGCACAGATGCCCCACCCTGCGATTAGATACCTTCTTTCTCTTATGGTTATCTTCAGGCTGTTCCTTGGGTAGGGAATCTTACAGTCTTGTTTCTGGAATTGGTGACCCATGGCCTACTTCCCGGTGACCTTGGGGTGGGGGTCACTATTTCCTGGTGACTTTGGGGTGACCTTGTTTAGGCCTAGTTCCTGGTGACCTTTGAGGGTGTCAATGTGAGCCACCATGTGGGTTCTGGGGACCAAACCTGGGGTCCCCTGCAAGAGCAGCCAGTGATCTTAAATACAGAACATCGCTTCAGCCTCATGTGGTCCAGTTAAATTAAATATCAACCCTGATCAAGTCACATCAAAAATCAACTCCAGGGGATGTGACCACTTACTAATTTAGGTGTGAATATTGAGTTAGTTACCAGTAAATATAAACAAGTAGGTTTATACTTAGGAATCCATAATAAAGAATATCCGCCTAAGATTTGTTACAGGAATTCAAGGATAGTGCAACATTCGGCGCTCTATCAAAATAGTTGTTAACAAGATTTAAAAAACCTGAGCCACTTTGAAGAAATAACTGGTAGGTTTTATCGGTCATTTCTAATAAAACACCAGAATAATTGAGATTTTAAAAATCATATTAAAATTAACTCCCCTCAATTCTAAATCAAGATGCCGTATACCAAGTGGACAAGCCATCTAGGGACAGAGAAGAACTGTGCCATGTGAAAAATATTTATCTTTTCACACTTGGAGAATTTAAAGCACGTGTACAAATCAGTACATAAAAGGGTGAAAAAAAAAAAGGAAGATGTTTTGACAGGTTATGGGGGTGTGACAGCCAGCCCTAACCTGATGGCATTGTGTTATTGCCTGTTCTAAGGACACTTGCTCTGGAGTGCTCAGACCTGTCTAATAATTTACAACTGAGTCCCTTGTGATGGCTAAAGAAACTTAACAAGGTTCCTTAAGGGTCACTAACCTTTGCCCTGGAATGCTGGGAGACCTGGAGGCTCACATGTGACAGAAGAATAGAATAATGGTGTCCCTGCTGTGAGGGATTTAACCCCTTGGTCTCTGTGTAAATTCCCTCATCACACTGGGAATGGAATGGAGTGGTCTTTTTATTTCTGTAAAGT
The DNA here is from genome assembly GCF_907164565.1 of Psammomys obesus. Taxonomy (NCBI): domain Eukaryota; kingdom Metazoa; phylum Chordata; class Mammalia; order Rodentia; family Muridae; genus Psammomys; species Psammomys obesus. Next base: position 5,097,627 of record NW_026585609.1, read on the forward strand.
GGGAAAGAAAAACAACTGAGGAGAGTAAAATAATTTTCTCACTAATCTGTGGATTCCGTAGATAATTGTAATCTACACCTTTGGCATGCACCATTATAAACCCTTCCCTTAGCCCACTTCCGAATCACAAGCCATTTGGCTTCTGTTAGCAGTAAGAATAAATTCATTTACTCTAAATTTAATTTGAGTCTAAGTCTTTGGTCTTTCCCTGTGGATTCCAACACAACAAGGTAATTAATTCATCGATGGAAAAGATACTCAGTTTCATTGATAATAAATTAAATAATGTCAGTTAGAACAATTTTTTCTTTTTTAAATTTAAGTTAATTTTTTTAACTTTTATTAATTACATTTTATTCACTTTGTATCCCCCATAAGCACCTCCCTCCTCCCCTCCCGATTCCACCCTTTCTCCCCCTTCTTCACGCATGCCCCTCCCCAAGTCCACTGATAGGGGAGGTCCTCTCCTTCCTTCTGATCTTAGTCTATCAGATCTCATCAGGAGTGGCTGCATTGTCATCTTCTGTGGCCTGGTAAGGCTGCGCCCCCCTCAGGGGGAGGTGATCAAAGAGCAGGCCAATCAGATTATGTCAGAGGCAGTCCCTCTTCCCGTTACTATGTAACCCACTTGGACACTAAACTGCCATGGGCTACATCTGTGCAGGGGTTCTAGGTTATCTCAATGCATGGTACTTGGTTGGGGTATGAGTCTCTGGGAAGACCCCCGTGTTCAAATTTTTTGGTTCTATTGCTCTCCTTGAACAATTTTTTTAATGTTGCCACACATCAACTCGATTAGTTAAATTTATGAAGCAGGATAAATACTAAATGTTGGCAAAATATAGAAGAGTGGCTGGAGAGATGGGCACATAGGTTAAGGGTGCTGGCTGCTCTTGCAGAGAGGACCTGCGTTCAGTTCCCAGCATCCACTTGGCTGCTCACAACGACCTATGGTCAACACTCTCTTCCGAACTCTGCCAGCACAAGACACAGATGTGGTGCACACTAGTACATGCAGGCAAAATAGTCATACATATAAACAAACAAACAAAAACAACCCCCAAGGGTAATTCTAAGTTGTTGGTGGAATTGTAATTATGTTGGAGAACTATTTGCAGACATCAAGTACACCTAGAGGCATGCACAAACTGGTTTCTCTGATCCTGTGAGCACTTTGTCCTTCCTGCCTCCCTCCCAGTTTTAGAGAATGACCTTGCCGTATGGAGAGGAGGCTCACAGGTTAAGAGCACACTCACTGGCTGGCTGCTCTTCCAAAGTCCTGAGTTCAATTCCCAGCAACCACAACATGGCTCACAACCATCTATAGTGAGTTCTGGTGCCCTCTTCTGGCATGTAAGTACACATGCAGACAGGATACTGTATAAATAATAAATAAATCTTAAAAAAAAAAAAAGGAAGAAGAAAGAAATTGACTGGGGAAGTTGAGGCACAGGCTGGAGTTTCAGGTTGAGCTTTCTCTCTGTGGATGAACGTTCATGGTTGAACTTCCAGTTTCCTCCCACTATGGCATCTTTCTATGATGGGATAACTGACAGTGACCCCTGTAGGAAACGGCTCATCTTCTAGCTGGTCTCAAGGACACAGTGTTTTCACTTCGGTGCTGTCTTCCTATTCTCTGCCCTCCATGTTACTGAGTTAATGGAACCAGCTCATCCCCAAGCAAGGGTCCTTGAAGGACACTTGGAGACAAATATACTCTGAAAAGCCCACTTCAAGAGTCAGTGTCACAGTGAGCTTGACCCATGCATCCCAATTGTCCATGAAGTATCTTGTGGCTATAGAGGTTGGGAAAATGATTTACTGGTTTCTCTCCCTCCCTAGACTCAAATCCTCATCTAGCTTATCTTGGGAGGGAGGCAGAGGCTGGCCTATTTCAGTGGGCTTCAGTGGGCACTGTGGGCTTGTTTTCTCTATGGATTCTGATTGGATCCAGCTAGTGGGGAGCATCCAAAGAACATGGGGTTTGTGGGTGTGGGTTGGAGGAGAAGAAAGCGGGAATAGCATTCTTAAGTTTATATTTTGCTTAGTATTGTATTATTTCCTTAGTCTACATAAGTAAGGAGGAAATAGCACAGATACACAGCAGGCGGCTGTCTTGTTATGTCCAAGTCCACCAAGACCACCAAGGAGCTGACGCCGATGTAGATGCAGTAGAGTCTTTATTATAAGCTTGGGCCCACACTGTCACCAATGCAGGGGTTCTTGAGTATAGAGCCCCTAGCTTAGGGGGAGGAGGGATTTTTATTGGAGGTTTGAGCAAGGATGGGAATTTCCAGCTTAGCAGTTACATGATTGGGTGACATTCAACAAGGACAAGCTTGTTACAAAGTGATGGGCTAACTAACATAACTTACATTGAGTGAGCTATCTATAGATTTCAGGAATGTTAGGTATTTTCTGTGCCCTGAATGTTCTACTCCATGGTTGGTGGGCTGCCTAGCACAGATGCCCCGCCCTAAGATAAGATACCTTTCCATTCTTGTGGTCACCTCCAGGCTATTCTTTGGATAGGGAAATTTGTGGTCTTGTTCCTGGAATTGGTGACCTATGGCCTAGTTCCTGGGACTGATGACTTTGGTGAGGAGGGAGTCAGGCCTGGTCCTCTCAGCCTGGGTTGTGGATGTAGGCAATGATGAGAGTGAAGCAAGGAGAAGGGTGAAGAGAGAACCAGACACAGAAGAGAAGACAGAACCTTTTTTAAAAGGATAAAGGAAGTAATCTTGAGATCTTGCCTTTTCCTCTCACCATCTTCTTTATTGTTTTTTTTTTTAAACTAAACATTTATTCTCTCTCTCTTATCTATCTTTTTTCGAGGTAGGGTTTCTCTGTGTAACAGAGCTATGGCTGTCCTGGACTCACTTTGAGGACCAGGCTGGCCTCAAACTCAGAGATCTACCTGTCTCTGCCTCCTAAATGCTGGGATTAAAGCCGTGGCTATTTTATTTTTTTAAATTGGAATATGCTGTGTGTGTGTGTGTGTGTGTGTGTGTGTGTGTGTGTGTTGCTCCAAAAAGCCAGATAAAGGTATCAGATTCAATAGAGCTGGAGTTACAGGCATTTGTGAACCACTACTGCTGGGATTTGAACTCAGGTCCTATGCAAGAGCAGTACTTGCTCTTGACTGATGAAGCAGCATTCCAGTCCTGTTGGTTGTTTTATGAGACAGAGCTTCCTGTAGCCCAGGCTGACCCCAAAACCTGATAGGTACCCTGAGGATGACCTTGATCATCTAATCCTCTGCCTCTACTTATGGTAGTTTGCCATGCGTTTGGTCAGTTTATGTGCTAATGGAGATCACACTAGAGCTTTGTACATGCTAAGGAAGCACTCTGTTGATCAAAGTACCTCCCAAGTGCCCCTTCTCTCCCCCCAACAATCTTTAAAGAGTTAGCATGCATGAAGCGAAGGAGTGGAGTAGTTCCAACTCTTTCTTTTCGTGGGCACAAAGGGCTAAAGTGAACTGGAAGAGCAGGTCAAACTGGGCTGTCAGTCTAGTAGGGCAAGCTCAGGACTGGATCTGAGGTCTGGTGTCCGTGAAGAGGTAGGTTGGGCAGGAGTAAGCAGCAGCTGCAGTGATGTCCAGCAGGAGGGAGGGATTCTGGAAAGTACAGATGGGGATGTCTCATGGGGACCTTTGAAACTGTTAGAGCAGTGTTTCTCAACCTGTGGGTCGGGACCCCTTTGGGGATTGACCGACCCTTTCACAGGGGTCGCATATCAGATATCCTGTACTTCGGATATTTATATTAGGATTCATAACAGCAAAATTACAGTTACAAAGTAGCAGTGAAAGTAATTTTATGGTTGGGGTCACCACAGCATGACAACCTGTGTGTCAAAGGGTCGCAGCATTGGGAACCACTGCATGAGACCATCTACTCGCGCATTTTCAATCTTGTCCTTGGTCTTGAGGTACAGTTTCCCCTTAAAGACATTCCCTGTGATAAAGAAAACAAGTGAATTGTCAAAACAGCGTTTTCTTTCTCGACCCCGTCATCTCCCGTTCATTTTTGTTCTGCAGCCATTGCTTTCTGATGTGAAAAAAGGATCACGTTCAGCCTTCTCTCCCATCTGGAGGAAAACCTCAGCTTTTCCTTTTGCTCAGCGAGGAGGCGTCTTCAAATGTGTGCCCTCTGTCCTTGTGACTCTGCACCCTTGTCTCTGTCCTCCCTCTCTCCCTAACCTTGGCATTCTAAGGGTGGGTACAATTTCTGTTGGAGCATTTTCTCACAGCCCTCTTCAGTCTCTTCGTTTACTTGTTGAGGGAGGATTTCTGTGTGTTGAGGGTGTTTCCTGCCTAGCCAGTTTCAGCCACTAGCCGCCATTAACACTGTCGCACCGTTGTGAGAACCAAATGTTTTTTTCTAGACACCTCAAAATCTTTCTGGGGTCAAAATTGTCCTTGGTTAACTGGGGGGGGGGGTAGTATGTGCTATTCCCTAGCTTCTTTTTTCTCTCCCTCTTCCTCACTCTCCTCCCTTTTTTCCCTCTCTCCTCCTTTCCCCCATCTCTGGGGATGTACTACAACTTGCACTTGAGTGTGTGTGTGTGTGTGTGTGTGTGTGTGTGTGTGTGTGTGTTGGACAACCTTGGATTGAGCTTTGTTATTGGTCTTTAGATAGAAGTTCCTGCCTTCTACCTTGCTTGAGACAAGGTCTCTTGTTCAATATTATGTACGCCAGGCTAGCTGCCTGGAAAGCTTCCAGGAACTCGCCTTGTCTTTTCCTCTCATTTCGTAGAAGGATGGGTACTACGGCGATGGCTTCCCCTGAACTCAAGAGCACCATTTATCTACCGAGCCATCTCTGTAGCACATATGCTTTTTGTTTCTGTTTCTTCACACGGTGACTTTTCCACTGTGATCAACCACGCAAATGGTTTCCACTCAGTCCTCTGGGGCTGTGTGGAGGCGGCAAGCTGGCCCTCGCAGGAACGCGCCTTGCCTTATTGGCTCCGTATTCAGCCGTATTCTAACACATTAATCATCTCCCAGTTAGCTGGGGAAACAGCCCCACACGCTGTCTCGGTTTGGTGGTCCTATCTTACCCATTATCCTCTGTCCCTAGCTAAAGCTGTCCTAGAGTACAGACTATCTATGCATGTTCGAAAAACTTCATGGTTTTGGATTTCGAATACTATTAAAAAGAGTTTAGAAATGACATTTACAGGTTGGCAAGATGGCTCAGCAGGTAAAGGTGCTTGCTGCCAATCCTGCCAGGATGCCAGTTGTATTCCAGGATCCCACATAGTGGAAGGAGAGACCCAATTCTTGAAGGTTGTCCTCTAAGCTCCACAAATGTGTGTGTGTGTGTGTGTGCGCGCGTGCACACGCGCACACACACACACACACACACACAGACACGCACGTCTGTGAAACAAATGAAATAAAAATGACATTTAAAAGCCAACCAGTGCAGGCTGAAGAGACAGCTCAGCAGTCAGGAGCACTGGCAATTCTTCAGGGGACCCAGGTTCAGTTCTCAGCACATACCTGGAAGCTCACAACTGTCTGTAACTCCAGTTCCAGGGGATCTGACACCCTCACATAAACATATGTGCAGGCAAAACAACAACAAGAACAACAAACAAAAACAAAACCCACCAATGCACACAAAAATAAAACATTAAGCAAGAAGCCGATCAGTGTTTTTGTTTTCAATAGCTGCTGTGATGTTTGTGATTCTCAGGTTTTAGGCGTTGCATCTACAGCGTGATTTTGTTTTCCGTGAGCTAGTGTGTGTGTGCACGTGTGTGTACAGGGAGCAGGTGGAACTCCAGAGGTTGGCCTCAAGTGCTGTTCCTCAGGTCAATCCCGTTTTGTTGAGACAGGGTCCCTCACTGTCTGGAGCTAACCAAATGTTCTAGGCTGGCTGGCCAGAGCACCCCCATTCCCCCACCCCCACCTTGCCAGCAAGCACCACCACGGCAGCTTTTTGATGTGGGTTCTGAGTTCTAAACTCGGGTTCTCATTATTGTGGGCAAGCACTCTTTAATTGAGTTACCCCCCAGCTCCCCAAACACGATGATTTAAGTGTGGTTTGTGAACAGTTGCTTCTAGTTTTTCCAACCTGGTGTTTGTGTTACCCGCCTGGTTATCATGGAGCCCAGGCTGGCTTCAGACTCACCATGTAACTAAGGTCGCACTTGAACTCCTCATCTGTCCGCCTCCACCTTTCAACTGCTGGGATTTTAAGTGTTTGCCAACGCATTTTGCTTCAATGGTAGAATGCAGTTTATAGGTTATTTTTAACAAATGTACAATGGAAGATTTTATAGTTTTATAATGCATGTAAATTTTATACACATTTTAATACTCCCCATACATCATTTGCATCATTTGCATTTGATGATATCATCAAGTAAGCATGGGGCATATGGACTCTTTAAAATGCACAGAGCGGTATAGCAACTTATGGTAAGCTCTGTACTTTATTTAGTTATTTAGGACCTTCCATGACTTAAAAGTCATTCTGGCGGCTGGACAGATAGCCCAATACTTGCTGCTCTTCCAGAGGACCCAGGTTCAGTTCCCGGCACCCAAGTCCGGCAACTCACAGCCTTCTGAACTCCAGCCCCAGGGAACCCAAGGTCTCCAGACTCCGAAGGCTCCAGTGCTCACACATACCTACTTGCACGCAGACACAGATACATATATGGAAGTAAAAGATAATCCCGCAAGTGAAATTTCTCAGTTACTCTGTTGAAGGAGCATATCGTCTACCAACGACAATTGTGGAAAATTGAACTGTGGAGTTCTGAGTGACGCATGGCTTGCCAATGCCGCCATCTGCTGGACAGCATTGTGCATTGCACCATCCAAGGAAGATTAACGTTCTTTATGTATACTATGAGAAATTCCACTTTGTCGTCTTTCTGTTTATCTTGAAAAGGCATGGATACTGTTCTCCTAGTCCCCACCCTTAAATTCTTGGTGTTTGCCACCTTTGCAGCCACCTTCTGGATGCTGTGGTACCATCACAGTGTAAACTGGGTGAACTGTCTTCCTTCCTCCCTTCTGGGCTTGAGTTCCCCCGTCTCTGTTCTGCTTTATGCCGTAGGAGCATAGTCTCCTACGGGAGGCATGCGAGTAAACCTCCTTGTCTTTAGCCTCCAGGTACATCAGGGCAGAGGGCAGCATTAAAAAACAAAATCAGAGGGAGAGGAGGGAACAGACCTGGCACCCTCGTCCGTTAGCGCCATTGCTACGCGGATGCTGGCTCTGGTCACCAAATGAAGGTTGCATCGTCCACCTAAGACCCTTACTAAAGTAGCTTATTCTCTAGAACAGTGGTGATTACGTCCTGCTTATGTCAGCAAGAGCCAAATGTGGCAGCAGTCCTGTCTGAAAGAGAAATGCCCCTACAGGCTCATGCATTTGAACTTGTGGTCTCCAGCTGGTGGCGCTGTCTGGGAGGGAGGGTGACATAGAACCTTGCTGGAGTAGGTCTGTCCCTGGGGGAGGACTTTGACGGTTTATAGCCTCTCCCCACTTCCTCCTCTGTCTCGATGCTTCCAGTGCGGATAAAACGTGAATCTGGGGTTCCTGCAACTTCTGCCATGCCTTCCTTGCCGTATGGACTTAATCTTCCTAAAATTAATCTTTCTTCCTTAAATTGCTTTTGGTCCTCATATATATGTATGTACTTAATGGATACAGGGACCTGACCATCAGGAAGGTTGGAGCATGGCCCCTGTGTTCACCTTTTGTAATGACCCGTTTATTAAATACCCTTAAAGCCCTGGAGAAAGCAGGCCCCAAAGGAATAACCAGAGGGGCAAAGGATTCATTTTGGTTTGCAGATTTAGGGGATGCTGGCCATTATGATGAGCAAGGCATGGATGGGGAAGGGTTCTGCCCACGGCCGTGGGAAAGAGAGGGGGCTTGGTTACATCTTGGTCAAACAAGAAGCAGACTCCCAAGGCCAGAATGGTAGGTGGGTACAGATCAAGGGCTGCCCAACTGGTAGTGATGCCTCGCATCCAGAAGATTTTATAACTTCTCAAAGCAGTACCTGTAAGCAGTCAGGGACCAAATGTTCAGACACATATGTCTGTGGAGGACGCTGGATATTCAAATCGTCACACTCACTGACCGCAGCAACAGGAATGATGGTAACTGTCATGTCATAGTACTGTAGTTTGGATAGAGAGTGTCTCCTAAATGTCCCAGTGTTGAAGGTTTGGGACCCAGGGTGGTGCTATTGGGAGGAGATGGGACCTTTAAGAGATGGGGCCTAGTGCGGGCAAGTGACATTGCAGGAACTCTCCTTGAAGGAGAGTTTTACATTAGCTCAACACAAGCTGGGTCACCAGAGAGGAGGAATCCCTGACTGAGAAAAAGCCTTCAGAGGACCTGGCTGTAAACAAGCCTGTGGGGGCAATTTCTTTGCTTTCTTCTTTTTGGAATTTTGAAACAGGGTTTCTCTGTGTAGCCTCGGCTGTCCTGGACTCTCATTGTAGACCAGGCTGTCCTCGAACTCACAGAGAACTCCCTCAGCCTCCCAGAGTGCTGAGATCACAGGCGTGCAGAACCATGCCAGGCTGTGGGGCATTTTCTTAATTAGTGATTGATGGGAGGAGGGCCCAGCCCATTACGGGCAGTGCTACCGCTGGGCTGGTGGTCCTGGTTTTATACGCAAGCAAGATGAGCAAGCCATGCGGAGCAAGCCAGTAAGCAGCAATCCTTCATGCCCTCTGCATCAGCTCCCATCTCCAGGTTCCTGCCGGTTGAGTTCTTGCCCTCACTGCTTTTGATAATAAAGTGTTATATGGAGCTGTGAGCATAATGAACACTTTCCTCGCCAGATTGCTTTTGGTCATAATGTTTCATCACAGCAATAGAAACCCTGACTAAGACAGGGATGTCATGGTGACAGGAAGCGGAATAACCAGCTTGCCATAAACCGTCACAACTTTCCTGGTACCAAATAACAGCTAAGAAAAGCTATGGTATTGATGGTAAATAAAAGCAACCTGTGTTGAGACAGTTGCTGGGTAGAAATCTCCCCAACAGAAGGCTTAGATTGAGAGCAATTGCTCTTTTCTCTTCCTTGTAAATATTGTGTGGGGTAAATGTTTTTAGAATTATCAGTTTTTAAAAATACAGATTATGTTTATTTTTGAGAGAGAGGTAAGTGCCCAGCGTTATAAATATTAGTGGCACTCCAGGTGCTGTTTTTGTATTTTTGTTTTTGTTTTTGCAGCAGAGCCTCATGTAGCCCAGGCTGCCCTTGACTTACTGTCTAGCTGAGGATCTGAGGGTGATCTTGAAGTCCTTATTTTGTGTGTATCAGCGTTTCCCTTGCATGTATGTATGTGTACCAATGCGATCTCTGTGCCCTGGGAAGCCAGAAAGAGGGTATCAGACCTCCTGGAGCTAAAGTCATGGAAGGCTGTGATCCACTGTGTGCGTGATGGGAAGTGAACTTGGGTCCTCCGCAAGAGCAGCAAGTGCTCTTTACAGACAAGTGCTAAGCCATCTTTCCAGCCCCTTGAAACTCCTTTTTGAAGTATTTCTTAATTTTATAAGCTTTCTGCCCATGCCTGAGGAAGCTAGAAGAGGGTGCTGGATTCCCTGGAAATGAAGCTTCCGATGGTTGGCAACTGCCATATGGATGCTAGGAGTTGAACCCAGGTCCTCCAGGAGAGCAGCACGTGCTCTCACCTGCCGAGCCATCTCTCCAGTCCCCCACCTCTTCCTTTCTGCTTCTTTTAGATGAAGGACTGAAGAATATTTCATTGCGCCTGCACATCACATTGCCGTCACTGTGCATTGTGAACAAAGATTCAGCGAGCACGGGGGTGTGCTCTGATAAACTGATCTCATTTCTTTTGGATATAGTAGTGGGATTGGTGGGTCACCAAGGTCATTCCATTTGTTTGTTTGCTTTTTAAAAAATTTGTATTTTGTTTTTATTAATTACAGTTTGTTCACTTTGTATCCCAGCTGTAGCCCCCTCCCCTCCTGATCCCATCCTCCCTCCCTCCTCTTCTCCTATGCCCCTCCCCCAGTCCAGTGATCGGGGAGGTCCTCCTCCCCTTCCATCTGACCCTAGTCTATCAGGTCTCATGGACTGGCATCATTGTCTTCCTCTGTGGACCGGTAAGGCTGCTGAATCTCCTTATTGCTTTCCATAATTGGCATGAATGTTCTTACCCACAGTGTTTGAGAATTCCTTTGACTCCTCATCCTTGCCAACACTTGTTAGACTCATTTTGGCAATAATTATTCTTACTAAGGTTACACCAGGGACACAGGGGTTGTATTTGCTAGAAATGCTGACCTTTCCCTTAGACCTGCAGTTGTCTAATGGGTAACTACAGGCGTGATGAAACTTTGCACCTCTGCTATTATTTTGTATTTGTCTCTTCTGTCTTAAACTTTGGAACAAATTTCTGCTCATGTGTTAATCATTTCAGTAGTGTTTATTCTGTAACCCTCTGCTTCAAGGTTTATACACCAAGATAAATATCTAGGGATTTTAAAGATTTTTCTGAGACATTTCAAATGCTCTGCTCCAGAATTCCTAGAAGGACATCTAGAAAGCAACATTCGTGGCTCTGGATATTCAAGGAACAGGTTTCTTGCGGCCAGATCACCCCAAGTCGATGCTGGCCACTTAAGCTGGAGCCATCTTCTCACTGGCACTGAACTGTGTCTCCCTCCCGGAATGACAAGTCAGAAGGAAAGACGACATGCAAGGCAGATGGAGCTTGCATCCTTAGTGTCAACAACTTCCTTGCAGCTAAAGGAGGTTGCCCTATCTTGAACAGCACTGGAAAGACTGAGTGTGTAAACTCTGGTGTTTGTGTCTTTGTTCTCCTTGCTCTGAGCAACCTCAGGCCACTCCTGCTGTCCAGGATGCAACCCTTGGACCTGTTTTCCTCCAGAGGCTCCATTGAATTTCTTTTCTGTTTGTTTTTGAGGTGTGGCCTCATTTAGCCCTGCCTGACCTCAAATTGATTTGTGAAACTGAGGATGGCCTTGAACTGGACTGAACCACCAAAGCTCTGATTCAAAATAAACATTCTTTTCTTTTTAAATTTTTGATTTATTTCAAAGCATTTATTTATTTATTTTTATTTATTTTTGTATTTATTTACGTGAGCCTGTATGAGTACTTGGACCAGAAGGGGCATCGAATCCCCTGGAACTGGATTTACAGGGAGTTGTGAGCTACCATGTAGATGCTGGGAACTGAAATTAGTCCTCTGCAGAAACAGCTAGCGCTCTTAAACACTGAGCAATCTCCCCAGTCCTACCTCTCTTTCTTTATTGTACCAATAGTAAGTTGCATTTGGAAGGCTTTTGTTTACTTTTTGAGGGAAGGTCTCAAGAATTCCAGGCTATCCCAAGACTCACTATGTAGCCACAGATGGCAAGATCTTCATCCTTACACGCCATCTCTCATTGCAGATGTGTGCCACCATCCCATATTTCATTATGATGGTTTCATGCCTGTGTGTCACCTATACCTTGTTCATATTCTTATATATGTTTACACTTAAATTAGCTCATACATATGATAGCCTAAACCTTTTCCTTTTATAAGTTATTTGCTTCAGGTATTTCCCTATAGAAAAGGAAAGCTGCCTGAAACAGGAACCTATCTGCAAATGCTTTCAAATTAAGGTGTCAGTAAGGTCTAAAATAGACAAGTCTTCACTAGGCAGTCCAGGAGTGCTGTGTTCAGGCAGTGTGCATCGAGGGAGAGGCTGTGTCATGCTTCATGTGTGAAGCAGTGTATGCAAATACTCACTGCTGGCACTGATCCTGCGGACTTTGACCCTCTGTTGGCACTGCCAGTTGTTGAGAAGTTATAGAAGGGACAAAGAGCATGGAAGTTTGCTTTCGTTGTTAAACCTTTCTTAACCACTTAACCAGCACCTCCTAGTTCTTTAAAGTTCTAGGTTTTGAGGCCATAGTCCATTCTCAAATGATTTCATTGCTTGTTGGCACCGAGCTTTCCGAGCCGAGAGCAAACCAGCTTTCTCAGACTTTCGAATTGGACACCTCGCTTCCGTTGGGTAGTTAGCTGGTGTGCATAGTGAGAATGGAAACAGATGTTGCTGGAGGGATACAGTCAAGGAAAGACTCACATGTCTGCCATGGATACCTTAGAGGTTTCTGACTTGAGAAGAGTCACACTCCCTTCCACAACTTCTAATATTTTGTGGGATGGAAGCGTGAGACAGGAAGGGAATGCTGGGCTGGCCTTAGGATTCCTGGGGCTCAGTTAGACTCTAGGAACAGCATGTATGTGATCTTCAGTCACTTCATCTTGTATCAGTGTCCTGTGTTGTAGTAAATAAAGATGAGTGTTGGGCTATATACTATTTATTATTATTTGCCTTATAATTACTACAGAGTTAATAATTACTGCAAGTTAATAATTTAACCTGCTATCAAAAGTAATGAAACACAGGCACTGTTAGATTTTATAAATGCCTTATTATCTCAGGCCAGGCAGATCTTTCTACCTACTCTGTCTCAGTAACCCCACCATCTATCTCCCAGCCCCCATCCAATGCCACCCGCCTTAACCATCCTCATCTGGCCTACCTTTCATCCATAATCTTATAAATACTCACTTATTTTTGGTGTGTTTTTTTTTTCCATCCACTCCATCCTTGGAGTCCTATCTCTTGGCCCATGTGTGGTTTCTTCTCCATGCTAACCCATCGTGGCATCCTCCTTCCTTCTCTCTTCCTGTCCGTCTGTTTTCCATGATTCTCTTGAACTTAAAAAGCCTGGGAACCTCAGCTATGCCTATCCCATTCTGCCCTGCCCAGTATAGGCCATTTAAGCAACCAATCGGGTATGTCTTAGGCAGGTTTACACAAGGATAGGGGTGTATCCAGGGAATAACCACATCAGAACAACCCCCAACAGTCCTGGCTAGTTTTGTGAAAACTTCACACAAGCTAGGTGATTAGAGAAGAGAGAACCCCAGTTGAGAAAATACCTCCTTAAGGTGTGGAGAGCCATGGGACGCAGCTACAGACAAAGCCAGCCTGAGAGACAGGCCCAGAAGCTCAATATTGAACTCACAGGGCAATAATGGAAGACATCCAGGAAAGGTATGCTTGCCTTTCGTTTCCAAGTCTAGCCTTTAGCTGGATAGTCCCGGATGCTCCAGGTAACTCAGAAGCCTCCAGCACCTGGACAAAAATGGCCTCTTGCTAAAGCAACACATCTGTGGCCAAGCTTGAGGAGCTGAGTTAGATCATTAGGACTCACACTGTGGCGAGGAGATTTGCTTGTTAAGCTACTTTGTTATATTTTTCACATGGGGAAGTAGGTTTTGAAAAGAAGTTAGGCGTTTCCACACCTTTTTCTTTTTGTGTTGATGTGACTTCTTTTTGCTTTGCCTATAAATAATGAGCCCTGGAATAAACCCACTCTGCTTCAGTCAGACTGACAGCCCTCTCAAGCCGATCCTGTGTGGAGTGTAATTTGTCCTCACTCCCCACTCAGGTACTGTTTGACTCTGCCGGTGGGCTCTGGCAATAAGGTCAGGCTATAAGCAAGCCTGTAGGGGCGTTTTCTTAATTAGTGATTGAAGTGGGAAGTCTCAGTCCATGGTGGGTAGGGCCACTCCTGGGCTGGTGGTTCTGGGTTCTTTAAGAAAGCAGGCTGAGGAAGCCATTGGGAGCAAGGCGGTAAGCAGCATTCCTCCATGGCCTCTGCCTCAGCTCCTGCCTCTTTTTTTCCTGACTTCTTTTGAGGATGAGCAGTGATGCGGAAGCAAAAGCCAAATAAACCCTTTCCTTCTCAACTTGCTTTGGTCATGGTGTTTGACAATAACAGTAACCCTAATGAAGACAAGTCGGTACCAAGATAGTGGATGTTGCTGTGACAGAGGATTGTGGAAGAACTCTGGGACTTTGGGCTAGAAAAGCCATGGAATGTTGAGACCTCAGTGAGGAGTTTGGGAGATAAGACCGTTGAGAGAAGTGCAGATGACGGAGACCTGTCTTGTGACGTTTCAGAGGGAAGCAAAGACTATCAGGACACTTGTCTGAAGAAGCTGTGTTGTCTTGTCAGTTGGAGCTGAAGAGTCAGCTGTAATTACCAAGAAACCAGAACCACTAAAGTGAAACATTTGCTTTCCTGGCACAATGGATGCTGGAAGCTGGAGGTAAAGAATCAGCCAGCATCACTGAGGTGAAATCTTCCGGGAAGTGTTTCCTCAGGGCCAGCACACAGAAGATGTGCTCCATAGGTAGCCAAGATGGTGCTGCATTGTGTTGACAGCTGAATTTGGTAGTTTAAAAATCACGTAGGTGCTACTAGTTTCAAAGGCAAGAAAAGGTCGTGGAGAGCAGCTGCAGCTTGGCACCGTGAATAAAGCCCAAGAGAGGCTACTGGTTCAGGTGCAGCCCAGTTGCAGCAAGAGAGCCCAGCACGTTGGAGATGGCAGCACTATACCATGACCGCCAAGGATAGCATCAGCTGTCTGGTGGAGCCTGCTGGAGCCGAGAAGACAGGATGTGTGTGCTGCAGAGGGCAGAGCCAGAGAAGGGACGCAGGCCCTGTGGAGGAGCCCAGATGGTGAGTGAATCTCAGATACTCCATACTGAGTTCTTTACACTGTTGCAAGATGGTTTCTGCTTTGTTTAGGTTGGGACTGTACTCTGGGCTTCCCTCTTGAAGTAAGACAGCACTTGCCTTATTTTTGATTTTACAAGTTGAGAGACTATAAACTTTAAAACCAATTTTTTAATTCCTCAGAGAATTTGGATTTTAAGAGACTGGATATATATATTTATATATATATTTAAGATATATATTTATATATATTTAAGATATATATATTTATATACATTTAAAATATATATTTATATACATTTAAGATATATATTTATCTATATATTTAAGATATATATATATTTAATAGACAACTTTTAAAGTGTTTGAATTTGTAAGGTTGTGGGGCTTTTCAAATTTGTGAAATGTTTTTGTCTTTAGAGTTTCGATTGCTATGGAGAGACGCCATGACCGAGGCAGACTTACGCTTAATTGAGGCTGCCTTACAGTTCAGAGGCTTAGTGCATTACCATCATGGTGGGAACCATGGCAGTGTCCATGCAGACGTGGTGCTGGAGAAGGAGCCGAGACTTTCTATATCTGGATCTGCAGGCAGCAGGAAGAGAGCGACACTGGGCCTGGCTTGAGCGTTTATGAAACTCTCTCTGAGAGCTGACCTAGTCAACTACTTCAGCAGAGTTGTTATTCTAGTGTCTATTCCCATGGCTTCACAATGGGGACTGGTGCAAGGGCAGTGAATTTTTACGTCAATGTCCCCCTTTCCTTTCTTCTCCCTCCAGTGCCAGAAAAGTCTCAACGTCTTTTCCCTTACTTCCCCTCCTTTTCCCCCTTTCTTTTGTCCATCCCCCTTCTTCCCCTCCTTCTCTTCCTCCTTCAATCTCTTCCTCTTCCTCCCCTTCTCCCCTTTCTACCCCCTCTTCACCTTCTCTGCCTTTTCCACCTTCCCATCTGTTCTTCCCTTCTTTTGTGAGATAGGAGATCCCACTAAGTAACTCAAAACGGTCTGGAACTCTTTCTCTTTTAAAATTACTTATTTAATCTCTCTCTCCCCCCCTCCCCCATCTCTTCTGTGTGTTTGTATGTGCTTCTGTGAGAAATGATACCCCATTCAAATATTTTACTTATGGGAATGATTTCTTTTTGAAATAGAAGGGGACACAAGAAAGAAATGGGTTAGAATGTGATACTGCTTTGTAGAAACTGTGAGCGTGGGGATGTGCTGCCCAGGTGTCCCCTTGGCTGAAGGGACAAACAGTAGGCGGGCATGGGAACCTGCCAGAAGAATGCCTGCAGCAGACAGCAGGGACTCGGCCCTGCTTGTCGCCAGGGCCACCCTTCACCCAGGGCAGCCCACTGCTCGAGGTGAAGGTGGAAATGTGGCCTTTTCTGTGCCTTGTGGGGTAACCCTGGGAGTTGCGCCTTCTTTTCAAGAAGCTGCGCTACAATTTCCTATTTGATTATTCTGTCTTCTGTAACTGTCATGCATGTTTAGTAACAAACTGAGTAATTATGACCGAACCACAAATAGATTGGTCCATTATCCCATTCTAACAAATTAAGAGGCCTCCCTTTAAAAAAAAAATCGAGAAAACCTTTATCTTCTTCCCATCCTCTTCCCCTTTTCCCTCCCTGCCCCCCTCCTCTTATTCTTTTTCTTTTTCCTCTTCTCTCCATCCTCTATCTCTGTTTTTAAAAAAGATTTTATTTTTATGTTTTTTGAAGATTTTATTTTTATTTTAAATTATGTGCCTATGTATATGTGCCGGAGGAGGCATTTCCCAGCCAATATTTTGTCTCCTCTCCAGTTAAGAATTCTAAAATATAGCTCATATTATCTGTCTATATTTATCTATCTGTCATCTATCTATTTCATACGGGGTCTCACTATATGGTTCTGGATAGTCTGGAAATTGATTTGTAGACCAAGCTGTCCTTGAACTCACAGAGATTGGCCTGCCCTGATCTCCAGAGTTCTGGGATTAAAGACACGTGCCATGACATTTGGCTCAAATTACTTTAAAAAGTAATCTATTTAGCTGGGTGTGGTGGCATATGCCTTTAATCCCAGGACTCAGGAAGGCAGAGGTAGGAGGATCGCTGTAAAGTTCGAGGACAGCCTGGTTTAGAGTGCGTTCGAGGACTACACAGAGAAACCTTGTCTCAAAAACCCTCCTAAAATATTTTTAATTTTATATGTGTGGTGGTTTGAATAGGTATGACCCCCCATAACTTATGTGTTTGAATAATTGGTCAATAGGGAGTGGCACTGTTAGGAGGTGTAGCCTGTTGGAGTAGGTGTGGCCTTGTTGGAGGAAGTATGTCACTATGGAGTCGGAATTTGAGGTCTCCTATGCTCAAGCCATACCCAATGTGACACACAGTCTCCTTCTGCTGCCTTCAGATCTCTGCTCCTTCGCCAGCACCTTGTCTGCCGGGACACTGCCATGCTTCCCGCCATGATGATAATGGACTGAACTCCTGAAACTGCAAGCCAGCCCCAGTGAAATGCCTTCCTTTATAAGAGTTGCTGTGGTCATAGAACCTCTTTATTGCAATAAAACCCTAACTAAGACACTATGCCTTGGTGTTTTGCCCTCGTGTATGTATGGATCTGTTGGAAGTGGAGTTACAGACAGTTGTGAGCTGCCATGTGGGAGCTGGGAATCAAACCCAGGTCCTCTAGAAGGGCAACAGGTGCTCTTAACTGCTAGCCCAATTCTCTAGCCTCTCAAATTCTCTTTGAAAATGAAAATTTGATTAGTCACTATAAGTGGTTTGAATAAGAAATGCCTCCACAGGCTTATATATTTGAATGCTTAGACATCAGGGAATGGCAATATTAGAGAAGGATTAGGAGGTGTGGCCTAGGGGAAGTAGGCATGACTTTGTTGGAGGGAGAGTGTCACTAGGGATGGCCTTTGATATTTCAAAAGCCTGTACCAGGTCCAATCTCTCTTCTTTACCTGCAGACCCAGATGTAGAACTCTCAGCTACTTCTCCAGCACCATGTCTGCCTGTGTGCTGCCATGCTTCCTGCCATGAAAAGAATGAAGTAACCTTTGAGCTGTAAGTAAGCCCCCATTGCTGGGAGTAATTGCATGCTGGATTGGCAGAAGCAAGCAAGTGAGCTCCCTGGAGGCAGCTCACTCATGAATGGGCGCATCCCTGGATTAGGCAAGGCCCCAAGGATTTTTCCTCAAGACGGCTCCTTGTTGCTCTCCTGCCTTTCCATACTTGTCTCATACATCTGGCATGGCAGAGACCCCCACTGCTTATTGCTTCACTGTGTTGGATAGGGTTCCTGCAGATTGTTTTGATGATGTACCCTTATGACATAGTGCTGTTTAAATGAACTGATGTTTTCATAACCCCTGATGGTGATTATTTATAAAGAATTTCTGACTTGATTCAAGTAATTGTAAAGCCCTCCTGCAGTATAACTGCGAGGAGCTGTGTGGACCTCCCTATGCCAAGCACTTGATTTACACCAAGAGGGAAAACAAGATTGAAACAATTTAATAATCAAGGAGATACATTCATTCTAGGTTTAGTCCACAGATAAGGCCCAGGTGTGCACCACAATAAGAAAGACCATATGAATATAGAAACAAAGAACAAATGGTTACCTGTACAAGACAAGAGAGACACCTGTTCCTTAGAAAAACCTTGGCATAGAATACTTGCTTTGAACACATAATGTACATTTGAAATAAGAAAAAGATAAAACTCCTGCTTTGAACTCAGAATGAGCATGTCGATAAAACCACTGCTTTAAACTTACAATAAACAAAGTTAGATATTAGGATCAATAGTCCTACTGTAACTCCCTTTTTATGTAGCGATTATATCTATTTTTGAACGATGTAATTTTTTTCATGCATAGAGAATCTTTGTATTAGATAGTATAAAAACCCAAGACCGAATTAAACAGTTGTTAAGGCCACCTGCTTCATCCAAAAATGTGTCTGTCCATCTAAATGTATATGTTGTTTATGTGTATATTATATGTTTACTTATATGTGGATGAAAGGTGACTTTGGAATCTCCCCTGTTTTGTCTATCGATTGTATGTGTGCATGGGTGAATGAGGTTCAGAGGGATCTGCCAGCTTTGTCTGCCAAATGTGTGTGTGTTTTTGCATGCTTTGAAATTTTGTAAGTTTAGTAAGTGATAAGCAGTCCGGAGCGTTATTAGCAAGCCACTGTTCAGTGCTAAGCCACTACATGGAGAGGAATAAGGTTTTTCTTTTTACAATCCCTTGTATTTACAGCAAGAAACTGTCAGGGCTGTGGCTTCTTGCTGATTGTACTCTGAGTTAAAAAAAAAAAAAGGGGGACAAGATGGTGGCACCCGGAGGACTCTCATTCTGAGGAGCAGCACAGCAGGATTGGCACAGTGACCAGCAATCAGAACTCGCGGCCATAAAACACAAGTGATTGTGTTTCACAGGTGAGAGGATACCCCACGGTGGGGGATTCAATCAGCTTTAACTCACCCGGCTAAACCTCGGAAGAGATCCTGGTTCCGCCAGCCCAGAGCTACACGCCAGCGTGATCTGGTCACAGTCCCAGACTGAACTGTGGGCCCACAACACCACAGACTGGATTTCCCAGTCGAGAGATAACCCCACGGAGCAGGAAACTATTGGGACCGACCTCAGGTTACCCAGACATCCCCTGGAAAAGACTCAGGTTCCGTGGATGCCCCAAGAGCCAGCCCGGAGCCAGAGCCGGGACCCAGGCGCCTGCACAGAGCCCTGCCTGCACGCCTGATTCGCCACCTCAGATGGAACTGTGGGCACCAGGGCACCAGGCACCAGAGACTGCATTTCACTGGCAGGTGCAAACCCACAAGGAGGGAAATGACTGGTCTGATCTCAGAGCACCCAGCTGACACCCCCACCCCGAAATGGTCTAGGGAAAATTACCCAGTTTAGGCAGCAGCCAAGGCTCCGAACGGCCAGAAAGGCAGAGCCACAAGTGGGCATCTGTGCCTGTGGGTTCTACTCGCCACCCCAGACAGAACAGCAGTCCCCAAAGCAAAGACTGGGTGTCTCTGGCAGGAGGAAACCCCCAGCGGAGGGGATCATCAGCTCTAACGCTTAGGACACCCAGCACCAAAAGACTCCCTGGTTTCATGCAGACTCTAGGCTCTAATGCAGGCAGGAGCGCTGTGCTCTGCCGCCATTACTGAGTTCCCCTAAGACACTGGGACACACAGCTGCACCCTCAGACCTACAAAAACCAGAGAGCCATTACAGCAGCCCTCAGATACTGTGCCAAGGATCAACCAGTTATCCCTAGCTAGACTGTCAAAACTGTGGGAATCCCTGATCCTTCAAGAGGGCTGCACCCACAGCGTCTGGACCAGAGCAGTGCCTGCAGCTGGATCACAGACAGGGACACACAGCTTCTGGTCCAGAGTGAGGCACCCAGGCCTCCAGACCAGAGCAGCGCCCCCAGGTGCCAACTCAACCTACGTGCACATCCTCCAGGCCCAGAGCAGAGCACTCAGCCTCCGGCCCAGAGACTTGCTGAGTGCACCTCTCACTTTCCCAGACAGAACTGTGTGCCCCAGGATAACAGACTGAGTTTCCCTGTTGGGAGAAAACCCCACAGCTAGGGAATCAGCAGGTTCTTCAAGAGGACTGTACCTGGAAATTTAGTGAGCAGCAGCACACTAAATTTATAACAAGAAACCCAGCAGTGGGGCAGCTGTCTTGAGAACTTCTATGGGTAAGAGGAGATCCCTCTCTGCCTAACAAAGACCACAGCTACTACTCAGGGCTATAAACCTGAGGTGAGCAGTGGCAACTCCTG
Organism: Psammomys obesus; assembly: GCF_907164565.1. Taxonomy (NCBI): domain Eukaryota; kingdom Metazoa; phylum Chordata; class Mammalia; order Rodentia; family Muridae; genus Psammomys; species Psammomys obesus. Next base: position 5,118,018 of record NW_026585609.1, read on the forward strand.
AGAAACACTGGCCATACAGTGACCATAACCAAAAAGCAGAGAAGGACTCCTTCAGGAAAAATAATCTTCCAGCCAAGGGGATTCTCCCTACCTCAGGACTCCAGGAAGCACAGAAACTAACAGCCAACACCTAAATCAGCCCAATGGGTAGAGGTCAGCGTAAAAGCTCAACCAACAAAAGACAGAGCAATATGGCATCTCCAGAACCCAGCCATCCAGGGGCGAACAGCCCTGGACAACGCAGCATAATAGAAAATCAAGAAGATGACCTTACATCTATGCTGATGAAGAGGATAATAGAGGAAACAAATAAAATACGTAAAGAATTAGAGGAAGATAAAACCAAACAGATCATGGCTATCCGTAAAGAAATGGAGGAAGTTAAAGACAAGCAGATTATGGCCATCTGTGAAGAAATACGGGAAGATGCAGCCAAACAGCTTGTGGCCTTCAGAGAAGAAATAATTAAATCACTGAAAGAAATAAAAGAGACAGAGTTGAAGGAACTAAAAGAAAAAGAGGAAAATACAAGCAGACAGGTGAAGGAAGTAAACAAAACAACTCAAGATGTGAAGATAGAACTAGAAAAATTAAAGAAAACACAAATGGAGGAAATAATGGAGAGGAAGAATCTAGGGAAGAAAACAGGAACTACAGAGGTAAGCATAACCAACAGACTACAAGAAATGGAAGAAATAATCTCAGGTGTAGAAGATACAATGGAAGAAATTGATGTATCTGTCAAAGAAAATGTTAAATCCAAAAAATTCCTGACACAGACCATCCAAGAAATCCAAGACAATATGAAAAGACAAAACCTAAGAATAATAGGAATAGAGGAAAAGAAGACTCCCTTCTCCAAGGCCCAGAAAATATTTTCAACAAAATCATTGAAGAAAATTTCCCCAAGTTAAAGGAGAAGCCAATAAGGATACATGAGGCCTACAGAACACCCAACAAATTTGACCAGAAAAGAAAATCCTCCCGCCACATAATAATCAAAACAGTAAGTATACAGAACAAAGAAAAAATACTAAAAGCTGCAAGGGAAAAAGGCCAAGTAACATATAATGGCAAACCCATTAGAATCACACCTGACTTTTCAACAGAAACTATGAAAGCCAGAAGGGCCTGGACAGATATCATGCAGACCCTAAGAGAACACAGATGTCAGCCCAGGCTACTATACCCTGCAAAACTCTCAGTCCTCGTAGACGGAGAAAACAGGATATTCAATGACAAAAACAAATTTCAACAGTACCTACACACAAATCCAGCATTACAGAAGATACTGGAAGGGAAAATACAACCCAAGAAAATTAGCTTCTGTCAAGAAAACACAGGAAATAATTAACCTTATTACACTAAAACAAAAAGTAACCAAGCACACAACCTTATGAACACAGCCAACATCAAAATCAAAGGATCTAACAGCCACTGGTCATTAATCTCTCTCAACATCAATGGACTCATCTCTCCAGTAATAAGACACAGATTAACAGAGTGGACATGTAAACAAAACCCAGCAATCTGTTGCATACAAGAAACACACCTAAGGCACAAAGATAGACATTACCTGAGGGTAAAAGGTTGGAAGATGACTTTCCAAGCAAATGGACCCAAGAAACAAGCAGGAGTAGCCATTCTAATATCTGATAAAATAGACTTTCAACCAAAATTAATAAAAAGAGATGGGGAAGGACACTTCATACTCATCAAGGGAAAATTCCACCAGGAAGACATCACAATCCTGAACATCTATGCCCCAAATACAAGAGCACCCACATTTGTAAAAGAAACATTGATAAAATTTAAACCACATATAGATCCCCACACATTAATAGTGGGAGACATCAACACCCCACTCTCAACAAAGGACAGGTCAGCAAAACAGAAATTAAACAAAGAAACAATATCTCTGACAGAGGTCATGAATCAAATGGACCTCACAGACATTTACAGAACTTTACACCCAAACACAAAAGAATTTACCTTCTTCTCAGCACCTCATGGAACCTTCTCCAAAATAGATTATATAGTTGGTCACAAAGCAAGCCTCAACAGATACAAGAAGACTGAAATAATCCCTTGTATCCTGTCTGATCACCATGGAATAAAGCTGGACTTCAACAACAACAGAAATAGCAAAAAGCCTACACACACATGGAAACTGAACAGCTTGTTACTAAATGACAGCTGGGTCAGGGAAGAAATAAAGAAAGAAATTAAAGTCTTCCTAGAACTCAATGAAAATGAGGACACAACATACCCAAACTTGTGGGACACAATGAAAGCAGTGCTAAGAGGAAAGTTCATAGCACTAAGTGCCTTCAAGAAGAAATTCGAGACGGCTCATTCAAACAACTTAATGGCCCACTTAAAAACCCTAGAAAAAGAAGAAGCAGACACACCAAAAAAGAGTAGACGGCTGGAAAGAATCAAACTCAGGGCTGAAATCAATCAATTAGAAACAAATAAAACAATTCAAAGAATCAATGAAACCAAGAGCTGGTTCTTTGAGAAAATCACCAAGATCGACAAACCCTTAGCCAAGCTAACTAAAGGGCAGAAAGACACCACCCAAATCAACAAAATCAGAAATGAAAAGGGGGACATAACTACAGACACTGAGGAAATGCAAACAATCATTAGGACTTACTTCAAAAGTCTATATGCCACAAAATTTGAAAATCTAAATGAAATGGACAATTTTCTTTATCGATTTGACTTACCAAAGCTGAATCAGGAACAGGTAAATCAACTAAATAGTCCTATATCCCCCAAAGAAATAGAAGCAGTCATCAAAAGTCTTCCATCAAAAAAAAAAGCCCAGGACCAGATGGCTTCAGCGCAGAATTCTATCAGACTTTCAAAGAAGAGCTAACTCCAATTCTCTTCAAACTATTCCACAAAATAGAAGCAGAAGGAACATTACCAAACTCATTCTATGAGGCCACAGTCACCTTGGTACCTAAACCTCACAAAGACTCAACAAAGAAAGAGAATTTCAGGCCAATCTCCCTTATGAACATTGATGCAAAAATACTGAACAAAATACTTGCAAACTGAATCCAAGAAAACATCAAAGATATTATCCACTATGACCAAGTAGGCTTCATCCCAGGTATGCAGGTGTGGTTCAATATACGGAAATCCATCAATATGATCCACCATATTAACAAACTGAAAGAAAAAACCCCATGATCATCTCCCTAGATGCTGAAAAAGCATTTGACAAAATCCAACATCCATTCATGTTTAAAGTATTGGAGAGATCAGGGATACAAGGCACATATCTAAACATAGTAAAGGCGATATACAGCAAGCCTATAGCCAACATCAAACTGAACGGAGAGAAACTTAAAGCAATCCCACTGAAATCAGGGACAAGACAAGGCTGCCCACTCTCTCCATATCCCTTCAACATAGTGCTGGAAGTCCTTGCTAGAGCAATAAGACAGTTGAAGGAGATCAAGGGGATACAGATGGGAAAGGAAGAAGTCAAATTATCACTATTTGCAGATGATATGATAGTATACATGAGTGACCCCCAAAACCCTACCAGGGAACTCCTACAGCTGATAAACACCTTCAGCAAAGTGGCCGGATACAAAATTAACTCGAAAAAATCAGTAGCACTCCTGTATACAAAAGACAAAAGGGCTGAGAAAGAAATTAGAGAAACAACACCATTCACAATAGCCACAAATGACATAAAGTACCTTGGTGTAACCCTAACCAAGCAAGTCAAAGACTTGTATGAAAAAATTTCAAGTCTCTGAAGAAAGAATTAGAGGAAGATATGAGAAGATGGAAAGATCTCCCATGCTCATGGCTTGGCAGGATTAACATAGTAAAAATGGCCATTTTACCAAAAGCAATCTACAGATTTAATGCAATTCCCATCAAATTGCCAACACAATTCTTTACAGACCTGGAAAGAAAAATTCTCAACTTCATATGGAATAACAAGAAACCCAGAATTGCTAAAACAATCCTCTACAATAAAAGATCTTCTGGAGGTATCTCCATCCCTGATCTCAAGCTGTACTATAGAGCAACAATTATAAAAACTGCATGGTACTGGCATAGAAACAGAATGGTGGATCAATGGAATCGAACAGAAGACCCAGAAATAAACCCACACACTTACGAACACCTGATTTTTGACAAAGATGCCAAAACCATACAATGGAAAAAAGATAGCATCTTCAACAAATGGTGCTGGTCCAACTGGATGTCTACATGTAGAAAAATGAAAATAGATCCATACTTATCACCCTGCACAAAACTGAAGTCCAAGTGGATCAAAGACCTCAACATAAGACCAGACACATTAAATTGGCTAGAAAAAAAAGTGGGGAATACCCTAGAACTCATTGGTACAGGAGAAAACTTCCTGAACAGAACACCAACAGCACAGGCTCTAAGAGCAACAATCAATAAATGGGACCTCATGAAATTGAAAAGCTTCTGTAAAGCAAAGGACACCGTCATCAAAACAAAGTAACTGCCTATAGATTGGGAAAGAATCATCACCAACCCTTTATCTGACAGAGGGCTCATATCCAATATATATAAAGAACTAAACAAGCTGAAAAGCAACAAACCAAGTAATCCACTTAAAAAATGGAGAACAGAGCTAAAGAGAGAATTCTCTGTAGAGGAATATCAAATGGCAGAGAAGCACTTAAAGAAATGCTCAACCTCATTAGCAATTAGGGAAATGCAAATCAAAACAACCCTGAAATTTCACCTTACACCCATCAGAATGGCCAAGATGAAAAACTCAAGGGACAACATATGCTGGAGAGGTTGTGGAGAAAGGGGAACCCTTCTCCACTGCTGGTGGGAATGTAAACTTGTACAACCACTCTGGAAATCAATCTGGCGCTTTCTCAAGATCCAGCCATACCACTCCTAGGCATATACCCAAAAGAGTCTCAAGTACACAAAAAGGACATTTGCTCAACCATGTTTGTAGCAGCTTTATTTGTAATAGCCAGAAACTGGAAACAACCCAGATGCCCCTCAACTGAAGAATGGATGCAGAAACTGTGGTACATCTATACAATGGAGTATTACTCAGCAATGAAAAATAAGGAAATCATGAAATTTGCAGGTAAATGGTGGGACCTGGAAAGGATCATCCTGAGTGAGTTGTCCCAGAAGCAAAAAGACACGCATGGTATATACTCACTCATATAAACATACAACATAGAATAAACCTGGTAAAATCTGTACATCTAAACAAACTAAGCAAAAGAGAGGACCCTAACTAAAATGTTCAATCCCCATCCTGAAAGGCAAAGAGGATGGACATCAGAAGAAAAAGAAAATAGGAAACAACCTCGGAACCTGCTACAGAGGGCCTCTGAAAGCCAGAAGAAAACAGAAAACAACCTTGGAACCTGCCACAGAGGGCCTCTGAAAGCCTCTGCAGTATAGACTGTCAAAGCAGATGCTGAGCCTGATGGACAACTGATGGGCAGAGTGAATGGAATTTTATGTAAGAAGTGGGAAATAGTAAGAGCTGGAGGGGACAGGAACTCCACAAGGAGAGCAACAGAACAAGATAATTTGAACACAGGGAACTTCCCAGAGACTCATACTCCAACCAAGGGCTATTCGTGGAGATAACCTAGAACCCCTGCACAGATGTAGCCCATGGCAGGTCAGTGTCCAAGTGGGTTACATAGTAATGGGAAGAGGGGCTGCCTCTGACATAATCTGATTGGCCTGCTCTTTGATCACTTCCCCCTGAGGGGGGAGCAGCCTTACCAGGCCACGGTAGAGGACAATGCAGCCACTTTTGATGAGAACTGATAGACTAAGATCAGAAAGGAGAGGAGAACCTCCCCTATCAGTGGACTTGGGGAGTGGCATGTATGCAGAAAGGGGAGGGAGGGTGGGATCAGGAGGGGAGGAGGGAGGGGCTTATGGGGGGATACAAAATGAATAAAGTGTAATTAATAAAATAAAAAAAATGCAAAAAAAAAAAGCCACCTGGCTTAACTGATTGAGACCGTCTGCTGTTAAACAAAAGTTTTTAGCCAGAGAGCTGTTTTGGTGGCAGAGTTACCAGAAGGCCTGGATAGCTCAACTGATAAGGCTTCAGACACTGAATCTGAAAGTTCAGGGTTCAGTTCCCTGCTACCTCTCTTTTCCTTTAGAGGCTCTCGTGACCAGTGGCCCCTGCGAGGTAGACTGTATATAGGATTAAACTGTACATATATAGAGAGTTAAACTGTATGTATAGAGAGCCCCAAATAGCAGGGCTACCAGCCTGGAAGATTAAGAGTTAAAGTGTAGAGAGAAACACCAGCCACCAGCAGGTCATCACTGAAGCTGCAATCTGCCTTGGTTTACCTTGTGTGCTGGAGCTGGTCTCTAGCACTCAATTACATGTTTTCTTTTATAAGAGCTGCCTTGGTCATGCTGTCTTCTCACAGCAATAGAACAGAAACGAAGACACTCACTTATCTTCCTAAATCCCTAAGACTTTCTTTCTGTTGCTCTTAAACACCAAACTTCCTAGGTTGAATTAGGAGGATTGTGAAGCATTTTGCTGTTGTTTGTTTTTGTTTTCTGAGACAGTGTCTTATGTATCCCAGCCTGGCCTCAGATTTGCTCTACAACTAGGCCTCCTGCCTCTACTTCCTGAGCACTGTGATTATGAGTGTGCCCCACCGTCCTGGTTAGATTTTTGTCAACTTGACACAGCTACAGTCATCTGGGATGAGGAACCCTTAACTGAGAAAGTATCTCCGTCAGATTAACCTGTAGGCTGGCATGTGGGGCATTCTTTTGACTGGTGATTAATGTGCAAGGCTCAGCTTGCTGTGGGCAGTGTTAGTCATGGGGCAAGTGGCCCTGGGTTCTATAAGAAAGCAGGCTGAACAAGCCACACAAAGCAAGGCATTAAGCAGCACCCCTCCATGGCCTCTGCTTCAGTTCTTACCTCCAAGTTCCTTCTTGAGTTCCCATCTTGGCTTCCTTCAATGATGGACTGTGATTAGGATATGTAAGCCAAGTAAACCCTTTCTTCCCTAAGTTTCTTTATTCCCCAATTTGTTTAGCAATAGGAGCTAGAATCGGGCACCACTCCCAGGATATTTTAATTAAAAAATTACTTTTGTTAATTTAAGACTAATGACAATGAATGATAAGTTACATAAACAGATACAGACAGGCAAATAGGTGTACACACACGCGCACACACACACAGACACATATAGATATACACACACAAAGACATACATACAGATATGCACAAAGATATACACACAATTAAACACACAGACATACACATGCACATATATTTTTACTTCTAGTTTCATTTCTTTTTTCTTTTTAGACAGGGTTTCTCTGTGTAGCCTTGGCTATCCTGGATTCACTTTGTAGACCAGGCTGGCCTCAAACTCACAGAGATCCATCTACCTCTGACTCCTAGAGTGGTGGGATTACAGGCGGGTACCACTGTGCCTGGCTTCTAGTTTCATTTTTTTCTTTTTAGACAGGCTGAAAGGGGAGTACTAAGAGTGAATCTGGGTAAAGAAAACACCTTTGTAATGTACTTTGTAATGTGTTGTGCTCAATTTACAAGACCCCAAAAGACCACCAGAAGTAGAGTCCATTGCACAATATGTGAGGATATTTTTATTGCAAGCTTGAGCTTGGGCCACAAACTGTCCCTGTGGTAGCAGGTTAGGAGAGTGGCCCCGAGTCTAGGGAAGCAGAGTTAAAAAAAACAAAACAAAACTGCAAGTGGGGAATTCCAAGCCTTGGTGGTACAGGATTGGCTAAGGGTTGAGCAAGCGAGGTGACCTTTGCTGCTAGTGGGTGGCATCTGGCAGAGTTGCTAAAGGAAGTAAGCATATGTATAGGAAACATCTGGCAGGGAAATAAGCATATCTATAGGAACATCTGGACCAGTTTGGTGGTTACATGTTTGTATATCTTGTGGGTTTTCCTGAAACTGGGTTTGTATATCCTGTGGGTTTTTTTCCAGAAACTGGGTGGGTGGAGGGTCATGTGGTTTTTTTCCTGGCATTGGGTGGGTGGAGGGTCATTCTTGGGTCAGTACCTTTTTCAAAATGGAACCCTAATTCAAAATGGAGTTTGCTTAGCCCTTACATCCCCCCCTCTGATAGTGACTTAAGGGGCCCAGTCATGGGACTTGTAAGGGGTCTAGGTTGCCCCATTAAGAAAATGATATTGGGTTCTCATAACCATGAGCTGAATTGTGCCTAAACTCTGTTTTATATATTGTAGTAATTTATTAAGTGTGCAGGGTCCGAAGGTCAATAAAAGCAAGAGAATTAGAAGGGGACCTAGCAAGGTAGAGACAAGAGTGGTTAGCCATGGTGAAGTACTGAACCATGATTGGAACCAACCCTTGGATTGTTCTCATTCTCTTTTTCTTTTTTCTAGGCCTTCTTGTACCTTAGCCCTAGACTCTTTGGCTATACCCAAATGGTGCATGTAAAAACAGCATTCTTCCCTAAGGGCCGTGCAGAGTCCCCCTTACTGTAGAAATAAGAGGTCTAGCCCCCTTCTATTTTGTAATACGACCTCTGCCAAAGAGGACATTGAGTCTTATAAGTGGGAGATAGCAGTCTCCAGTCTGTCTGGGTATTCATCTATGGACTCTAAGTGGGGATATAATGACGATCTTGGAGTACCAAGGAAGAGATTCTTGTCCCAGCCCCTGCAGCTCCCAACCCCAAGATGACAGCCAACATTAGGGTAGAGATGGGCTCCCTTTTTGTTCTGACTGCAGGCCTATTAGAGTAGAGGGGGAGTCCCAGAAGGAGGCAAAGTCTTCTCCACTGTGGTAGGTTAGGTGGGGGACTAGCTTCACCAAGGTGCAGAAATAGCCAGGGGACTGCAACAGCTGGCCACGGGCCCAGGGAGTCAGTCCTGTTGAACAAGCCCATCAGTGATTGGCGGAAGGGATCAGAAACTTAGTCTTTCCAGAATCAGTGTGGTCCCGGGTTAGATTACAAAATTCTTCATATTCCTTAGTAACATTACCTATGCACATCCCTGCCCCTGGCCTGTGGTTGATTAGAGTGTGAGTCTGGCCATGGAGGATTGTTGCCATCTGCACATACTATGGTTATCAGAGGAAGTATAGTTTCCCATGGTGTGATACCATCATAATAGGGAGGTTTTGCATTGTAGCATAACCAACAGGACTGGGTTAAATCAGGCATGGACCTGCTAATGGCTTGGTAAGTATGTACCATGAGATCCCACGAGGGATCAGAAATGGTGTCCTGGGTAGGCAAATGGTTAAGAGAAATGGTCCCGGGTCTCATAGGGCCCTTGGATGTAGGAGCTGGTTTAGGTCTTGTAGGACCCTTGGAAGATACTAGCTAATGTCAGGGAGCCCCTTTTGACTTAGTTTTTCAGCCTGTTAGGTAGGATAAAGGCTGATGAATCTCTCTCTCCTGTAATTTCTTCAGGCTGTCATTGGGGAGGAGATATTGGGGACCCAGAAAGGCTGAAAGGCTAGTCAAAAGCTCGGCAATGGGGCACCATCTAATTAGCGACCCAGTTGAAGAAACAGGGAGCCATCACATTGGCTAGACTGTTTACTAGCCTGGTTTACTTCAGCTTTCAGCAACTCCAGATCTCAGCTCGCAATCCATAACTGATCCCTGAATGGAGTCTGTCAACCAGGTGAAAATCTGCTGTGACAAATTGAGACTAGAGACAGAAATTAAAATTTGTCTAGTAAATGCGGAAAGTGAGGAATCCCAAGACCAAGGGAAAAACTCATCTGCAGTCTGAGCTATGCCACATCCAGGTAGGTCTCATGACTTTGTGATTTCCTGAAACTCACATGAATTTCAGTTTACTTTAGGAAAAAACAGGTAACAAGTGTCTACAAGAGAGCAGAAATAGACTCATGCCATTAAGACCTAGTAAAGGCTATGGCTTTTGAGTCATATGTACACACACACACACACACACACACACACACACACACACACGACATGTTTTTAGCATGAGTAAGTCTATCCCCAGAAGTCAAACAAAAGGAAATTAAAATTTCAAGCTTGTGACTGGATAATAAGCAGTGAGTGCTTCATCAGCTTATCAGAACTCTATTGATCAATGTCATAACTCTGAACTTCTGAAATCTTATAACAACATGAGCACAACAATAGCAGAGGGGAGAGAAATCTGAAATATCTCCCATTTTTGATATGCCTTATTTTCTTATATCATTACAATGTACATTCACATACCTTAAAACACCTACTTAGACCCTCCAATATCCTTGCATTTACCAACTTTGAAACATTTTCCTAGACCCTCAACTTTTCTAGATCCTCATAAATTGAACTTTTATATCTTCAGACCTTACATAAACTTTACATATTTCTATCCAGTTATTCACCGTAAGACATAGGCAATTAACATGAAGCTTGTGATCAAAGCAAACCTGTTTGTCTTTCTAAATAAGATATGTAGTACCTAGTAGTTCTAACTAGAAAATGAATTGACCAATGAACTAACAGTGGATCTAATTGTCTGCTCTTTAGCTGCAAAGCTACCATTAGCTTAGCTTAGCCATCAATGTGATCAGAGATCTGAGAAGGATAAATTATAAGCTAAATATATGTATCAATTTATGTGCCAATCAAAATGACAGAGATGACTGGTCAGTCCACCACCTAGGCAGTTGTCCCTGGCTCCTGTGGTCTCATGGCATCATGAGCAGAGGCAGTGTGGCCATCAGGCACAGAAGATGAGAGACTGTTTCTGTGGAAAAAAGAACATAAGAGACTGATCTCACCTTGTCTTCAGCAACGTGAAACAATGATTCTCCAGGTGTGCACATCTTTGCCCACCATTTAAGCTGGGCCTTAGTGGTGGGCCAGTTGGGGCAGTCTTGCCCAGTAGTTAGCATAGCATAATCTAGAGTCAAAGTCATGTATCATTGTGCCCAAATATTCTCAGAGAGCTTGGGGAGCTACTGTCAGGATTTTGGGTCTCTCTGTCATAATAAAATCTACATACATTAGATACCATATTCATTAGATCACTGACAAGCTTGAGAGCCAGCATAGGAGTTACTATTTGTCTATCTTTAGTTATCTGCTTTAAACTGCTTTAAACTTTAAAATAGAATGTAATAATCTCTAATTCTGGCATATTCCTTAGATAAGTGTTTTAGGACCATATCTATTTCAAGTACATCTACATAAGCAAACTTTGTAGTTACCCATCCTAGGCTAAACTTTGAAAACATAAACAAAAGACTAGGTAAAGCTCAGTCTTGAAACCAACTGCAGTCATTAGCATAACTTAAAATGTATTTCTTAACTAATATCAAAGCAAAACTTTCAATGAGATACAGTTCATAGAGGGCTGGCAAATCTTGCTGATCCTGCAATATCATATTATTAAGACTGAATAGCAAAAAGCTTAAAGGACAAAAGTTTCACTTAGCACTAAATAGAGAACTGAACACAGCTGGTAGCCCTCAACAAAGAAGTCGGTAAAATCACGGCTCCACCTTCTTTATCCTTGACCCAACATGACGGCCATCCACACGTTGTTACAGGCTGTGGCCAGCAATTTAAAACATGGGCATCAGATGCCGCTGATGGTCTTGCTGCATCCCATGGAATAGCACTGTGGAGCATTTATAGTTTCCCCTAACCAAGTTCTAACTTTGTAATCAAATAAGCTTTAGAGCCAACTGCATAACAGAACAGTATAGAACAATTTTAAAACTATACTTGAACTATTCTGACCATACCAAGCCTACCAGCCAGAAAGAACCAGCATTAATCCATTCATTCAGGAACTGGAAGCCAGGTACACTTCAAATCAGTCTGTTACTTTGAAGAGACCTTTACAAACCAGGCTGAATCATACATACAGCATGCAGCAAAACCACAATTCTGAATATATATATAAAGACATTATTATAAAATACCACAAATATAATCCATAAAGACATTAAATTTATATTTAAATATACATATAAATACATTTATATGTATATTTATATTTACATTTATATTTATATAAAGACAGTTATATTTAAATATAAATATAATCTATAAAGACATTATTATAAAATACCTGACAAGCTTTAAAATGTTTCATAGCCTTAAACACATTTTTAAAAGAAATCTGTTTTTTTGTAATATCAAAATAAAGTACTGTTTTTAGGAGTGAAGTCACAAAGCATAACCATAATTTTAAAAGTCAAAACCAAATTTTACCAATGTAAACAATTCAATCTCTAAAATCAATACCAATTTAAAGTGAGACTTGTCTTCTTAGTCTAAAAGGAGACAGGATGATAAACAGAATTCATTATGACTAAGAAATTCTGAAATTTTTTTCTGCCCTACCCCAAATCACACAGGAATTTCGAGATGGTGGAGTTGCATCCATGGCAGGCCACATGGTTGCTATTTAAAAACATCTGTTTTTTTTATATAGATGTTACAAACACATATGCACACATGTATATGTTCTAAACAAGAGTTTGGATTTAAATTTTAAACATATCCAATAACTCTTAATCTATAACCAAGACAAACAGAGCATATTAACTATTTAATTTCAGTCAGAAATAAACATGTAATGGCTGTACATACATTTAAACAGACAAAATTTTTCTTATTCCGTCCAGCCGTAATTTCAAGCACTTTGTTCCATCAGCCTGGGCAAGCTCACGCAGCCTGCTCCACTGTTGGCTATTTTCTACCTGTCCTGCCCTGAGGCACACTCCCACCAGTGACCAGGGGTGCCCCGGCTTGTAGCGCTGGGAGCACGGGGTAGGTAATGTCACCACGGTGCACAGCTGTTTGGTCACCAGCCTACTGAGACCATCATAAGCAAACAAACCCATAAAAGAACAACACAAGAAAACAATGTGCCAGTACAACGCATGCAAAGGAAAGGAAGAGAAAGGAAAAACCAAAGGAACAATGGCCTGTCTTTTGTTAGGCCCTCTGTCCTAGGTGGCCTTCCCCGAAATCAGACTCCACCCAACACCACCAGAGCTTGCAACAGCAGCCTGTCCTTCTGCTAGATCAGAGGCCAAAGCAGCAGCCAATCTCTGCCAGACCAGAGACCAGAGACCAGAGCAGTGGCAGAGGCGCCAAGCCTGGAGCTCCACATACTGTAGCCATCCTTTGACACCTCCTCGCCTCTGTCACCAGGGCCTGTGGAGCGTGGCTTGAGCCTCCCTGAAATGGGCAAGAATTAAGTTTAGAGGTTATAAAGAGTCTGTCCTGTGTTATACATCATCCAATTCTGATCCAAAAAAATGAGAACTTCACCACAGCCAGCCAGCCAAACACACAGCAAAACAACAGATTCTGCCAGGTGAGTGGGTAAGAACTCAAAATCAGTACATGGACAGCACATTTTGTCTCTGTGGGAGTGACCCACTTTATTCTTGGCTTATCAAACAGACTTGGGACCCTATGACCCTCACAGTGAGCCTGGTCCCCGCCAAGATCTGGGACATCTTCCAGATTCCAGTGGCCTTGGTCTGCTAGCTAGAGCTCATCAGCTAGTGTACTATAGACATGGCCACTCCCTGACCACCCACTGTGTACCACCTTGAGATCTCAAAAATATACAGAAGGACATAAAAGAGACACACAACTCAGCCAAGACAAAAGCACTTAACTGGGGTTTTGATTCTCCAGTTCAGTAGTCCTAGTGTATGTGTGTCTGTGTCTTGTGGATCCCAGACGAGCCCCCAAGAATGTTGTGCCCAATTCACGAGACCCCAAAAGACCACTAGGAGTCAAGTCCTTTGCAAAACACATGAGGATCTTTTTATTACAAGCTCAAGCTTGGGCCACAAACTGCCCTGTGGCAGCAGGTTAGGAGAGCACCCCCAGAGGCTAGGGAAGCAGAGTTTTTAAAGGAAAAAACCGCAAGTGGGGAATTCCAAGCCTTGGCTTTACAGGATTGGGTAAGGGTTGAGCAAGTGAGGTGACCTTTGCTGCTATTGGGTGGCATCTGGCAGAGTTGCTAAAGGAAGTAAGCATATGTATAGGAAACATCTGGCAGAGTTGCTAAGGGAAGTAAGCATATCTACAGGAACATCTGGACCAGTTTGGTGGTGACATGTTTGTACATCCTGTGGTTTTTCCTGAAAGTGGGTGGGTGGAGGGTCATGTGTTTTTTTCCTGGAATTGGATGGATGGAGGGTCATTCTCCGGTCAGTACCTTCTACAAAATGAAACCCAAATTCAAAATGGAATTTGCTTAGCCCTTCCAGTGCCATTTGGAGAACGGCCAGCCCCCAGGACTTTCCTGGCCATCCCAGTACCAAGCATGAGGCATATAGAGTGACTGTACTTGGGAAAGGCAATGCAGCTTTGGTTAGTAACAGATGAAGGCAGTTGAGGTGTTAGCCACTCATCCCTTATCTCTCTCCTTTCCTTTGTTCCTATTAGTGCTGAATTGAGAAACCTGCTCTCAGGCAAAGCAGTGTAGGCCTTTGGCTTCCTTGTGGTAAAAGGAATAGGTAGGAGTCTTCAGAAAGGGAAGCCGAAGGAAGGAGTTCTTGACACAACCTCAGGGGCTGGGAGAGAAGATAATAGCTTCTCTTCTGTGGTTACTGGGACTCCGCAGAGCAACTTGCTTCCTTCAAGAATGACATTCATGCAAACCCAGTTTAAAGCCACTTACTCTGAGTTTCCCAATCACAACTTTTTTTTTCTTTTGATCTTGTTTTGAGACAGGGTGCTGTGGACTTGTCCCAAGGAACCTGATGACCCTAAACAGCAGGAAGTAGCTATGGAAAACTATGTCCCCACTCTCCACTAACCTTTCCTTCCTACTTGGTGTTGGGGTGTTGGAAGGAATTGAGGTGTGAAAGGGAGGAAGAGATATAAGAAATGTAAATAAAATCGTTTTTAAAAAGGCAACAAGTGGCACCCAATATGGGGCATGGAATAATAAGAAACTGGGTTTCTAGCGATGTAGAGGAGACCCCAGGGCACAGAGAAATGAATGTACTGTTTCAGGGTGTGGATAAAAAGCGCTACTGCCACTGGGTTCTCTCTGGCTTTGCTCCCAGAAGGGATTTTCTGGTTTTACTTCATTGTCTTCCTGAATTCTACCTCAAAAGAGGTTGGGAGAATGATTGAACTGTTTGAAAAGTTTTGAGTGGATATGGAGGGAGAGGAGAGGCAAAAAATGGATGAAATAAGAAAATCAGAAGTGTCACTCAGTTCTCGAGCTTTTGAAAGGGTTGCAAGAGTTGGCTGTGCAAGATCTCTGCTGGTAAAGGGAGAATACCTGGTAACTGAGATCAGGAATTTCTTTGCAGGCTGAAATAGGGAAGCAAACTAGACTGGAAGGCAGATTGCCACTCCCTCCTGCTCCAGGCACTTTTGGTGTCCAGTTTCCATTGCCCCTGCATGAGGCAAGGGGCCAGGAGGAGCAGAAAGCCATACAGAGCAAAAGGGTTAAGGAGAAATGGCCCTTTTCAAGAAGAAGGTTAATCTTGAGCAAACTGAGCTGCCAGAACAGCAGCCTCTGGTTAAGAGATTACCACCATTAGGTTTTCCAGTAGCCACCAAAAGCCTTAGATATAAAAATGCTCAGTTCCTCCATTTCAGTACACTCAGTTATTTGAAAAGAAACTGACCAAGCCGCTAAAAGCCTCAGAGCTCAAAATGGCCAGAGCATTAAATCTGAGAAATACAGAACGTTTCACCAGAGAAGTGAATAAGCCATTTCTGGCAGCACTGGGTTCTAGACAAGAATTGGAGTTTGTAGTTGCTGTGATAAAAGGGGTCTTTTGACTATTGAATGCATGTCCAAGAGAGACATATGAGGTAACTTCTTGCCGTTAGCAAACAGCTTTGGAGTCCTAGCTCGAGGCTCAAAAGCAAAATGTATGAGCTGTTCCAGACAAGAGCAGCCGAGAGTTACCAGGTTATAGTAGAAACTATTGATCCAAAATGTGTTTGGTTCCTTTTTTTTTTTTTTTTTTTTGTCTAAACAGAAGGGGGGAAATTCTGTGAAAGTTTTGGTTTATGACATGTAAACATGTTTTTGTTTTAATCCCAAGTGTGGGATATGAGGCTGATTCAGATTGCCTACAGCAGCAAACTATTTGCCTCCTGCAGGCTCTGAGAGGGGCTCTTCTGAAGATAGTTTAATTCTGATAAGAAATAAATGACAGGGTCCAGAGAATGTTAGGGGGAATCCAAGGAAGAAGAATGCTGCTGCTTCTCCCTGTTTTCCTGGTTGTTGTTGAGGTAGTATGATGAGAAGGTGGACATATCCTGAAAAGAGGATTGGACTTGCCCCAAGGAACCCGATGACCCTAAACAGCAGGAAGTAATTAAGGGAAACTATGTCCCCTCTCTCCGCTAACCTTCTTTCTCTCCTACCCTGTGTTAGGGTGTTAGAAGGGATTGGAGTGGAGAAGGGAGGAAGAAATATGAGACATAAATAAAATAGTTTTAAAAAGGGCAACAACAGGGTAGCCCAGGCTGGCCTAGAACTCACTATGTAGCTAAGGATGACCTTGAACTGCTGGGGTGACCCACAAATACTGTGTTTTCTGGCTATGAAATAGTGTGTTTTTAATTGTTATTTGAAGCCAGCAAAGCCTGGCTAGTAGGATATATAAAAGACACTTCCTCTCCTACCTTTAAAAGTAAGGCAAGCTGCCTAGGGGAGGGTGACCTTCCCCAGCCTACCAGAGTAAGGAATGTGGCTTTTTGCATAATAAAGAGCTGGCAGCCAGAGCTGGGGCAGGAAGTACAGGCCAGACTTTCAGAGTCTGAGACTCAGGGAGGCACAGGCAGATGCTGAAGGAGACAAAAGGGAGATGGAATGGAGCAGGGAGGTAGGCAGTGAGAACCTCATGGAGAGACAGAGTGTTGCAGAGGTTGGGTTAAGTTAGTAGCTTTTGAGAGACTGCTCCATCAAAAGGCCAACACTTTAAACTATGCAGATTTCTCAGTGTCTTAATTAAACGTCAAGAGGGATCCTCAAAAGCCCCACAATATTGAACTTCTGATCCTCTTAAGCTTCGCAGGTGCTGTGGTTACAGGCATGACCCACCATCATCAGTTTATGAGGGGCTGGGGAATCAAACCCAGGTCTTCATGCATACTAGGCAAACACTCAACTGAGCTATATCCTTCTCTGCTTTTCTTGAGACAGGTTCCCACTATAGTACCCTGGCTAGCTTGCGACTCAGAGACCTACCTGCCTCTGCTACTAAGTGCTATTAAAGCTGTATACTAAGTACACTTGGTCTAGCTCTTTCCTTTCCCTCCTCTCTCCTCCTCTCTCTCCTTCCCCACTGCATATGTGTATGGGTATTTTGCTTGCATGTATAACATATACCACCTGTGTGCCTTGTGCCTGTTGAGGCCAGAAAACAACATCAGATCCCCTGGAATTGCAGTTATTGAAGAGTTTTTATGTTGGGTACTGGGAATTAAATTCTTGTCTTCTGGAAGAGCAATCAGTGCTCTGAACATTTGAACCATTTTTTTTTCCATCCTTGGCTCTTTTTCTGAGATAATCTTATTTGTAGTCCAGTGTGGTTCCCCATCTCCCAGGAGGCCCTGCAGCCACCTACCAGGAGTATGTGCTTCTCCCTGGGGACAGAAAACAGTGAAGCATGCCCTTAAAGGTTCCACCTCTCTCAGGAATGCTGGTCTCCAGGCCAAGAAGGGTGTCAGTGGCTCCTTCAGGAAAGCTGGTAACAGACCTCTGAAACTGAGAGGCAGTGGCAGGAGCCTGGTTTGGCTTAGGAGGACAGAATGGCTGCTTTGAGAACAACTGGCCACTTACTACTGTGGCTACTATTGCGTCTCCCTTCTGCTTCCTTCCACCCTAACCCTAACCCTAACCCTAACCCTAACCCTAACCCTAACCCTAACCCTAACCCTAACCCTAACCCTAACCCTAATCAACTTCTGCCTGAGTCTCTGCCTCCCTGGAAGTCCCACCCTTACTTCCTGCCCCAGCTTCAGCACTTCCTGCCCCAGCTCCAGTGCCAGCTCTTTATTATGCAATAAGGCACATTCCAGTCTGAACCAATCAGCAGCTGAACAATGCCCAGTCCATCTCTTTGGGTTTCCCTTTGTCATTGAGGGCTTCATGACTTCCATCACAGCAGCTTTCTTTTTAATATGATAATCTCAAAGAAACACCTTTTGGGCAGGTGAGGAAGAACAAGTATTTACATGTAGAAGGCTTCTGATGAGCAACTGAGAGGACAAAACCAAACATTCTGGCAGCACAGCAACCAACAACTGACAGCGACACAGGTCCATATGTTGTGCCCAGTTTGGGAACCCCAAAAGATCAGGAATAAATAGACTCCGCTGTAAATACATGAGGTTTTTTTTTTTTTATTACAAATTACAAGCTGCAGCTTGGGCCCACACCCCCCACTGCCGAAGCTGTGAGAGCTCAGAGCCTCGTGCTCAGGTTAGTTTGGATGATTTAAAGATTCTGGTCCCTCCCAGCATGCCCAAGGCAGTGACGATTCCTGCCTGGCAAGCATCTATTGGTCAAAATGCTGCCATTTTGAATTGATTAGCTATAGGAAGGTCCCCAAACCATTAATGATCTGATGTCTCTCCCTAGGGGGATGGGCCAATTTCCTAGCAACTGTAGCTCTAGTGGGCGGGAAAAGAATGCAGTAAGGTGGGTTCTTCCTTAGGGAAGAACATTGCTCAGGGCATTGCTAGGCTTGTCTCCACCCAGCTAGCCTTAGATCAGGCCTTAAACTTTAATAATAGCTGCTGATTTTTAATCTTTTGGTCTCTCACATACAATGTGGGGAAAGGTAATCCCAGCAGCAATCATCAAACTTCAGCATTGCTGGGGATGGGTGTATCATGAGTATCCTGCAGTTGGCATGGTCCTCATTTTCCCAGGCACACACAGGGGGAGTGAGAAAAAAGGTCCAACCTGGTGCCAAGTGAATCAGAGCAGAGACATGTCTGAGGCCTCAGTTACCTGCATCTGGATGTCTTGGTACAGTGTAGCTACCATCTCCTTCCTCCATCCCTCCGACAGATGTGCTTTCACTTGCTGTTTCAGGTGTTTTTGTCTTCTCTGGCATCTAACTTTAAAGACAAACTGAAAAGACTGACTGATACCCATATGTGCAGTTCCAGAGTCTCAGAAGAGAACACCAGGCTGGTGCTGCTAAGGCTAAGAGGACTGGAGGCAGGCAGAAGCTGGATGCTCAGGATTCTTGGCTCTGCTGATGTGAAAACACACAAAAGGAGCTATGAGGTGGCTTATTCTGGAGCATAGAGTGAATGACCGTCCTGGGAACGGGGGGTTCAGGTTGCCCCAAATACCATGTTCCAGTGCAATAGTTTCATGAAGTTTTTTATAGTAACAGAACAAAGTCATAAATCAAGGTGCTTAAGAATGTATTAGTAGAAACATCAGGTAGGTGTGTTACTGCAAAGTGGGGAAATTCTGCTCTAAGCCTTAGATGCTTCTGATGCCATTCTTAGTCTTTGTGTTGGTGGAATCTAGGGGTCTGTTTGAATGTTCCAAGAGGATTTATGTAATTTCACAAAGATGCTAGGTCAAACATAGAGGTGAATAATGAATGGCTATTAAGGGGACTAAAGATAGCCCAAGGTAATTTGGTTCCAGTTCTCCAAAAATCACGGCAGTTCTAGTTAGTCAATCAGCCTTTTAGCATCCTTAACACTGACGCAGCTTTGGTCTGTGAGTTGCTATTTCAGGAATAGGCACATACACAGAGAAGGACATTTCTTTAGTAGGAGACACAGAGTTTTAATTCAGAATTTTATTGATCACTATATTGCTGGAACTTATCACACAGAGATGATGAATAAAGTAGAATTGAATTAAAGACTCAAAGACAGGCAGTGGGCAGGGTATAGAACAAACGTCGACTCCAAATTTTTGTTTTGTTCTGAGATAGTTTCTTGCTTAGGTGGTCAATTTGGTCTAGAACTCAATCATTCTGCTTCAAGTTCCCGAGTACCAGATTTTAGGTGTGTTACCATACCTGGCTGGAATATGGCTTTGATGATGTAGGAAGGACCAGCTCTCCTCAGTCTGGATTAGTGGAAACTGGTGTGGCACACATGCAACTTCTTATCTAAGTCTTTTTTTTTCCCCCTTTCTTAGAGACAGAATCTCATGTCGTTTAAGCCTCAGAATCATTATGTGGCTAAGAATAACTTTGAACTCCTGGTCCTCTCACCCTCACCCCCAAATCCTGGGATTGTAGGTCTGAACCACTATGCCTGGTGTGATGGTTAACTCTGCCAGCTCACCAGGATCTAGAATCCCTAAAGAGATAAGTCTCTATCTAGAATAGGTTAGCCTCTGGTTAGGTCTGTGAGAGATTACACAATTAGGTTATTTGAGGTAAGACCCATCCTGAATGTGGTTATTACTATTCTGTTGTTGTAATAAAAAAAGAGTGTTGGGGCTATATTATTAGCCCCAAGTTATCACAGCAGTATTATTTAATCCACTCTCACAAATGATAAGACCCAGACACCTGTTAGATTTTGTAATTGCCTTATCTACCTTGGGCCAGGCAGATATTTCACCTACGCTGGCTTAAGATCCTCACCATCCAATTCCCATCCCCCATCCAATGCCATCCACCTTAATCCTCATCTGGTCTACCTTTCTTCCATAATCCCATGGTATTTGCCTGTATTCTTCATCTGGGCCTCTTCAAGCCATTATTGGAGTCCTTCCGCCCAGCTCACATGGTTTCTTCTTCACACTAACCCATCGTGGCATCCTCCTTCTTCCTCTCTTCCCATCCAACTGTCCCATGAACCTTAACCACAACTACCCCACGTATAGGCTGTTTAATCAACCAATCAGATATAACAACTTAGGCAGGTTAACACAACAAGGAGAGGTTTAGGTGAGAGTGTGTGCTCTTCTGAGCAGGGACAAGATCTTAGGGGCCAGTCGTTAATGTCAGAATACATAGCACCAGGCCAACCCCCAACACCATTCCATGGGCTGAGGTCCCGGACTGAAAAAAACAAAACAAAAAACAGAGCACTGGCATTGTCACTCTATGCAAACCAACTACAGATGGAACATGACCAGTTGCCTCAGGATCTTGTGGCCATGCCTTCCCTCTCATGCCCTTGAACTGCAAAATGAAGGCTTCTTTCATTTTAAGTAGCTTACATCAGGCCTTTGTCCACAGCAGTGAGTAAAGTGACCTAATACAGCACTCATGCCACCGATGTCACGGAGGCTGGGCCACTGCCAGTGTCTTTTAAACTTTTAACAGTTTTATTTATGATTAGGTGTACAATATGCATGTATTCGCCCAGTCTGGCCAGAGAGCCTATGGAACTAGAGTTGCAGGTGCTTGTGAGCCAGCGAGTGTGCAATCCACAATAAGTGTTCTTAGCCACTGAGCGTCTCTTCAACTAGAGCACTGGTGTCTTTTGAAGTCACTGAGCTTCCCTCAGTAATGGAATCAACAACCGAAGCAGATATTGAGGTTCTGGAAGGAATGCTGTGTGTTTTCATGGATGCCTGGTACACTGGCCGCTCAGGTAAAGGCACCAAGCAGGAAGGAGTGGCTACAGCAATACAAATAAACACCGACAGATAACATGCAGCTGGAGAAAGAAGGAAAGAACAGTCAAGTAGACTTTATTATGGATGAGGCTTCTCCTGCGGCCATCTGTACGGACAGTTGGTCTGTATTCAGAGGCCTGATTTTATGGATAGCCTGATGGAAAAAGAAATTTGCTAACTGCTGGGTCAGTTGCCATGGGGACAACAGATGTGGAAGGGAATATATAACAGAATTCAATAGGAATCAGGGCTTCTATTAGTTTTTCTTTTGGCAGCCCATTGAGTCCTCCTGGAATCCAAGATGCAGATGACCTTTGAAAAATAAGGGCCATCTAGTGCCCATATTTTAATATGGTGCCCCTAGAGAACGCTCACTGGCTTCATGTAAAGTCTGGCCTCCTGGGAACCAATATAGGCTGGAAAATAGCTAAGGCTGCCATCATACCTGTGATGTATGCTGGTATGTTGTATGTTGTCCAGCATGTGAGGCCTGTTCTCTATCACAGTCATGGCAGATGGATGCTTTGACGGAGCAAACATATAAATCAACCTTTGTGTGTGTGGAGTTGACAAGTAGGACTTTATAGAATCTGTCGTAGTTAGTTTTAACTGTCACTTGAGACAACCCAGAGTCACCCAAAGGCTGTGTCTCAATTGAGGAACTTTCTAGATCAGATTAGCCTTCAGGTATGTTAGTAGGGTGATTTTATTGATTGCTGATTGATATAGAGAAGGAGGACCCAAAACTGTGAGTGTCACAATTAGTTTGTAAGGTGCCACAAGAAAGAACTGAGCACAGAAAAACAGAATCAGGCTGTTCCAAAGCAGAGCTGAGAAGGAAGGGAGAATCCAGGGACTTCAGAGCCGTACTGAGAAATACTGACACTCTGTCCCCTCCAGGCAACAAAAGCTGAAGAGAAGTCATCTCACAGAAGGAGGCTCATTCAGCTTCAGGACAAAGAACACATCAGTGATACAGCTACAGGTATCAGAGGTCAAAACCTCTGCCCAAATAAAATAACCATGGTAACCCACTGAGTTGAAAGAAGCAGCTTCTAGAAGGGTTCAGAAATGAGGCAAGATGAGAAGTTGGAAGGCAGCTCTTCTCAGCACTATACCACAAATGTTGCGCCACACTCGAGAAGCTGTGTGTGTGTGTTGGAGTTGGAGCGGGAGGTCACATATGATTCGTAGGTCAGAGCGCATACCGCTCTTGCAGAGGACCTGAGTTCAGTTCCCAGCACTCAGGTCCGCTCATAACTGCTGATAACTCCAGCTGGAGGAGCTCCTAGCACTTCAGGCCTCTGCAGGCACCCACATTCATGTACACACACACACACACACACACACACACACACACACACACACACACATGCTTGAAATAATAAATCTAAAGAATGGACAAACTTATTAATATGAATTGTTCCTGGTACAGATCTGGCTTTCCCATTCCAAATGACAAACCCACAGAACCCTAAACAAAGTGATAGGTTAGGGTGCAGCTACCATCTTCCCTTTTTCCTGGAGTCAGTGCCACCACTGCTCACTAGAGGAAAATTAGGAAAAAGAGATCTTTCCCTTGGGGACGTGACGAGAGAGAAAGGGAAGGAGGGAAATATGGGAGTAAGTATTGTCTGCTGGAAATAGAGTGGAGATGGCTTCTTTCCTAAAATTCCTTGGACTTTTGATGAAGAACTCCAGGAATGATCAGTAATTGGCAATGGGATTGCAGGTTAAGTTGGGTGCAGTTAATGTTTAATTTTAATTTTTCTTGCCAATGACTTTCAAACAGAATATGGATCTGTGTGTTCTCATGGGCACTGTGCTGGCTCATCATTTTTATTTTTTCAATTAAATTTTTATTTTTTATATTAATTACAGTTTATTCACTTTGTATCCCACCTGTAGCTCTCTCCCTCCCTCATCTCCTCCTACGCCCCTCTCCAAGCCCACTGATAGGGGAGGTCCTCCTCCCCTTCCATCTGACCCTAGCCTATCAGGTCTCATCAGGACTGGCTGCATTGTCTTCCTCTGTGGCCTGGTAAGGCTGCTCCCCGCTCACGGGGAGGTGATCAAAGAGCCAGCCACTGAGTTCATGTCAGAGACAGTCCCTGTTCCCATTACTAGGGAACCTACTTGGAGACTGAGCTGCCATGGACTACATCTGAGCAGGTGTTCTAGGTTATATCCGTGAATAGTCCTTGGTTGGAATATCTGTCTCAGAAAGATCCCTGTGCCCAGGTTTTTTGGTTTTGCTGCTCTCCTTGTGGAGCTCCTGTCCTCTCGAGGTCTTATTATATCCTATTTCTTTCATAAGATTCCCTTCATTCTGCCCACAGTTTGGTTATGAGTCTCAGCATCTGCTTTGATACACTGCTGGGCAGAGTCTTTCAGAGGCCCTCTGTGGTAGGCTCCTGTCCTGTTTCCTGTTTTCTCCTTCTTTCAATGTCCATCCCATTTGTCTTTCTGAGTGAGGATTGTAAAGATTATTTATTTATGATTTATACAGTATTCTGCCTGTATGTATGCCTATATGCCAGAAGAGGGCACCAGATCTCACTATAATGGTCGTGAACTACTATGCTGTTGCTGGGAACTGAACTCAGAACCTTTGGGAGAATAGCCAGTGCTCTTCTGAGCCATCTTGCCAGCCACCTCATCTTTTTTTTTCTTCTTTTTTTCAAGACAGGGTTTTCAGTGTAGCCTTGGCTGTCCTGGCCTCAGTACACCAGGCTAGTCTCGAACTCACAGAGATCCTCCTGCTTCTGCCTCCCTGAGTGCTGGGGTCACAGGCGTGCACCACCGTGTCCTGCTGCCTCCTCATCTTTTTACCAAAACTATTTTAGAGGCAAAGTTGGAATCAGTCTCTTCCTTCCATCTATCTATCATCTATCTATCTATCTATCTATCTATCTATCTATCTATCTATCTATC
>NW_026585609.1:5142953-5165478 GCF_907164565.1 Psammomys obesus
TCTTTCTTTCTTTCTTTCTTTCTTTCTTTCTTTCTTTCTTTCTTTCTGTTATTCGTTCTTTCTCTTTGGAGACAGGGTTCTGTAGTTAGCCCTGGAACTTTCTGTGTAGACCAGGCTAGCCAGAACTCACAGAGACCCTTCTGCTTCTGCCTCCTCACTGCTGGATTTAAAACTGTGCACCACCACACATCCTGTTGTTGTTTCTTTGCAGAGGAATTTGGGTTGGATTCAAAATTCTTTCATTTTATTATAATACTATCTTTAAAAAATAGGTTATTTTATTTATTTAAATGATTTTTTTATTTTTGTTTTATGTGCAGGGGTGTTTTGCCAGCATGTATGTGTGTATAAGGGTGTTGAATTCCCTGGAGCTGGAGTTACAGACAGTTGTGAGCTGCCATGTAGTTGCTGGGAATTGAACCCACGTCCTCTGGAAAAGCAGCCACTTAACCACTGAGCCATCTCTTCAGCCCCTATTTTATTTATTCATATGTGCCTGTGTCTATACTGGTGTCTACATCTGTGCTCCTGCAGAGGCCAGAAGGTAGTGTTGAATCCCTTGGAGCTGGAGTTGCAGGGACTATGCAGGACCTGTGTGCTGGGATCCAAACTCTAGTTCCTATGGTCTATCTGCAGCTGCTGCAAACTGCTAAGCCATCTCTCCAGCACAGATTAAATCACAGATTTTTTTTTTTTTTTTTTTGGTATGGGGGATTCTTCTGAGCTCAGTGGTTTATAATTAAAAGATTTAGGTCATGGCTGGTGAGATGGCTCAGTGATTAAGAGCACTGGAGTTCAGTTCAGTTCAGTTCCTAGAACATACATGGTGGCTCATGACCATCTATAAAGGACTCTAATGCCCTCTTCTGGCATGGAGGTATACATGAAGACAGAACACTCATACGTAAAAATGAAAACAAACAAACTTAAAAAAAAGATTTGGGGTCTACAAGGTGGAGCTGCTGCCAAATCTGGTGACCTGAGTTTGATCTAGGGAGAAAAAGAGAAAGGAGTCCCATAAGCTGTCCTCCACGTCAATGTGGTGGCATATATGCTACCCCAAATAAATAAATAAATGTGACTAAACGAAGAGATTCATGGTGAGAGGCCTGCTTTCCTCCTCCTTCCTCCAGTATTTCTGTATCTCCTGAATTCTGCAGATGATGCTATCATTCACCCTTCTAGACGTTTTTGAACATTCCCTAGTGTAGAGAGCAGTTGAGATTTTCCAACCCTGCTCACTCAGATATCTTAAAACTCCATGAAGGTTTATGATTGCTATCTCACCAACTCCCTCATACTTAACAACAATTATTTTTCAGAGCCTCTTATGCTAGCTTAGGCTCTGCTTCTGCCCTTTCGGTATCTAATGTACTGGGCTGAACTGGAAGGAATGAAGCTTAGCTGGCCAGGTGGGTTAGCAGGATTTTGGTCAGAGGGGAGTTCTCCAAGATAGTTTTCAATAAAATTGTTTTCTTTATTGGGGTCCAGTGGGGTTTAAACCCCGGCACTGGGTAGAGGTATTTGGGGTGAGTGTACATTATTGGCTGGGAATGCTTCATTTTCATGAAGAAGAATTCCACGTGCTAGCCGGACATATCCTTATAAGGAAAGAGGAAGTTTAACCTGAAACCTGGCCACCAGGCTACGTGACTACATCAGGGGTGGTGGCGGTGGGGTCCTTAAGGTTTATGTGTGCTGGGACATGCAGGCCCAGAGCAAGGAGGGAACAGCCCTACTCCTTTGAGTCTCAGGATGAGATTTTTGGGGTCTGGACACATCTTAACCTCACTCTTGCTCTAGACTGGCTCCCCCAGTCTCATGGCTTTCTGAAAGCACATCTTCCCTTTTTGTTTTACAAAGGGGAGATCTCATCAGCCTCTAAGTTTGGGATGGTTTGCTACTCAAGCAGAATCTGCTTGTCGGTGGTTTTTGAAATGCTACTTATCTGTTGTTTTAGAAACTGGATGAGGTGCTAGAAGGATCAGGGCTACAATGGCCAGTATAGAGCCAAGGAGGGGAAGAAGCCAAGGTGACAGAGGGTTTGAATACTATGGGGTAGGGATGTTGCATGCATCGTGTGCCCAGAGATCTTGCCGAAGATCTTTGAGCATTTGTATGTTTTGTTTCACCAGCCTAGATTCACTGACATAGAAGCAACATTCTTCCTCCAAACACAGCACGAGTCCCTCCCTGTTGAGCAGTGAGTAAGTCCAGAGCTCTCCAGTTTTTGGAGAGCAACCCCCACTACGAAGGTGATCTGTTGCTGGAGTGCCTCAAGACTGTCCATGGTGGAAGCTATGGCCTCGTCAAGCGTATTCTGGAAGTTGCTGGCCAGATGGTGTGTTTGGAAGAGGCTGTTCCAGTGGCTGCTGTAGTGTCAAGGGAGACACAGTGACCCAGTCTGATGAAGAGAGGGAGAAAGATCCTCCTTTTCTTTTGGTCCCCTCTCAGCTGGAGAGGGAGTCCTTTGGGCTCATAGAGGTAAACCTGGGGAGCAATCATTATGAGGGTGCAAAAGCCTTGAAAAGGGAGCTTAATGCAGGAACTGGTGATGTCATCGTACTCGAGAAGGGCTCACGTATGGCGGGACATTTAACACAAATTGGTTTGGTGACAGTGATGCGGCGGGAACACGTAGGACCGTGTAGGAGGCAAAAGGGGAAAAGACAGCTTGAAGAGAGGAGTGGTTTGTAACTTTTGTGTGGGTAAGGACCCACAGGGTTTGTGAAGCGAATTGTTAATGGGAACAGCTGCCAGTAGTGGCCAAGAGAGGGAAGCACAGAAAAAGCCTTGAGGGGAGTTGGGGTGTGTGGTTAGGAGAAGGAGGGCGGCTGTACGTTGCCAGGAGAGGGTGTCTTGGACCTTTTCCTGGGTGTGATCTTCCTGTTGGAGAAGGTTAATGTGTGTGAAGACCTACTTGGAGACAGGGACAAGCTGGCGAGAGACATGTAGGTGGGCTGTGGTATATTTAGCCCTGCCAGTAGGGTAGAGCTTTCCCATGACTCCCATTCACCATTGTTCATCCCAGGAAAGCTGAAAATAAGCTTTAGGATTGGTGAGCATGGTGCCGTCACCGCTGGTGGACTCAAAACAACATTCCCAGTGTCTGCAACCTCCTGGAGGCCTCGTGGAGGCAGCCACCTGTGTTGTGGTAAAGAAAGCAGAGGGAAAGGCTAGGGATGGCGGGATAGGGCAGCCGTGCTGTCAGCTCTGTAGTGTGGGGGAAGCATGTGGCTGCAACGCCTTGCTTCTCAGCAGAACAAGAAGCAGCGCCAGCCTGTGAGCCCCCAAGACCACTTCCTCCAGGTAGGAAGTTACAGTTGCCCAGCAACAAAATAGTGCCCCCAGCTGACAACTAAGCCCATGGGGGACATTTCCTATTCAAACAGTGACCTGTAGGGAGCTTCCTCCGGGCTGGAGGTCTTTCTTACTTAGAACATATGGGAGCAGTGTTCAGGCTGTCAAAAGCCCAGAGGCACTGAGTTCTGTGTTCATTGGTGGTATGTGCTTGTTAGTTGCCTAGTCTAGAAGCCCATTTCAGACAGAAGGCACACTACTGTGTTCTTCGTTTCTGAAGTATTTGGTCTGTTTCACAGAGCCTTGAACATGTTCAGCAAGCACTCTGTCACTGAGCTACAACCCAGACTGTTTTTTTTTTCTATTTTTAAATAAAATTAACAACCCTATCTTTAGACACGGTCTGTATAAAGTATCCAGGGTGGCCTGGAATTCTGTAGTGCAGGCAGGCCTTGAACTTATAAATAATTCTTCCTGCCTCAGACTCCCTAGTAGCTGGAATTATAGGCCTGTGCCACCAGGCTGTTATCACTTCGTTTTGACTGGCTCTCTCTTACAGTAGGGCTTCCTTTCAGGAAAGACCTAGTGTGAGGGCGAGAGCTCATCTATGACCAGTAGCTAATCAGGACCATGATCTGAAGAACCTCATCTTTGTCACTTCTCCCATTTGCAGAGGATATACTGTTTGTTCCCGTGAGCAATTACAGGCATCTGGAGCAGCTGAGTCTTCT
The DNA here is from genome assembly GCF_907164565.1 of Psammomys obesus. Taxonomy (NCBI): domain Eukaryota; kingdom Metazoa; phylum Chordata; class Mammalia; order Rodentia; family Muridae; genus Psammomys; species Psammomys obesus. Next base: position 5,146,985 of record NW_026585609.1, read on the forward strand.
TTTGCGGGCAAGCATGGTGGCTGAGGAAATTCTGAATGGTAGAAAATTTAGAATTATGGTGTCTGTTGTGGCTTGCTTTTTCTGTTGCTCGAACAAAATATTGTGATGCAAAGCAAGTTAGAGGAGGAAAGGCTTTATTTGGCGTATACCTCACACCCATATTCTCCTGTTGAGGGCAGTCCTGTGGGAACTCTGGCAGAAACCTGGGGCAGGGAACCAAAGCAGAGACCACCAGGAGGGATGCTGCTTACCAGTTTGGTTTACTTGGCGAGGTTTCTTATATAGCCCAGGACGGCTTGCCCAAGGATGGCGCCACCGGCAGTGGCCTGAGCCCTCCCACATCAATCGTTAATCAAGACGACGCCCCCTCAGATACATCCACAGGACAATCCAATGGAAACTGTTCCTCAGCTGAGAGTCCCCTTTCCAAATGTATCTGGGTTTGTGTCAAGTTGACAAAAACCCGACCAGCACCGTGTCTGAGGCAAAGAATTTGCAAGGGGAACTTGGCAGCTAGCAAGTGTGCATGATGGTTGCCTTCAGGCAAGGTTTCGGATACCAAGGCCACCTTATTAGTTATTTTTCTCTTTTCGTCTTTTCTCAAAAGGAACAATGCTAAATATAAAATACTAGGGCATCCGGTCTAGGTGTGAGCCTGGGAGAGTTGGGATCTTCCTCGTTCTGTTACACAGTTTCTCCTTACTTGCTCTTTCATACTGGAGGCTTGAAGATCGACATACTCCAGGAATAAAATGACACAAGCCAGTCTTTGCTGCTGGCTCTGTGCCTGTGGCCAAGTGGTTCCTGTGAGTCTTGCTGTTTAGAGGCCGGCAGGGGACCTTAGCAATGTCTGCTAATCACACGATCTTGCAGGGTGATTTAGCGAGGCAGTAGCATTCCAGGGCCCTTGCCAGCGTGAAAAAGAATTCTATTCTCCAAGGGGCGGTTATCTGTCCTCCTTGTCCTTTTTCTCTCTCACAGAGATCAGTCCTAAACCCCTTCCCATTGTTCTCAAAAACACCATTTGATGGTGACAAAGATTACCTACTTAGCTAGCCACAGTATCTGGACACTAGCAAGCTACCCTTGAAGGGCCAGGGAGCCCACAGGGCCTCCATGCTTTGCAAAATTTGGCCTTGAAAGGTCTGGGGATATTGCTCACTGGTAGAGTGCGTGCAAGGCACAAATTCCAGGTGAGTGGCTAGTATCCACGGAAGCCAGAAGGGGGCATCAGTTCTCTGTGGCCTGGGTTACAGATGGTGGTGAGCCACCTTGTGGGCGCTGGGCCCTAAACCACAGTGTGGTTTCTTTATTCTCTCGTCTACTGCTTACTGACTACCGTTCCCCTTTGTCTTCTCGTCCGAGTCCCCCCCAACCTCCCTTTTCCCCCAATCCACTCCTGCATTTCTCTTCAGAAAAGCTCAGGCCTCCCATCAACCAAACCTGGCAACCAGTGCTCTTAACCAGGGATTCATCTTGCTGCTCCTTGTGTATGGCGTAATGCTTCTTAATGACAAAGTAGCCAGTTACAGTTTATTAAGAAAAGGTGGCAATTCTAGGTGTATCTGTACCACCTGGAAGTACACAAAGCAAGAGTCCGTAGTTTGTAGGAGAAACAGAGGAAAGTGCAAACACATCTGAGAGTTAAATGTTGCTCTTCTGGGAAATGGCAGCATCTGTAAAGCAGACACAAAGGTCAACCCTATTGCCTGATCTGACCTAACTGACTTCTGTAGACCAGCAGAAACAGAGGACACAACCTTTTCAAAATCTATGAAATGTTCACCAAAATGAGCCCTACTCTTTGGCTATAAAATAGATGTCAATACATGTAGGAGATCTTAAATCATATGCAGTGTGTTCTTAGACCACACTGAATTAAAAAAAAAAATCGGTCAGGGCAAAATATCTGGCAAGTTTCTAAAATTAAATTACACAGTTCTAAAGATCAGGGGGTTAAATCTCTAAACAAAGCTGAAAATATTTTGAAGTAAATAAAAATGAAACCTCAACAGTTCAAAATTATGGGGTATAGCTAAAACAGGAGGAAGGTAGATAACAATTAATTGAATATTTAAAAAGCAAAGAGGCCTAATCTCCTACTTTAAAAAACTTGAGGGAAAAAAGGCAAATAAAGGCCAAAGCAATAGTAGAAATGAAATAATATACAAGTGTATAGAAGTCAATGAAACGGAAACGAGAAAACTAATACAGAAAACCAATAAAAGCAAAAGCTATTTCAAATTTAATAAAATCAATAGGCCTCCAGCCAGACTTAAAGCCAGGAAGACAATTGCAAAATTTATAAGTACCAGGAATGAGAGGGGATATCACTGTAGATCCCAGAGACATGAGGGGAAACGTTATAAATGACTTCATGCTGGTAAATTTAATAAGTTACACGAAATGGACAAATTCCCTCAACACTGCCAAAGCTCATTCTAGGACTTGATATCCCAATAGCTCTATGACCATCACCAAAGTTGTTGGCACAAACCTTCCTGCAGAAAAAAGTCTGGCCCCAGGTCTCAGTGGGGATGAAGATTTTAGTGGGTACACCAGAAAGGCAGTTCAACATGTTCTTATAGGTGGCCGGCGAAGGGACATTCCCACTGTTTATCAGGCTACTTGACAGCCAAGCCACGCACACATATTAGAGAAAAGGCCCTGTCACACCGTTTGTTAACATAGCGACAAAAATCAAGCAAACGTCAGGGGCGGAGCTCAGGATTGCCTACATGTGCAATGTTAGAACCACCAACTTTGCAGAACCACGTACTCCTTCGAACCTGCCTTCAGTCGTCATCACTAGAGGCCAGAGTGACACGTCATCACAACGCGACCACGTTTCCACCATTGCGGATGTGCATGCCCACACCTTCGTGCCGCCTGGCCTCCCTCTCTGTCTCCTCTCATCCCCCTTCCCGTTCTTCCTCCCAGTTGCACGGTGTGATTTTTGTGACATTCCTTGGCCCTCCGATTGCCACAAAACCCTTACACACAGAGCCTGGGTCCAAGGCCCAGTGCAATGTAGACAGAGCATGGCGGTGCCTACCAACGACCCCATCGCTGGGGAACAGGCTAAAGGCAGAAGGATCAGAAGCACAATGTCATCCTTTGTTACAGAGCCATTTCTCTTTCTTTTAAAGACTCAGCTGTTTACCTATTACCTGTAACAGTATTCTGCCCATGTGTACACCCGCTCGCCAGAAGAGGACACCAGATCTCATCTTAGCCGGCTATGAGCTACTGGGTGGTTGCTGAAACTGAACTCAGGGCCTCCGTAAGGGCAGCCAGTGCTCCTAAGCTTTGAGCCATCTCTCCAGCCTTACACAGCCATATTTGAAGCCAAGCTTGGCTACGTGAGATTCTGTCTCAAAATGTGAGTGTGTGTGTGACGGCAAGATGGCTCATGAGATAAAGGCATTTTGCCACCAAACCTAATAACCTGAGTTCAGTCCCTAGGACCCGAATAGTGGAAAGGGGGTAGCAATGCCCACGTGCACACAGGGATTTTTTTTTTTTTGAGACAAGGTTTCTCTGTGTAGCCCTGGCTGTCCTGGGATTTGCTGTGTAGACTAGGGTGGCCTCGAGCTCAGAGATTTTCCTGCCTCTGCCTCTGAGTGCTGGGATTAAAGGCATGTGCCATAACATCCTCCTTAAATAGTTTAAAGGGTGTTGTGTGTGAACAAAACAAATCTAGAAACTTTGGTTCTCTCCTCCTCTAAGTCTTTATATATATATATATATATTTCCATTAACAAGTATATTTAGAAACTCTAGCCCTGACAAATCTGACCCTTCCCAACACTCCTCCTCTCTAGGACCCACTCCAAATTCGGGCTCTTTAGAAAAATGTAGGGCTTCTAGTGGTTTTTATCTGGAAACCAAACGAATGAGCTGTCTGGGCTCCTCACTCCTCACATCCCCATCCACCTGTCCCTGTGGGCTGAGGATAAAAATCTGCTCAGTCAGGTCTAGAGCAAAACCTGGATAACTCCTTTGATGGTGACGCCTCGGGTCATATCCAGCTTGCCCAGCGGCATCTGTGCAACATCCTTGATGTCATTGTACTCGGGGAGGAGGGAGATAGATTCCTCCAAGTCCGTCACACGGTGGCCCTCTGCTGCTGACGCCGTGATCTCCTTGTCTAGCATGTCCCACTTCGCCTTCAGTTTCTGCATGTCAGAGGTCAAAGACTCCTGGCCGATCTCATCAGCCTGTTCAGTTTGGGAGATGACCCGGTGATGGGAAGGCCGCTTGGCAAATTTGGTTGAGTTCTGACTCAGATCTCCTGAGCCCTGAGGTCTGAGGTACCTGGATCGGGGTCTGACGCTCTTCCGAAGGGTCCAGAGTTGGGGTTAAATGGCTGCCTCAGGTCAAATATATTTTATTTTAAAATCCATGGTTAGTTTGCAATTTGAAATTTTCATGTGAAAATGGAAGCAAATGACTCTCTTGATAGTTGAAGAAAAACATACAATTTTTTGACAAAAAAATTACCCATTTATAATAAAAATGTTAACTTTTTTTTTTTTTTAAACAAACAAGTTGCCCAGAACGTTTCTTGGTTTGGTCAAAAGAGCCTGAAAACACAGTTCATGTAGTTTGAAGGTGGAGGCCTGGTCCTCCTTGTCTGTGGTTGGGAAGAATGGATAATCATCCTGTTTCCATCTCACTCTGGGCTAGAGACCCTGGGTAAACCAGTCAGGTAAAAGAAGTGATAGGAGCACTGTGTTGGAAGAAGAGGAAAAACTGTCTTTTTGACAGAAGCACAGTTATCTCTAAGTGAAATAAGAGTGAGGCTAATGAGTTCTCAGAGAAGAAGGCCAAGACCCACCCCTTAGCTGGGTTCTACACAAAGTGAAAGCACAGCGCAAAGGCATTATTTGCTTATTTTTCCCTTATGAGTATGGGTGTCTTCCTGCATGTATTTCTGTGTATTAGAGTCTTTGGAGAGCAGAAGTGGGCATTGGGAAGCATTGGACCACTGGAAGAGCAGCCAGTTCTCTTCACCACTGGGCCATCTTCCAAGCTCTTAAAAAAACACCACGTTCCTTCTACCTCCTCTTTTTTCTCTTCTTCCTCCTCCCCCTTTCCTTCTTTTTCTTCTTCCTCCTCTTTTTTTTGTCTTCTACCTCCTCCTCCTTTTTTCTTCTTTTTAAAAGAAAGGCCAAAACCAAGGCACTGTAAGTTCTAGGAACTGTATCGGGAAAACCTTACTTGTTAAGAGGTAGGGACTGGTGAGATGGCTCAGCAGCTAAGACTACATACAGAAGACCTTGCAGAAGACCCAAGTTTGACTTGCAGTGACCACATTGGGTAGCTCAAAACAGCCCCCAACTCTCACTCCAGGATATCCAACGCCACCTTCTGGGGTCCTTCACTCATATCCTGAAACATTACACATATGCATGTAATTAAAATTAGGATTTTTTTTTAATTTTAAAGAAAAGGGAATGCAGAGATTACTCAGTGGTTTAAGAGCATTTGCTGCTCTTCCAGAGGACCAACTTTGATTCCCAGAATCCACATCAGGTGGTCCACCACTCCAGCTCCAGGGAACGGGGTTATTCTCATCTGGACTTCTACGGCACCGTTACTCACACATGCACAACCCCTTCACATATGTACACACAATTAAAAATAAAAATAACTCTTAAAAAATAAAAAGGAGAAGAACAGGTATAAGGGGAGAGATGAGTTATGGAGCAAGTGCCGTGACAGTTAAGTTGAGGTGGGACTTAAGATCAGGCTGACTGAACTGTGAAAGGGAAAAATGGAAGCAACCAGATCTGACTCGGATGGAACTTTTGGGAAGCCCTTGCAGTCGTTAAGAATGGATGATAGTTGGTTCAAGGGAAAGAGAAACACACTTCAGATTCAGGACACACGTTGGGAGATGAAATCGGTATACACAGCTACTGACAGCTGTTGGCAGGCAGTGAGATGGGAAGACCAGAGCAGCACCCACGTTTCTGGGTCGGGGTCCCCTGACGTATGGCAGCTATGGTGGCTTGGTCTGTCACACACAGACACACCAGGGAAGGAGCATGTGCCATCTTTAGCTGCAGTCTTCAAGTGGTATGCTGTCTAGAGGGTGGCAGGCTGCACAGGCCAGTTTACCCTGGCATGTGACGTTGATTGCTCCGCCACCATCCAGCCACTGACCTGCTCACCAACAGGTAGTTCATTTCCCTTGATCCCCCACCCAGACAGATCCCGAGATACAAAAATAATCCTCCAATCAAGTGGTTAACGCATAACAGCAGGTACTTCTGAATCCTGGCCTTTTTCCTCTGGCCTCTTAAAGGGTCCCATCAGCTCTTCTTCTTTATTCTTTCAATTAAAAAAAAAATCATGTATTTAGCTTTTGACTATAGGATCTATGTAGCCAAGGCTGGACTTGAACTCCTGATCCTTCTGCCTCCACCTCCTAAGTGCCGGGATTACAGTCCTCTGACACCATACCCAGCTCTTCTGGTGTTTCCAAACACTGAGGCTGGTGCCATCCCCTTTTCCACCCCTCACTCTCAGCTGCTTCACCTCTCCCTGACAACGCCCACTCCCATTGGCTTCTTTCTTTCCTTTTTTTTTTTTTTTTTTAATGTATGTGTGTGTACAGGAGCACATGGAGGCTAGAGGTCAACTTCCTGTGTTGTGCCTCAGGCACTATCCGTCTTATTTGCTGAGACAGGATCTCTCTCACTGGAACCTGCTGATTTGGTTAGGCTGGCTGTCCTGTGAGCCTGCGGACCCCCCGTCTCTTGTACATGGGGACAAGTGCAGGCCAGCATATCAATCAGGCTGTTCACACAGAGATCAAGCCCGGTCCACAAGCAACCATGGCAAGCTGTGTACGGACTGAGCCCTCTCCTCAGCCCAAGCTGCTTTTAGGAAATCTGATCATCCTGAAGAGTGAGGTGTTAGTGCTTCCCCTGATGCGAGATTTTCCAAACACAGAGCTAAGGGCAGGATTGGTGGCATAGCTTCAGCTCTGACTGAACTGGGGGGAGCCTGCCACCTCACGATCCATGCACCGCTATAAAGTTTTACTTACTTAGCAAAGAGTTTTTAGACATCTGCGGCAGGCTGTGTGTCTGTGCTCAGTGTTGGGCATGGAATTATGAATACAGTCAACAGATCTGCTGGCCTCGTGGACTTTATGTTTCCATAGGACAGACAGTAAGTAAACAAATACATAAGAATGCTTTGATAAAACTGTGTGTGAAATAAGCAGGCCAGGGAGACAGCTGTTAGCTGGAAGAGCTCACACGCATCAGAGAGACGTATCTGAGAAGTGACATTGGGCTGAGAATGAGCCTGCTCCATGTCACGTCGGAAGACATGATTGCTGGGCTTTAGGGAGGGAGAGGGGAAAAACTTCTGGAGAATATGCTGAGTCTTACTGGATAGCCCTTCAGGCCAGAGGTTTCTGAACTCGGACAGCATGTGGTATAGCCCTGGGAAATGAAGCCAGCCACTTTCTCTTTAAGATTCTCAAGGAAAGGGAGGCATTGTGCCATGGTGAAACAGGCCTAGTTAATGTGTGGCTTATGCTGCACGACAGAGGCAGGCAGGACAGAGTGAGTTAGGCTGTGTGACAGAGATCCCTCTGTCTCTGGGTAGGGGAGTGGGGCTTGTTTAACATGTGATCCACATCAAAGTCACCACCACACAAGGGAAGATTTTGAAACACAGTGAGGTGCTCTTTTAGTTAGGGTTTCATTACTGTGAAGCAACACCATGACTACAGCAACTCTTATGAAGAAAAACATTTAATTGGGGATGCCTTACAGTTTCAGAGGATTAGGCCAATATTATCACATTGGGAAGCATGGCAGTGTGCAGACAGAGGCAGTGCTGGAGGAGCTGAGATTTCTATATCTTATTCTGCAGGCAGCAAAAGGGGACTGTGTTCCAAACTGGGCAGAGCTTCAGCTTAAGAGACCTCAAAGCCCATCTCACAGTGACACACTTCCTCCAACAGGGCCACACCTACTCCAAGGCCACAACTTCTAATAGTGCCACTCCCGATGGGCCAAGCATTCAAATGTATGAGTCTATGGAGGCCATTCCTATTCAAACTACCACATTGCATTTCCCGGTTCCCATAGGCTTGTAGTAACAACTTCAAAAGTCCCCACAGTCTATCACAATCTCAACAATGTTTAGAAGGCCAAAATTCAGTCCTTTTTTTTTTTTTTGAGTTTCATGCAACCTCTTAACTGTTATACAATATGAAATTAAAAAAAATCACATATGTCCAACATATTATGGCACAGGATATATGTTACCATTCCAAAACATAGGGAAGGGAACATGGTGAGGAAATAATGGACCAAAGCAAGACCAAAACCCAGCTGGTCAAACTCCAAACTCTGTACCACCATGTCTGATGTCACAATGCTCTTCAGATCTCCAACTCCTTTCAGCTTTGTTGACTGCAACACACTTCTTTTTCTTGGGCTGGTTCCACTCCCTGTTAGCAGATTTCCTGAGCAGGTATCCCATGGCGCTGGCATCTCTAACTTCTTAGGGTCTCCAAGGCAATCCAGGCTTCACCTTCACAGCTTCACATAATAGCCTCTTTGGTTCTCCAAGCAGGGACACCCCTGCCACACACCTGTCCTAAGCAACCTTTTTTTTAGTTGTAGAGGGAGATTTCATAACTCCTTTCACATCCCTGCCACACACCTGGCCTTAGGAGCATCCTTAGTTGTGGAGGGAAATTTCATAACCTCTGTCTTTTATCCTAGGTTCTAAAGCTAGAACCATATGGCCAAAGTTTTGTTGCTTGCTTGCACTGGGACATGGCCCCTCATTCAATTACATCGTCACTAGTTTTCTGTTTTCCATAGTTTTATTCACTGCCTACGCTTGCCTGTCCTGAAACTTGCTCTATAGATCAGGCTGATCTTGAACTCAGAGGTCTGCATGTGTTTGTCTCCTGAGTGCTTGGATGAAAGACTATTTCTGCTAGGATTAAAGGCATGTACCACCACATGTGGACCTAAGCTTTTCTTTAATTTCTTTTCACGAGATGGAAGCTTATCTAGCTGGAATCTTGTCCTGAGGTCACTACTCTGTTATTTCCATTTAATATCTTTAATCTGTTTATTTCCTTAAACACAGGATTTAGATCCATTCCACTTCCTGGTGTACCTTTAATTCTTGAACTATATGTTTTGTATTTTTTCTTTCTAAGCTTGCTCCATTTCATCAAAACACTCTTCATAAAAGTGAGCCAGATGACAGAGTCTATGTTAGGCTATTTTGAGATTTTCTTTGCCAAAGCAATTAATCTAAATCTCTTCATTTTAGCCTTGGGCAGACTCTTTGGACAAGGGCAAAAAGTAGTCACATTATTCACCAAATGATCTATAGGCAACATACTAAAATTCTTTTCCTCCAGAACCCTGGAGGCAGGTCCTCACAGTTCAAACACTCTCAGCACCACTGTGTTCCATGCTTCTACTAGTATGGCCCATTAAACACCCCTTAAAGCATTTCACTGCTTTCCTAACCCCCAGTCTCCAACTCCACATTCCTCCAAACAAAACCAGGATCAGGCCTATAAGCATTACCCCACTCCTGGTACCAACTCCTGTCTTAGCAATAGTTGAGTTGCTGTGAAGAGACACCATGACCAAGGCAACTTGAAAAACATTTAATTGGGACTGGCCTACAGTTTCAAATGTTCAGTCCATTATTATCATGGCAGGAAGCATGGCAGTATGCAGATAGACATCGTGCTGGAGTTGCTGAGAGTTCTACATCTTGATCCACAGGCAGCAGAAAAGGAGTGTGTTCCACACTGGGTGAAGGAGAGCTCAAAGCCCGCTACCACAGTAACAAATTTTCTTCACCAAGGCCACACCTACTCCAACAAGGTCACACCGTCAAATAGTGCCACTCCTCATGGGCCAAACATTCAAATATATGAGTCTCTGGATGCCATACCTATTCAGACCACTACAGGTGCAATTGCAGTTTTCTGGTTTAGAAACATAATATCTTCCTAAAGTATCCTGGGAAAGAAAGAGAAATAAGGGGTTGGAGGGGGGTGTGGTGCTGCATGCCTGTAATCTTCCAGCATATAGGATTGAATGGAAGTAGGAAGACCAGGAGCTCAAGATCATCTTTAGCTATGGACAGAGTAAGATTCCAGCCTGGGCTATATTCCTGTAGGGGAGATGGAAGAGGGATGGGTGTGGGAGAAGGAGGAGAGAAAAGGGGCAGGGAGGGAGGGGAAGTAAGAAAGGGAGAGAGATATTGATTTAAAGTTAGGGTTGTCCAACAAGAATTTTTAAAAAGCAAGAGTTTATTCACGAGGATTCCATAGCATAACAATAGATTAGGGAGCAGGCAGAGTTGAGGGGGAAAAAAAAAGTCCCATTAGTTTTTTAAACTTCCACTAAGTATATCAAATGCCAGATCTGACCAAATATATTTCAGTTAGATGGAGTGGAGTTAAGCATTTGATGACCTTTCCTGACCCAAGAGATTATGAGACAGGAAGAAAAAGGAAAGAGGAGGTGGGAGTGATGTGACTCCTCCTGTGTGCCTCTAGTTTCCCAGAAAATGTTGGATAGGCTGAGCTGGGGTGGAGAACAGTGGAATGTTGCTCCACCCTTCAAGAGGGGCTCCGGAAGTGGGGCAGCCCTGAGCCAGCACACTGGGAGCGGTTGAGTGCCAGGATGACCTAAAGTGTTGCTTCCAGAATGGCTCTGGCCAACCGTGTTTTATCATTACTTTTCATTTTTTTTCCAGCCCTGGTATTTTAATGAAATACTGACCTTTAAAGAGAACAGAAAGTAAATAAAGGCAGGCAATGCCAGTCCGATATTTTGTTAGATTCAAAAGACAAAATCATTAACAAATTTCTACATGATTCAACCCAACCCTGCTGGAAGGCGGACCAGCAAGCCTTGCTCCAGGCTCAGCTTTCCTTGCTAGTTGTTTTTGGTTGGCGGTGTTTATTTTGGGAACAGTTCAGCTTAGTCTTCATCTCACCAGGAGTACAGGCATGTAACACCATGCCCCTCTGGAAACTAAGCATGTTAGCTAGCTTGGTGAAGTTTGTGTTGTAAGTGTGTGTGTGTGTGTGTGTGTTGTTGTGTGTATGTGTGTGTGCACCTGTGTGTTAAGGTGCATGAACTAGAGCCTTTGTGTAGAGAGCAGAGAAAGGTGTCAATAGTCCTTAATCACTTTCTACTCTAGTCCTTTGAGGCAGGGTCTCCCATTGAACCCAGAACTCATGTTTTTAAGGAAGACTGGTAGCCAGCAAGCCCTAAGTTACAGGAGTGAAGGTGAGTTCCAGGTCTCTTGCTGGAATATCTAGCTTCTTGCATCCCAGGAGAAAGAATTGGTCCAGGGACACATGGTTAGACATGGAAACAGAGACAGTTATTAAAGAGAAAGCACGTCTGAGAGTGGGAGTAGGCCGGTAAGCAGGGAAAGTCTATGCTACAAACATGCTGGGCCACAAGCCAGAGGACCCTTAGAGTCCATCCTCACCCATGCTTGTTACCTCAGCTTCCCTTGAGAATGCTTTGTTGATTGTTTGAAATGTTGCTGTTTCCAATCTTGCCAGCTGGTTTATTGTATGATAATCCTGATGCAGCGGTTCTCGACTTTCCTAATGCTGAGACCCTTTAATATTGTTCCTCATGTTGTGGTGACCCCCAACCATACGATTATTTCATTGCTGCTGAGTAACTCTAATTGTGCTGCTGTTCCAAGTTGTAACGTAAATGTCTGACATGCAGGATGTCTGACCTGTAGGGGTCGTGATTGAACCTCCGCTGTTGGGAAAGCTTTGTTTGTGGTGGACACATAGGTGGGGTGTAGGATGTGCTAGCAGGTGTGGATGCAGGTCGAGGTTATGGACGGTGTGGTGAGATGCAGTTAGTTACGCCACGGAAGCCTGGCAAGAAGCAACAAATGGAAGGTTGGCAACAAGTAGGGCCCCAGAGGGTGATACAAGAGCACTGCAGATCCAGCCCGGCAGTCAGCGGCCTGCGTTGAGGCTTGCTGACAACACAGAATAACTAAAGATTAATCACTCCCCAGGGAGCCATATTATTCCTCCCAGGTGCCCTGCCCATCATTGGCTCCTTGGACCCAGAGTTTTGGATCAGAGGCTCATTGGCAGTTGGTGGGGTCTAAATTATTCATGAGTTCTGTGACTTAACAGCTTGCTGAAGCCACGCTTCCATTCTTTACACTTTTTATAGGCGTGCTGCTTGCCTTTGACAGGGGGCTCTTCCTCACGAAGGCAACAACTTGGAACAGGGAAGGAAGTCAGAGGGAGCACATAGAAACTCTTCTCTATGTATTATGAGCCTTGAGACGTTATGTTCAGAGAGAAATGGCGGAATAAGGAATGGATATGTAAGCACAGTGATTTTTTTTTTTTGAGCAAGTATGTGCTTCTTGTGTCAAATTTGGGGACTTTGGGAGGCCATCTCAGCATTTCCATGTTGTCCAGTAATCACTCATATCTGACCCTGGCCCCTGCTTATTCCCAGCTGAACTCTGCAGACAGGAGTTGACTCTTATTAATCCCTGCATCCTCATCTCCTAGCAGTAAGGAATGACAAGGTTCATCCTCTCCTTACCCAGCATGTTCTATTCTAGAAGTCTTTATAATTAGAAATTCTCTTGCAGCAAACATCATCTCTTTCTTTTCTAAGTAGGAAGTAACTCAGAACAGCACTAACAGGCATTTAGTAGCTGTTGATGATGGTAGTGATGACATCTAGTGTCCATGGCAACATGCACTTATTCTCACAGTGGTTCTTGGGCTATGTGAAATATGGAAAGAAACATACACTTCTCCCCACATTGTGAGAATTTTATATTTTGTATTTCTGCTCAGCTAATTTTTTTCCCCTTTAAACAGGTTTATGCTAAGTAGTTGAATCAATTTTCTTGCTGCTGTGAGTTATAAAGATGTCAACATTAGGGCCAGTCTCCAGGGTTAGGAATGGTGTCAGGGAGGGAGGGAAGCTGGGAATGAGGGAGGTGGCTTGTTAAAAAATATGGATGGCAACCCATTTTTAGCAGTTTCCTTTTTGTCCCTTCATGCTCCCATTCTGATCTTTATCAGCCCAATTAAATCCTCCTTAGACCTAGCTATTACCTCCCTATCTTTACAGACAGTACTGAAAATGGTGCATGGAGCTGGAGAGATGGCTCAGCAGTCAAGAGTGCTGGCTGCTCTTCTGCAGGGTTTACCCATGACTCCAGCCCCACAGGATCTGACACGCCACCATGGGCATCCACACACGTGGCATACACTCACACGGACACATGCATAGACATAAATAAAAAAAAAACACATAAATTTCTAAAAGAAGAGAAAATGTGCAGGAATCAGTTTTAAAAAGAAAGTGTGTGGGAATCAAAGTTATTTCTAGATGGTGTTCAGCCAGGATGGAAACTCAGCTGGATTGCACCACCTTTCCTGGTTGGTAAGCACTGAAATAATAGTGATTTATCACTGGTGTGAGCTATCTACCAGAGAAGACCACTTGGACACTGGTTCAAGCTGATAGAGAGTTTTATTGGCTGATCAGCAACTACAGTGACTGTTTGAGACCGATTGTGGTTCCAAGCCTTTGTGAGCTTTTAGGCACAAACACCACATCATAGTTTCACACACCTTAGTTATTAAGAACAGTTAACCAGAGGAGGAACTGCAGAAGCCAAAAAGCAAGATTAGTATGTTTAGAGACTTTCCCAGAACTATGGACTTTGATGGATTAGGTTTTTGTACTAGTTTTGGCAGGTGTTACTGCCTACATGCTGTGTCCCAAGGCTGAATAATACTTCCATTAAGGAAGTACCAAGTTGGGCCAAGGTCTGGGGCTACTAAGGTCCAGGTGCCTGTTACATCACTCTCATTCTGTCCCTCAGCCATCCAGGGCTGGTCTTTGGTGCCAGTCTTAGTTAACCACTGTGCTGGCAGTCAGCTTGACATAAACTGAAGTCACTTGGGAAGAGGGACTATCAATTTGAGAAAATGCCTCCATCACATTGGCCTGTAGGCAAGTCTGTTGGAATTTTCTTAATTATGGATTAATGGGGGAGGGCCTAGCCCACTCTGTGTGGTGCCATTCCTGGGTAGGTGGTTCTGTATGGTATGAGAAAGCAGGCTGAGCAAGCCAAGGGTGAGCAAGCCAGTAAGCAGTGTTCCTCCGAGATCTGTGCTTTAGTCCCTGTCTGAGAGTGGAAGGCACACATGTGTGCCCATGCATGAAGAGCCCTGATTTAAAGAGGAAATGAGGAAACGGAGTGCTGCCTGCCTGCCTTTCCTTATTGCTGGTAAGTGCATCTATCCTGTTATTGCTGCTGCCACCATACTCAGCTCCTGCAGACTGATGATTCTTCAGGGATCATTCTGGTCCCCAGGACCAAACTGGACTGCTTAGGCATCCAGCCCAAGAAACTACTGCAGCCTGAGACTCCCCAGTATGCTGACTGCCAATACCAGACTACCCAACCCTTTCCTCTTTTAAAATACATTTATTCTGCTGGGTGTAGTGATGCATACCTTTAATCCCAGCAACTCGGGAGGGAGGCAGAGACAACAAGATCTTTGTGAGTCTGAGGCCAGCCTGGTCTACACAAATAGAGTTCTAGGAGAGCAAGGGCTGTTACACAGAGAAACCCCATCTCAATTTTTTTTCCTTTAAAAATAACACAGATTAGAATTATTCAAATAAATATATAAACATATTCTCTCCCCAACCCAGACATGACAGGAAAATGCTGTGTACCTTGAAACGGATTATTTTATATTAGTTCATCAACATATTCCTCGTTCAATAATTAGAGAACACTCCAACTCATGGGTTAACAACCAACCATGGACTATCAACCACACACACAAATGACCATTGGTTTCGTCCTTGTACACTGTGTGTGATTCGAGGTGGCTGTGATTTGGGTCACAGGCCTGCAGATGAACTGAAGCAGCTTTGTCCTTTGGAGGGACAGGAGACACCTGGCTCTGTTGTTCTTCTGGGGATGCCACACACAAGTAAACACACTCACCCATCTAAACCAACCCAGAGTCTCTGCTCACAGCCCACCTACAAGCCTCTCGTTGGCCAGCACATGACAACTTACCCCATAGACCCAAAGTCAATAAAGACAATTTCCTTACCCACTCCGCTACCACAAGGTCATAGATGCATAATAATGGATGCATAATAGTTGACACCATTATAATTCAACCTACAGCACAGATTTTATTTTTAACCACCTGTTTATAGATGGACAGTACATTCATTTTTTACCTTTTTCATATTTATATGAGTTGAGTTAATCCCAGCTCTGAAATCCCACCACCAAGATGACAATTCAATCCTTCATTATTAGGTCAGGTAATTTTGTGTGTGTATGTGTGTGTGTGTGTGTGTGTGTGTTGCCCTGATACTAGGATCCCATGCAAGTTAAATGCCAAAGAACCCCTTTGATTCTCCATTATTGGTCTTTACCAGCAACCATATAGGCATGGTCCAAGTCATATGATATTGTTAGGACTCATGCTGCTGTGATTTTCATGTCTTAGGACCTGTGCTTCAAGTTCAACCTACAATAATAGCAATTCTTTTTAAAAACCTTTTATTGATTCTTTGTGAATTTCACATCATGTATCCCAATTCTGCTCATCTTCCTGTCCCTCCATACCCACCATCCACTCTTGTAACCTCTCCCCAAAATGAAATAAGATAGAATAATAGCAAAAACCGCATCTTGTCATGAAAGCTGTAGTGTGTCACAGTATACCCTTTTGTCCACACATCTTTACTTGCAAACATTCATTGCAATGAGTCACTGGTGTGTTTCAAAGCCTCTGGCTTCTGCTACACCATCAATATTGGAGCCTTATGGGGACTCCTCTCAGATATCCTGTTGTTGCCCCGGCTCATGGAGATCCTGCAGCTTTGGATCTGAAGGGCTGGCCCTTTCATGTGCTCCAGCAGATCATAGCTGGGGTAGATGTTGGGATGGGCCAACTCAAAGCCCTGAATCTGGTCCTGGAGGTACTTGAGTTGGTCAGCCTGCTAGCTCTCCTGTGCCCACACTGCTAGGCAGGGTGAGCTCTCCAACACTGCCCTGACTAGCTCACTGAATGTTGCATCTGGGAAGGGACAGGGTGGCCTCTCTTGCTCTCCTGAGTGCTGCAGCCAGTGAGGGGCCGGGCCATCTCTCCCATTCTCATGACCTCAGGGCCAGTTCTCCCACCTGCTACAGGTGGTAAGGGGTGAAGCAGGGGAGGAGGACATGTTTTCTCTTGCCTAAGCCACCAGACGAGGGGCAGGGCCAGCTCTTACCACTTCATGCCTTTGGGGATGGCTTATCCACTTTTTTGCCAAAAGAGTCAGCTTTTTTTGTGCTGCTCAGATGACAGTCAGGGTCAGCTCAGCACAATGCATCAGGTGACAGTCCAGACCAGGGACATCTGTATGGTCTTTGGTGGTAAATGGTTCTGGAACATCAATACAGACCCCGCCTACTAAGACCACAGATCCAGGTATGTCCCTGGCATCAGCAGGGGCCTGGATATCCCCATGGCCTCAGTTGGCAGTACAGGCCAGTCAGATCAGCATGTCCCCCCAAGGCAGCCCTCAGATAGCCACGTGGTCTCTGATGGCAGCCCAGACATCCTCTTGGCTTTTGGTGGTAACACAGGCCATAGACATCCTCACAGACCCCAGCTGCAGCATGACCACAGACTCGGATATGGCTCTTGGCAGCACCCTGGGCCAGGACCTCACCATGGCCTCCTTATATCTGCCTGCTCCTCAACCACTATTGAGTCTCCAATTCCACCTTTCTCCACAGTGTATGACCCCCTCAGCTTTGCTCTCTCTTCCATCTCTCTACTATGTACTCCATCTTTCCCATCTCTCCATCACACATTTGTCCATTATAATGGTGCCCAGAGCAGGAGCTTGGGTATCTTTCTTTGGCTTGCCACAGGCCAATAGTAATTCTTTTTATAGGTACAATGGTCTTACTTGGATGTACGCTAACAAAAGTAGACTATTATTTGTTTATTTTAAAAGATTTATTATTTTAAACTATGTGTCTCTGTGTAGGGCTATGTGTACGTGAATACCAGTGCCTGGGAGGCCAGAGATGTTGAATTACCCACGGAGCCAGAGTTATGGGTCTTTGAGAGTTGGCCAACATGAGAACTGAGAATCAAACTCATGTCCCCTGCAACAGCAGTGTGCTTTCTTAACTGCCACACCACATTTCCAGTCTCAAAAGTAGGACAACAAAAACAATTTATCACATTTTTATTTGTATGTATTTGTATGTGTATATTTGTGGGTCTCAGGTGCGTAGCACGTTTCTGGAGATCAGAGCACTTGTGGGAGTTCTCTGGGAGAGGAACCAGGGTTCTTACCCCCAAAGCTATCTCTTTTGCCTCTGGGCTCTGGTCCTCTTGCTTTGTGTGCAAACACTCTGACTGCAGAACCACCTCCTCAGGCCCTGTTTGCATCTTCAGCTCATGTTTCCTTCAACTTTCTGAATTCTGCTGTTTGCCTGGTGTGAGTTACTCCAATGAGTCTCGGTTTCAGATATTCCTCCAGACATCACCTTCTCTGGAAACAGCTTGGCTCTCAATCACTCCTGCTTTGAATACTTATCTGAAAGTTCAGAATACCTCAGACTTTTTTTTTACCACAAAATTTTGGATGCCATGTTGTAAACTGAATCCCCAGAAGAGACAGAGCAATTGTGGATGGTAGGAACTGTGTCTCTTATTCCTAAATCTTCAGCCCTAGGATAGATTAGCTAGTTGACCAGGCTCTCAATTAATTATTGTCTTTCAGTGAGTGTGTAGTATCCCAGTGATGCTGGAGACTCATGATCAAATTCTACCTCTTCCGGAGTTATTTTGATACATTGGAGAAATGTGATATTAGGATTTAGATCTGAGGAAGAACCAGAACATGTAGCATCGCAAATAGGTCCAAATCTAAGAGGAGGCATCTGCCTCAGGTCTTGGCAGATTTCCTTGCCTCCCTCTAATCTGTTCTTTTATCCAGCAGATGTCTGCAAACTGCAGATGATTAATAATGAAAGGAGTGGGGAAGGGAATAGTTTTGTACTTTGGACCCAAAATTTTCCATCCCTGTGTGTGACACTAAGTTTGTTTTCTTCTATTGGGGTGTGTGCCTAAGTAGGTTTATTTATAAGTAACTGTTAAAAGGAATAGTTACTGGTTATAGAGGAAATGTGTATTGGGCTACTATCAGAAACTAGCAGAGAAGGGACAAGGAGTCAGAACAAGTTACAGGACATTTTAGAGAAGGAAATAGTTGACTTAGAGAAATATGGAAACAAGAAGAAAGCACCATAAAGTGCTGAAGTCGATCTTGATTACATTTTTACATTTATTTTTTTTACATTTATTTATTTATTTATTTATTTATTTATTTATTTATTTATTTATTTATTTATTT
>NW_026585609.1:5165488-5177640 GCF_907164565.1 Psammomys obesus
TTTATTTATTTATTTATTTATTTATTTATTTATTTATTTATTTATTTGTTATTGGTGCTTGGAGTCAGACTCAGGGCCTTGAATAAGCTAGAGAAGTTCTTGACTATTGAGCTACATTGCCAGCTCTTGGTTTCTTGGTACAAGGTTTCATGATGTAGCCCAGGCTGGCCTTGAACTGGTGACCTTCATGTCTCTGTCTCTGCTGGGACAGGAGGTATGAACCAATATAGCTGGTCTAAGTGTTTTTATTGACTCACTCATGAATTTGAACAGCCAACCATGATTCTTATAGGGTCCTTGGGACTAATGTGAAGGACTTGGGATCCAAATTAAATCTGTATGTTCTCAACCAGTAGAAGGTGAAAATACAGCTAAGTATGTGATGATTTCTATAGTTAAAAGATTACACACACTTGAAATCTCAGCTCTTGGGAAGTGGAGAGAGGAAGGTCCAGCACTGAAGGTCATCTTTGTCTTTGTAGTGAGTTTCAGGCCAACCTGGGCTACTCAAGACACTGCCTCACCCTTCCTACCTCAAATAAAAAAGATAATGGATCTTGAACTGTTAATGATGGTCCTGGGACAGACACTCTAATTTTGTGTTTCTTAATATCTTCTAAGGTGTAGAGATTTTTAAACTCATATCATCTGCAGTGCTATAGGGTGAAACATCCATTTTTCAGATGCGAAAGCGAGACTTAGGCTATGACCTGTATATGGTCCACTGAGTTAAACTGGTTCAGTTACACAGGCTGGCACATTCCATGGCCTTGGTACAATACTTTTTTTTCTGTACTATGAAGGAAGAAATCATATACAGGACAAAGAATAGAGAAAGGACACATTGGTCACTTTTGGTGAAATGCTGGACATA
The DNA here is from genome assembly GCF_907164565.1 of Psammomys obesus. Lineage (NCBI taxonomy): Eukaryota > Metazoa > Chordata > Mammalia > Rodentia > Muridae > Psammomys > Psammomys obesus. The sequence continues at coordinate 5,166,363 of NW_026585609.1, forward strand.
AGAACTTATGGGAGGAAACATTTGCCCTGGTCCATGCTTCCAGAAGGTATCAGGACGTCACATCAGGAAGTCACAGCAGCAGGGACTTTCTAAGTGATATTAATAATAATAAAAAGATTAGTGTTTTGTAAATGAGTATGCATGTGTCTGAAGGTGTGTGCAGATTGTGAATGCAGGTGTCCACTGAGGGCAGAAGACCGGAGCTGGAGATGGTTGTGAGGCGGTTGTGAGCCAACCCGTTGTAGACGTTGGGAACCACCTGGGTTGATCCTCTGCAGGAGCAGTACACGCTTTCACTGTTGAGCCAGCTTCCCAGGTAGTCTTAAAATGAGCAACGTTCGCTGTTCCCCAGGAGTCTCTGGAATTCAAGCCTGTGTTACCTGAATTTCTGATGTGAAGGTTTTAAGGCTTGCAAATCAGAGCAAGTCTGGGTGCATTCTCTCCATCTGTCACTAGGTGGAGTCAGCGCACCGAGAAGCCATGCAGGTTTACGGAGCGAACAGCATTTATTCTAGGAAGCCTGGGAGCCAGGAAGGCTGGTTTTGATTAAAGTGCTAAAAAGCTCACTCCCTCTGACAGCTGGCTTTATTTCTTTTCTGGATAATGTAGACGAGGAAGACGAGTGGTCTCTGGAGGTGTAGAGAATTGCTAGAGCCAAGAGCTATGTGGGGCAAATGCATGATCAACGAATTCTGTTCTTCCCCAGGGTGGATCTAATGATCCGATGTGCGGCTAGGCGGTGCGCTGTGGCCCCTGGAAGCGGAGCACACCACTTTGCCGGGTGTGCTCTGCCTGCCTTCAGCACGTCAAACCTTTCACATTACGTAATGCTGAGCGCGCCTAGTGTTTCCACTGGAAACGGCTGACATGAAGATGATGGTGTTATTACGGGAGCATGCACGTGCAGGGCACTTTACAATTGTAGAGCACCTTCTCTCGCACTCAGCCTTGAGGTAGGCGGACCCTCGCTCTGGGGACAGATCTTCCTGAATCAAAGATTGTGGGATAAGGATAAGAGTGGGAAGGTTGGGCCACTCTTCCTCCATCTAGCAGGCTTTATAGAAGTCAGGAATTTCTACAGACATGAGTCAGGTTTGTTCTCTCTCTCTCTCTCTCCCCCTCCATCTATGCTTTCTCTAGCTATATCCTACCACCTAGCCATCTATCATCTTTCTATATATAATTATCCATTTATTTCTCTATTATTGATCCCTCGTCTATCATATTTAGCTTCTATTTCTACTATCTATCATCTATCTATCTATCTATCTATCTATCATCTATCTATATCTATTTATCTTCTGTCATCTATCATCCATCTATGTGTGTATGAATGTATGTATGTATGTATGTATGTATGTATGTATGTATGTATCTATCTATCTATCTATCTATCTATCTATCTATCTACCCACCCCTCCCTTCTCTCATCTATCTCAGGATTATAGAAGCTGGCAAGTCCAAGGCCCAGGCCGCCAGAGTGCACTTGATGCTGCAACTTGAGTCTGAGGGCAGCCTGCTGGCAAAATGCCTCTTCTTTGAGGAACCCCAGACATTTTCTTAAGGCCTTCAGCTAATGAGATGAAGCTCCCCACCAGACAGAGGGCACTGTCCTCTACTGCAAGTCTATTGATTTAAGTGCTAATCTTATTTTAAAACATCTTCTCAGACACAGGCACACGGGCTTGACAAAACGCCAGAGTGTTGTGGCCTAGCTAAATTAACACATAAAACTGACTCTCACAGATACGCTGCAAATTCCCTGCCAGGCGTTGAGAGAAATGCTTCTTTTGCTGTTTCTGCCAGGGCACAGAGCTGTTCATATTAGCCTCTATTCAACTTTCTCTTGTCCTAATATTGATGAGCGGATGATGATCATTGCCATAATTAAAATGGCTTAACATGAGTATATATACATATTTTTAAAGATTTACTTGTTTTTATTTATGAGTACAATTGCTGGCTTGGTACCTGCAGAGGCCAGAAGAGGGCATCCCATCCTCTGGAACTAGAATTACAGACAGTTGTAGGCTGCCGTGTGGGTGCTGGAAACTGAACACGGGGCCTCTGCAAAACCAGCAAGTGCTTCCAACTGCTGCACAATCTGTTCAGCTCCGACACAAGCATTTTTGTTTCACTGTGCTCTTTTGAAATATCTCCAGCTGCCCTCAAATTTGTAATCTTCCCTTTAAAGATCCCTGAGGACTAGGGCTCCAGGTATTAAAAATATTCATCTACACTTGGCTTCCAATGCTCTCACTCTATATTCTAATTATAAGGTAGGTTTAATATTTCTTTTCTGTAGCAAATTTAGAAAAGGCAGTCCTTGAATAAAGTACCTTTCATGTAGGAGACTTACGAAGCATTGTTTTTAAATGGGTCCCGAGATGTTGTGCAGGTATTTCTGCATTTTAGCAAAAGATGGAAGCGTGGAAGCATGGAATGTCTTGCTCGGGACCACAGGGGTGTTTAGTGGGAACCCAGGGCTAGACCCCAGTCTCATTCACCCTCTGCTGCATTATGTGACAGCGTATGAAAGCATTGTGGGCTGATATAGCAGAGTGCTTGCCTGGCATGCGTGAAGCCCCGGGTTTCACACCCTGGCACCTCAAAACAGCTGGGCGTGGTTGTATACCCCCATAAGCCTAGTACTCAAGAGGTGGAGGCAGGAGGATCAGAAGTTCAAGGTCATCCTGGTTACGTAATAAGTTTGAGGCCACCCTGTGTTAGTTAATGAGACCAAAATAGACAAAAGGTGCATCAGTAATCACAAGGACTATGTGTTTCAGATCAGCTGTGCCGTCTGTCCAACCTGAGTCTGAATAGCTCCAGTGAAAATGTCAACGTCCAGTGAAGCAATGGTTAAGGCCTAAGGAAAACAGGAGACTACTCAAGTGTAGGCCTTTTCTGTGGAGTGGAAAAAGTCTCTGCTACATCATGTAGCAGGGCGTGGGAGGAATGTAATCAAGACTTAGGTTCCCGTGAGCCCCGGGCTTAGTGGTGGCGCTGTGTCTTCTGAGGAGAGTCTATCAAGCTCTACAGAGTGGATTTGTGCTCTCTGCCAATTGAGATCTCTGAGGCATACATCGATACACAGTTACACATGCAGCAGCTGGGTATGGCCGTGCGTGCCAGTAATCCTAGCCCACGGGAGGTGGAGCCTGGAAAGTTTTGAGTTCAAGGCCAGCCTGCATAGCAAGAAAATCACACACACACACACACACAGACACACGAAGCAGTTTCTCCAATGAATTCTACAAATACGTCTCCATAAAGGGTTTCAATGATGAAGGTAATAATGGGAGACTGAGCTTCTGACTCAGCCGTGGCTTCCTGGTGCTTCTGCCTTCGGGCCACAAACCCCATGTAGCCTATTGTATCAGTTGGAGAAAACATTAAATGTGATGTTGGACATGGGCTCTTGGAGAACCATTCTAACAACCTAAACATGCTCTAAATGAGGCACTGGAAGGAAGATGAGACGGAAGGGGCCCTTTCCCCACAGCTAAAACAACGACGGAAGCGTGGCCTCATCCAGTCTTTCGATGGAAGATGGATTGGTCTCAGGCCGATGAACTGTTAAGGCTGACATGAGGGAGAGGGCTGTGGGTGGAGCCCCAGGTGATGGCAGCCACAGGCCTCTGAGGACAACACCAACCATAGATGAGATTCAGAGCAATTCAGTTGGAAAACACTTTCTTCGCTCGCTCCTGGGCTGAGCTTCCAGAGCCAGTAAAAAACCCTCTTCATACATCCTCCTAGCAATTCTACCTAATCAGGTGGCAATGGAGATGAAATTCCAGCAACTCACTTCATTAGACCTAACACAAATCACAACTTACTTGCTTCCTTCTGGCCAGAAACAGAGTTTGTTAAGCACAGAATTTCTCCACGCTATACAAGCTTCTGTGCATATGGCCCAGTGCGTTCTTAGGTTCACCTCACAGCGCAGCATTACCTGGGGATTCATCACTGACATCTTGTTTACAAACATTACGATAGACCTGGGGTGGGAGTGACTGCAGTGGAGACAGCAAATCTTACCGAATTTTGTTGAAATTTTGTTGTCGTCTTCATTACCAAATTTGCTACACGCAACACTGACAAAACCATTCTCTATACACTATAAAAACTCAAAGAGCTAGCCGGGCCTGGTGGTGCAGGCCTGTAATCCCAGCACTCAGGGAGGCAGAGGCAGGCAGATTGCTGAGAGTTCAAGGCCAGCCGGGTCTACATGGTGAGTCCAGCAGAGCCAATGCTACACAGAGAAACCCTGTCTCAAAGAGCTTTTATACAGCTAGGCCACCATAGGTGGCCACACAAATAGGCCTCGATGTGTAGTGGTTAAGAACAGGACACTGAGGCTGGGGCAATGCCTCTGAGAAAAGTGCTTGCTGCGCAAGGATGAAAAACTGAATTTGGACCCCCAGGACCTGCATAAATCCAGGTGCAGCGATGCATCTGAAATCCACCGCTCCTACCGTGAGATGTGAGATGGAGACCGAGGGATTCCTGCAAGCTCCCCAGCCAGCTAGTTTTATACCCATTGGCAGACACCCTAAAGACCCTGCCTCCAGCAAGGTGGGAGAATGCTTGCATTTTTCCTCGGAACTGCAGATGTACACCGTGACACATTTGCACCGTGCTCACACGCATGAACATAACCACACATACATATGTCACACACGCACCCAAACAAATTAAAAAAAAAGAAGCCAAGAATATGGCACTGGAACAAGACAGACTAGGTTTTTCAGATACAAACACTGGCAGCATGACCTGGGATGGGGGCAACTTCTTAAAGCCCCGGCTTCTTAAACTGGTTCCTTTTCTTCTGTTGGAATCACAACTATCTGTGATACTATGATTTGTATCTGTTGCACATAGAATTAAGCTGCAAGTGTTGACCCAAGCCTGTCTGAGTGGACAGTTGTTCAGCTGACCATAACAAGAATAATTTTTTTCTTTTTCTTCTTCTTCTTTTTTTTTTTTTTTTTTCGACACAGGGCTTCTCTGTGTAGCTCTGGTTATCCTGGAACTCACTCTGTAGACCAGACTGGCCTCTAGCTCAGAGATCCGCCTGTCTCTGCCTCCCAAGTGCCGGGATTAAAGGTGTGTCCTGCCGCCACTGCCCTACCACCTGGCCCTCTTCTGGTTTTAAAAGTGGCATCTTGGTTTATTCCTGCTGCTATAGCAAACTACCCCAAACTGGGTAATTTATAAAGGACAGAAATTTATCTCTCACAGTGGTGGAGATTGGTGAGTCCAGGGCGAAGGTGCAAACAGATTTGATGACTGGGGAGAGAGGGTGGTTCTCCTTGGATGGTGTCTAGTTGTGGCATCCTCTGAGATAGCTGGGAACTGTATCCTCACACTGTGCAAGTGACTGAAGGTTCGGGCTCACTCCTTCAAGCCCTTCAGTAAGTAGGAGTGATGCTGTTCTTATATAATAACACTGTCATCACCCTGGCTAGGAAGTGCCACCTGTGAGTTCTGCAGGGACTCGAGGATTCAGACACTCACACATCAATTGGCTATCTAATTCACGGGTCCAACCTCCCTTCCGTGATTCATTTCAGACTGGTGTCCCTGGGTCGAGAAGGGAAAACTGATGCCTCTCCTTTCTCCCCTCTTCTCCTGCTTGTCAGACGAGAGGCTGAGGGGCTCGTGGTCTCACATCCCTACCTTCCTTTTGCTCACTCTCAACACTTTAGCTCGTCACAGTGGCTGAACTTCTGGGATTCTCCACGACGTCACCAGCACTGACTGATTGTTAGCTTTGTTTGCTGTCAGTGTTTCATTTGTGTTTTGGAGACAGGGTCTCACATAGCCTAGAGAGGAACTTGCTTTGGAGCCTGAGGTGACCCTGAATTTCCTGATTCTGCTGCCTCTGCCTTTTGAGTGCAGAGGTGAAAGATGTACATCACGGTGTACCTTGTTTTGGGTAGTGCTGGGGATAAACGTGGTTTTGTTTTTCTGTTCGTTCGTGTCTTAGGAGAGCACTGTGCTAACCTCACTACATCCCAGGCCCCTCCCCACGTGTTTTGATCACAGCAGGTGTGACTTTGTGTGACGTCCCTATGTCCCTATCTCGTGACACTCTTGATTAGCATTTCCATGATGACTAATGGTGTTGAGCACCTTTTCAGAGGCTGATTGGCCATTTGGGTCTGTTCTTTAGAGAAATGTCTATTCGAGTTCTTCGCTCAAATTTTAATTAGTGTGCCTATCCTGCCACTTCCTCTCCCTCCCTCCTGACTTCTTCACTTATCCCTAACAGAAGAAGGAGCAGCTTCTCTTCCTGCAGCTGCACCGTGTAAGAGATCGCTTCCTGGGCCTCCAGCCTCTTCTTTAAGGTGGCTTGTTGGTGAATCAATTCAAGCCTTCTTGCTCCTGGAGGTGGGAGGTGGGGACTCAGTGTCAGAGCAAGAAAGAAGAAATAGGCATTAATCTGGGTGTGGTCACTTATGCTTATAGCCCCTACTCAAGGGGATGAGATAGGGAGATTGTCATGAGTTTGAGAACAGCCTGGGCTGCATAGACACTGTCCGAAGAAGAAACCCAAACCCAAAAAAACTCACAATGAACAAAGAACGAGCGAACAGACAATGTGGTTCCTAGTGATCTCCCTGGAGGCTGTGTGTGTGTGTGTGTGTGTGTGTGTGTGTGTGTGTTGAGACTAGCTCTCACTGTGTGGTTCAGGCTTGACTTGAATATAAAACCCTTCCTTTGGACCCCAGTGCCAGGCTTGCTGGTGTGTGCCAGAGTAGCCCACTCAAAAACCAATCATTCTGATTGAGTTCATACCTATTTCACTTGTGCAAATGACAATTCACCCTGTGACTAGAAAAGGACTTTAGAGTTGACTAGCTCAGTTCCATTCTTTTATAGATAACGGTCTGTAAGGCAAAGGAAATTCACCATTAATAGTCTAGCTTCCACTGATGTTTTCAAGTTCCCAATTTAGAGGCAGGCGTGGCCATGCCTACCTGTAATCCCAGCAACAGAGAGGTAAAGGCAAGAGGATCTGTGAGTTGGAAGCGGGCTTGGGCTACGTGAGACCTTGTCTCATAAAACCAAGGACAAAGAAGTATTAATTAAAATGAAATCTTTTTGGTATGTGCCACTTGACTGGCTGTAAGAACATGCCCTTATTTTTTTTTTTTTTTGTCACTCTGAAGAGGAACTCCGTAGAGATAAGACCTATTTGTCTCCTTTTCCTTATAGTAGTGGCAAGTTCAAGGTGAACATGGTTTGTCATCAAGTTTAATACATGGATAGTTGTCTAGGCTTCGGGGAAGGTGCAGGCAGTTATGCTGTATGGATACAGATGAGCTCATCATTTGTTCTGTGCTTTGCACCGGGGAGCCTTGGTTTTGCAACATCCTGACAGCAGCCAGCAGGTGTTACTGTTTCTATGGGATGGAGACATGGCCAGGACCATTAGCAGACATGTGTGGCGGCTTTCAGCACAGAATGCTGTTCTGTGCAGGTGACTTGGCTGTTGCATTTGTCCCTGGAATGGTTAAACCCGTCATTCTGACAGGAATCAGAAGAGACAAGCCTTGAGGCTCATCTATGAGGGATTTTTCTACATGTTGTTAATAGAGGGGGGAAGGTTCCTAAATACTGGAGGTGCCATTCTATGGATCAGCGTCCTGGGGAGCTTAAACACCAGCAGCATTGACCTCTGCTTTGCCATTGTGGACGCAGGGAGACCAGTTGCCACATCTTGCTGCCATGCCTTCCCATCGTGGTGGACTGTAGCTCTTCAAACCATGAGCCCTTCTCCACCACAAGGAACTGTCCACCCTTGAACTGTGAGCCAAAACAATTCTTTCTTTAAGTTGCTTTTGTGAGTTATTTGTTCACAGCGAGGAGGAAAGTTACTAGCAGTCACATGGCTGTCATCACCAGGGTGCAAAAGAAAGATCGTCAGAGTGTGAGTTAGAGAACGCAGAGCCAATTCCCAAGTTAGTTTTGTCTCCCTGAAGCTTGGTTTTCTTACCTGTGAAATGAAAACAAACAAACAAACAAACAAACAAACAAACAAAAGCATTGATCTATGCAGTTGTTGTGGGAATCAAGACAGAAAACGAAACACACAACTTTCGTTAATATGGAGTGTTTCACGAATGTTGGTGATTGCTACCATGTATCTGGGTAGCTAGGGTGCCACTCTATGAGTTACAAATATATAAAAAAAAATGTAAAAGCTTCACAACACTGGAAGCTTCAAGTGTCACAGAGGCCACAGTCTTCCATCCTTCATTCTTACCCTAATGCATAGCCATTGTCTTTTAGGATTTAACAGACTAAATGAGTCTTTTAGAGACATCCCCTACTTTGTAAATGCAGCTGAGGCTTTAAGCCCTTTCACTGGTGGAGAGATGGAAGCTATGCTCATTTCACTGAGCCGTTGAAGGGTCAGCTTGAGAATCTGAAAGGCTTTACGAGAACCCCTTCACTCCCTGTGGCTCGAAGGATAAGGCCAGATGTCATACCTGGAAATCTTTCTCTTATTCAAGTGCACTGTAAATATGCAAATGAGTTTGGAAATCAAACCCTTACTATCAGTGTTCCCAGCCCTCCCGTGTGCATTTCCTGTCTGTTTGTCCTTCCACCCGCCTCTCCTGACTCCTTTCCCACACACCCACCTTTCACCCTTCTCACCTCTCCCACTGACCTTGTAAGACCCCAAACTGCCACCTCCGCTAGACTAGCCCCGATCTCATCTTCCTCCCAGGGAGGATTAATAATGTCTCTGTGTGTGTCCTTCTGTGCCATCTTTGTCTCTCATTCTCAGGAATTTCCCCCCATAGTTCTGTCTTTGCTCTGCCTTAGGTGAGATTTGGCCTTGCCAGAAGCCTGTAAGTATTTTGGGGACTAGGCAGAGCCTGTGTGTCCACACCCCGATGTCCAGTGCCTGCTGACAGCGGAGCTTACCCTGTGTTGCCTCGAGAGTGTTTGCTGAGGGCCAGCAGCCAGACACACCAATGAGCGACATGGGAGTCTGCTTATCTCTCGAGTTCAGGTGTGTTTTCAATTTGCCCACAGTCCCTAGAACCTGAAGCCATACTCCTTGCCCTCTTTCTGAGATTAAAATTATTTCCACATCCTGTAGTCATTAGTTATGAATTAGGCAGCAAGGCCAGCCTTTCTTTTTAAACTGCCCCTTCTCAAGGCAGGGTCCACAGCACAGAGTGGGGCCTTCTGTCCTAATTAGATGGCAAGCTGGGCTGGGGCTATAGCTGGGTTTTTGGAGTGCTTGCTTGGCATGTGTGGGATTATGGGGTTCAATCCCCATCACGGTGTAAACCAAGGGTGGCGGCATGTGCCTGCAGTGACATTCCCAGCACTTTGGAGGTAGAGGCAGGAGGATCATTTGAGGTTATTCTCAGCCACACATGGGAGCTGTATAAGAATTTGTTTCAAATCAGAAAAAACAAGCAGGGAATGCAGCTCACCCATGGAGCAGCAGCCATGAGCAAGGAAATAAACAGACAGATGTAAAGGGCCCGGGAAGGGGATCAAGCCAGCTGCTCCTAGGTTTGGGGCTTTGGTGTTGTGCAATGTCTGAGAGCTGAGCAGACATTCCAGGGACACCCTCCTAGTTCTAACCATTTCTCCTTAGCTTAGCCAGTACAAGACAGCTGACCGAGGGAGGCCACAGCCAGGGGAATCCATTGCAGACACTGAAGGGAGGCAGGCTGGAGGGCCTCAGGATAGGCCCCAGAACCAGAGCCCCTCTGTCTCCTGCTACAGGACTGCCATGTTGTTGAATCTAGCACCAAGTCCTCCTGCCTCCAAGCAGGCCTTTATCACTGATACCCTCTCCCCCCCTCCTGCCCTGGGCCACAGTCAAGCCAAGGTTGAGTAACCCCTCTGCCTTACTGTGCTCTGCCCATCCCCCATGCCGGACATTATGGGAAAGGGATGAGAACTCCAAGACCAGGCCTGAGGAGTTGGAGCTTGTGCTTGGGGGGAAGCAGGCAGAGAGAGAGACGAGTCAGCGGGAGCTCTGCAGGCAAGGGTACTCACCACTAAAGGATTTATGAATTTGGTTGCAGATGTTTCAAAAGGAAGGTGTGTGCTGAAAGAAGACGTGTCCGAGGAACGCACAGAGAACACAGCTGACCACGGCGACTTTTATTTGTGTATGAAACAGGGTCGAATGTAGCCAGAGACAACTGAAAGGGTCCGTGTGCTCTCCTTCCACCTCGTGGGTTTTGGAGATTAAATTCAGATCAAAGCCTTGGTGGCAGGTGCCTTGACCTGCTGAGCCATGGTGTAAGCTCCAGAGTTTAGACAGCATCTCACGTTTATTATTCTGAAAAGAGGAACGTTGTTCTGAAGGGCAGCACGGGTTCCAGGCCTTAGCAACGCAGTAAATGCTGGGCCAACCCTGCTATACAGTGAGACTCTGTCTCAAAAAAAAAAAAAAAATCTGGAACCCCCAAGAGAGAAATGTTAATGCTCATCCACGACTAAGAAGCTGCCGTCAAGAAAAGGGCTAAGAAAAACTCTTTCATAGTTTTACATTTTCTTCTTTCTATGTCTCATCCCTCCCCCCCCTCTCTCCCTCTCACGCCTCTCTCTCCTCTTACACATACAGAGGACAACATGGGTTGGCTGTCTCCTTTTACCATGAGGTGGGGCAGGGCTGGGGATTGAACTCCGGTCTTCAGGCTTGGTGGCGAGTCCCTGGACCTGATGACCCCATGCTTTTATTTTTTAGGTAAGGTTCTCGCTTTGTTGCATAGGCTGACTTGAAACCCACAATTCTCCTGCCTCAGTCTCCTGGGTACTGGAACTATAGGCCTTCACTACACCTGTCTACTTGTAATCTTCATTTTAATTACAGTGAAGAAAGTGGGAGGAAAAAAAAAAAAACTAATTAAAGAAAAAGAACCAGAAAGGAAAAGAGGACATAGAAAGCCAGTTCAGAGGAACAGTGAACCTTAGCAAACCTCAGGCCAGGACTTCCTCCCAGACAGTCCTTCTCCAATGTGCCTTTACATAATGAGAGCAGGCTAATGCTGGGTAGTCAGAAAAATATCACTCAAAATTCAACTAAAGATAAGTAACAGCAAAGATGTCGGCAAGCTACTGACGTTGCATAGCTACAACTGCCTGGTTTTATTTCTGTCACAGGATTGCCATAAGGAAGCTTTGAAATTACGTTTCTCTCTCTCTCTTTCTTTCCTTTCCCTTTCTTTCTTTTCTTTCTTTTTCTTTCTTTCTTTCTTTCTTTCTTTCTTTCTTTCTTTCTTTCTTT